>NW_026914611.1:11825000-12425000 GCF_034315485.1 Pezoporus occidentalis
AATTGAGTGAGATGCCAGAAAAAATTATTTGATGGTGACACTGTAAAGCTTCAATACTATTTGGAGCATTTAGACAGTGTTCATTGTAAAATAAAGCAACTCATTGATATTTTCACAAGTGTTTTTCTGTTGTTGTTGGTTTTGTTTTGTTTATTTCTCTCCAGTCTCCACGAATGAGGAACTTCCCTGTCTCCTTACAAAATCTGAAGTAGTAACTTGCATAACAATTCAGTCAGTTTTAAGTAAATAGGAAATTACACCACTAATGTGTTGATAAGACCACTTGGGACAGAAATGTCAGTGCCTACTACTAAGTGTTAACGTTCTCTTAAAATAATTTAAATTAATTTTAACACATAATAATTAGCATACTTATTTATGCATTCTCAGAGGACATCTGTACTCAGTGGTTAAGAGCTGCACATCAACAGGGAAATGAAAACACAAGTTCAAATAGTCACAATTCTTAGAATAGTATTTGTTACAAGAGTACAGACTGTCACCCTCTCTGTTGTTTTTGCAATAAAGAAAAGGATGCGGGCAAGGACACACTTGATGAGAACAGATTTCTGTTACAACACCCCTCTCTTGGCACTGCTGTAAATTGCAGGATCTAGAGAGATGCTTCTACTCACTGCAAGGTTTCAGCTGTGAACACAGACAATACAGAGTAAAGAAGTTTGATGCTCTGGGTTGGGGTTTTTTATTCCTTCTTTTACAGTTTGTGCCCTGGCAATGTAGATAAGCCCTCATTAGGGAATAGGGTGCCATTTACCTAGGCATTGTACACACTCAAAGGAAATATATTCCTTTTCCCAAAGAGTCAATTTAAACATTGGCAACCTTTAAGCTACATTTGTTCATGCTTCAGCCAGGCTTGCAAATGTATACTTTATTCATGTCAGATACAGCTGGGAAGCTAGTTCTGTTGTGTATATTTGGGATATAGCTGGCTATTCATTGTGCAGCTATTTACTACTTCCATTTGCCTATATTTACTACCATTATTTACAAAGGTGTTCAGTATACTATTATGATTTTTTTTCAAACTTACTGCATCATTTCATTTGTGAGATAATCCTTATTTTTGTAAATGTCTTTCCTCTTTTCTAACATTCATAATATAACTAAAATACTCAATTTCATTTAATCATTTATTTGTCATTTGCTTCCAGACACTCACTGTCACATAGCTGGTCAACTAACTTCTCCCTTTTTTATTCCCAACCAAAGGCAGATTATTATTTTTAAAACTACAGGAAGCAAGGAAAAATAATGATAAGAAATTATATATATAAACATTGCCAAGACTTTCAGGATTAGTTCTACCTATATGAATCTTTACTGAATCTGTCAATAGAACAATAGACCACTGATTATTTAGGCCACATGACTGTATGTATTGTTTCAACCCCCAAAACTGCAAGACTTACATCTTTTTAATGTACAACCAAAAATGTATCATTAAAAGAAGTTTTCAAAACCTCATACTTGCCTCTTAGTACTGATTTTACATTTTCTGTTGTAAGATAATGTAAAAAAGCTCAGTAGGGACCTTCACTTCTCCATTTTCTGTAAAAGTAGGGAGTTGCTGTACTGAGATTCTCACCTGGTTTCACTCCATACCCTGAATTTGTGATAGAACTTTAAAAACAAGCCTTTAAAAACAGAATTTAAATGTTCACCCCACCTTTGATTTTTAAGCAGGAAAATAAGTTTTGAATCTGATTTATTTGTCAGTTTCATCTTAAACTCATTAGAGAGGATTAATATTTCATTTACTATTGATTGTGTCATTCTGCAGTACACTTTGGTTGGCTCCATCAAGATATACCATCTTCCTGGCTTCTTGATTAACATTCTCTTATTATTTGATCTTTCTCCAGGGGATAAATCTTCCTGGTGATATGTTGAACTACACAGCCACAATACACTGAAAGGTACCAAATTAGTTTTAATGGTACCTTTTTCCAGGTTTTTGAATGCCACCATTTACATCTGCCTGAAATAATTGTTTGTTATTTAACAGTTCCTTAAGCCCAGAAATTGAAAGGTTGTTTTACTGCTAAGAATCAACAGTTTTTAAAGCCTCCTCAAGAGATGTGTTCTTCTTTCTTTCTTTTATTTTTTTTCTAATGGTCTACACTTCACAGGATTTTATGTTATGCTGTGTTCCAACTAAATTTTTCTCCCCTAGCTTTCAAATTTATACCTAAGCATTTTCCATGGATGACTGGTCATTATGAGAGACTTTCCTTTACTATAAAAGTTTTCAGTAAATCAAAGTGCGGGGAACTTTTAATATGTTTTTTCCTGTAATTTTGTTAAAATTGTTATTAATAACATCAAATTTAGCAACCAGTCAGAGTACAGACCTCATTCCTGCAAGTCTGATATACATAAACATTTTAAGGTGTCATACCCCAAAGGGTCTACAAAAAAATCAGTTACAGTGGTACAGTGCAGATTTTCTTATGGCTTGTGACTTAAAAATAAATGCATATATTTTGCTGTTTTTTTCCCATAAATGTCCAAAATTAGGGTTTGATTTTGCAGAGCAATATTGAAGTACATTTTTTCTTCAGATTAGTGTCTTTGCTGTTATTCTCTGCTCACCCCCTCCACAGCTTTTTTTTCTATGGTTTTTAAATTTTCTAAAATTTAGATGTTTTAAAAAGTTATAACTGAAAAAAAGTACCAAGGACACCTTATGGCAATATTTATTTTCTTATAATCTGTAGATGAAAAAGGGATGAATAAAAGGAAATAGAGATAAAATATGTGATCCTTTGAAAAATATTCCATTTTAGTCTCTGAAAAAAACAGTTAATTTTCCAGTTTTACTGATTTGCTTCTATTTTTTAATTTTTCATTTAACTTTTATTCTAATCATAAATATAATTTTCCTTGTCTCTTCTCATTGCTACTGATCTGTAACCGCAATCCAATTATGAACAATCACCATTTCATTCAAAGTCATGTTATATTATGGTGAAATATCATGAATGAAATACTATGCCTTTAGGAGTTTGTCGCTGACTTCGGCAGAATAAATTTTCATCCTGTGGCAGAACAACCTGTAGCTTTACAATCTGGCTACTTTGACAGATAGCATGATTAAGAGGACAAAAATGTCTTTTAAAACTATTTTCTTGAAAGTGGAAGATGAAGTTCTCTTAACGATGAAGACAGCTCTGAACTACCAAGTAGAAGATGTGTAAGCCATACATCAAAAAGTACCTTGTTTCTGGGTGACAGCACTCAAGTGGGTAGGAGTTTGATACACAGTTTACACCTGACACTTGTTGAAATTATTCAGGATCCTGAAAACTCACACAGAAAACTTTCAAAAGCTATTGTACCTCCTAGAAAAATTAAGCCTCTGAGTTGCAGTCCTGAAGAAGGTATAGAAAAAAGTCCTCCTTACTCACAATGAGTTTGTTCTGAGTTAGGAGTGAAGGTGTCTGAAATACAGAATTATACCTTCATGTATTTTGTGCCTTCATGGGCAATCCTACTCTTTCGACAGATTCAGAAGAAATCCAGGAATTCTGTAAAAGAAGAGTAACTGATGGGTTTACCATGGTTTACTTTTTTCATTTTGAACTTTAAAAGTAATTTCAGATTTCAAAATAGCTTTGGGGGAAACTTTTGATGGAAAATATTAAATTCAACTACTTGGTGTCAAACCAGGCTTACTACGGTTGTTAGATACAAACTTTTATAAAGAATGTAGCAATTAAAATTTGAAAAATAACCATTAGAAGGTCAAAGAAGACATCTTTTATTTTCCTTTTCAGCTCCAGGTTTGTTCTGGAATTACCTTATTTTTATGGTGCTCCTTAGCATTTCCCTCACTATATAGTAGGCAAAATCTGGCCTTATTCCCTGCTATTAGGTAAACTAGTTCATAAGTCTGATTCAAATCAATTTTCTTTCATAAACTTTGACATGTTCGTTATCAGAGATCGTAAACAGTGAAATGTGCTAGTGTTACAACACATACAGAAGGCTCAGTATCTCCATGATTCCTTTTTCCTTACTCCTATGAGAACCCCTGAAACTTGAAAGTCTAGAACTGCAACTCAAAGCACATTTATGTATTTAATACCTTGCTATGGACCATTGCCACATCACTCTGATGGTACAATGGTATGTAGCAAGGTACTCCATTATCTAATCAAATACTCAGGAAACATAATGGTGTGTTCCCTCTCTTATCTCTCCCCTTAAGATGAATTCAGATATGAGAAATATTTGGCTATATTCATGCCATTCAGTGCACATCCTAAGTTCAGTAAGCATAGACAGAACGTGTCATTCTGATGATCTCTCTGTTGCTCTCTCTACCTGGGTGGCATCATAGACACTCTAACTCCAAATGTTGGCCCTATTCTTCCAAGTCTTGAAAAGACTGGGCCACGACTCCTTTATACCTGCTACTTACTTTGACCCAGTGTGGCAGCTGTAGTCTTTTAGTAACTGTGACAGACAGAGACCAGGGTTAGGATCCCAGCAACTGCCTTTGTCTGCTTTCCAGACAGGGAGTTCCTTCTTATTAAACATTAGAACAAGTTCTCGACCATAGCATCTTACAAGAGAAAATGAAGACCCATCTCTTTTCATTTGCATTCTTGCAGTCACCTCTGAGTGACCCAATAATATTCCCTTGGAGAGTAAGACAAGGGAAAAACCTGATAGGTTCAGATGCTGTAAGCAGAGAAGAGTGGATAATTTCAGCCCTCAGACAGCTTTGCTTTATAAAAGACTCTTAGTGCTGAGATTCTGTTCTCATAGATTTAAAATAAATGGAGAGATTAGATAAAATACCTTAGATACACTGCTTATGCTTCCATTTCATTTTCATACCAAACATATTCCTGCAGCAAAACACATTCCACTGGGAAATTAGTTCATCATGAAGAAAAGCATGCTGTGGCCATTAGCTCCTTCCTGGTTTTGTCCTTTCATTCCCTCTCCATCCATCAAGTTCCAGAACCACACCACTTCTTTCCCCACTGAGCTCCAATATTTATCACAGATTTACAAGTTTCTGCTTGTTCTCACCTATGACTGTACCCCATGTATCTTGTTGTATTCAGACTAATTTTATAAAATATACAGATTTAAGAAAAAGAGAAAATCACTTTCCCCATCTATGTTACTAAAGTTGTATGAGATTTTGTTATATTTACCTTTCTCATCATGTTCTTCATGTCACTTCATCACTGTAAATGCATTTTAAAAATATCTATGTTTCTGCAGCTTGTAAATTTTGTCAGTCTTCAGGAAAATCTTAAACACCTCATGTCTTTCCCCAAGAAACAGGGCTTCATTTGCTTTCTTTTGTCCCTAATCAAGATCAGTAACATTATTAGCATGTCAAGAGTTAGAGGAATTTCCAATTTCAATGTATTAACCATGAGTGAGCATAACACGGACCCTCACAGGGAAGAGCAGAGGTGGGTTTTGTGTTTTTCTTGCATGTGTATCAAGTCCTCTAATTTTAATACTCAAGAAAGATTTTTTCTCAACCCCCATGGCTGTTCAGTTATTCACAGAGAAGAAATTACTTCTTCCTTAGTGGAGATTGCTATTTAAGCAGACAGTACATTGCCTTAGTTTTCAGTTGCTTTCACTGTTTTTTTAAATGACATAATCTGTCATCAAAAATATATTTACATTTTTTGTATCATCAGCTGCCAGGTTTGCTTTATACTCTTTTGCATGCAAGAAGGACTGGGAGTACCTACCTCATCTTAATTAACTCCACCTGGCTTGGACTCTCCCTTTCAACAATCTGCATCAATGCCATTATACAGGCACAGCAGGAGAAAGCCACAAATCTAGTGAAATTAAATCACTCACCATAGAAACATCTTGAACAATAGCATGAGAACATGGAGCCAACCAATCATATTCTTGCAGACGGAAGAAGGAAAAAAAAAATTGCAACAAAGAAGGTAAGTGCATGGCAGCAGCAGCAACTAATGCACAAAAGGAAAAAGATACAAGCTTCAAAAAGGAATTTATTCTCCAGCAAATAATTTCATAATTATTCCCACCCTTGTCCTTCTTTCCTCTCAAATAGTTGCAAAAAGTCACCACTACTGTTTGAAGAGAAAAAATACTGAAATGACTCACCTTTTGCAAATGTTATATACTTCAGGAATGATACAGGCATATGTCAAGCACCACTAAAGGGCTACACCACCCATAAGAGGGCTCAGCATGTCAGGGTCAAGTCTCTACTATTACTGCAACTGGAATCAATTCCAAATTTTGTATTGCTTTCAGTGATTCAAGAGTAAGGAAGAGCAAACATAGATGATATTTTTCTTGTTTCACAAGAAGAGGAAGAGGTCTTAGCCTTTTAAGAGGAAAAATCTACAGTGAGCTGCAAAACCAATATACTTATGGGAAAAAAAAAAAGAAAAGAATGTACAGGTATTTTATTATATCTGAAAAAAAGCTTATAATAAATCTAGCTGCAGAATGACAGAACACATTTTCAAAACAAATGAACAAACCTGATAAACCTGATATTTACTCTTTGAAATAAGTGTATAAACTTTCAAGTTCTAAACTTGAAACTACAATAAAACTGTTTAATGTCCATAGACAGAAAAAAGAATTAAAAAAAAAAAAAAAAAAAGGTTTTGGCCAGTAAGACACATTAAAGGGCAGATTCTGTCAGGCTTTCTCACAGTAAGTAGCCCATTTCTGTTCCAGTAATCCTATTGCTCTCACTAGGATAGCTTCAGAGAAAAAAAGTGGCCAATACAAGTAGGTTGGCAAAATTTGCAAAATTATCATCTCCCTTACATTCAACCTCTGTAAGTCAGTGCTGTCCCTTGCCAACTGATGTAATCACTTATAAAATTCTGTTTTGTAAATTCTCAAATCAGCAAATACTGTGAACAGTAATTTACAGTGTGTATTTCTAATTGCAAAATTACATTCTTTTGGAAGGTGTCCACTAATATGAAAAATGTTAGTTTATCTCTTTATAGTCTTTATGCCAGCAGAATCCTGAAAAGGAAAAGGATGCAAGATAGATGTTTTTCACAAGATCTGCACAAGTAATTTATAACTAATAATTTCTTCAACTTTGTTTTAGTATTCTTGTGCAATATATCCTGATATTTTCCAAAAATAGTCTTTATTTTGCAGTGAAATTTAAACGTTGAGGGAAAGAAAAAATGTCTGTCATGAATACAGGTATAATTATACAATTGGCCAAACATTTATATAGACAATGAATGTTTGGGCCAATAAATTTTGATTTTTCTGTGTTTATGAAAAGCAGACACAGTAAGTGAGGAAACAGCTAAGCAAAGTTAACTTGAAAAAAAAAAAGAGAAATGTGTCAGCCAAAATTCTAGCCAGAGCTCTCAGAGTGCTACAGCACCACACATGGAAAATTAATATATTCCTATACTGAATATATACATAGATCTTGGTTTGACATCAATGAGTTCATTTAAAAGAGTTTTTATCAGGAAGTTTAATAGAATTTGTAAGTTAATGTACAGCAAATTGCATGAGCAGTCACCTTCTAACTGATACTCCTGTAATGAAGATAGGTTTGGTTTTATTTTTCAACAATGTGCATATTATATCTGTGTTTAATGTATTGTATGATTTCTTGTGTATTGCCTAAGGCCTAGTTCTTCTACACAGTTTCTTTTGCCTCCATCTTCTTTTGCTAATGTTAAATCATTTAAGAAAACACTGAAACACATGTAATATACCTACATGAATAAATTGAATATTTAATGGTTCAATGCTCTGACCTTTTGGATTACAATACAGGACAATGAGCACACTTTGTTAAACTTGGAGGCTAGTGCTTGTGCATATTCTGAGCGAAGCAGTTCAGTAAGGGAAAGGCAAAGTCAAGTTAGAACAAATATTCCAGTCTCAGAAGGCCCGTTACTGAAATAAAATTATAGGCTTAGACTACCATAATTTATTCCTCAAAAAAGTCATGCTGTGCAAGAATATATCGTGCACTTGGATAAACAAGTTACAAAGAACCAAGTGTTAAGCAGTGAATTGTCAATCAGGCAAAGTGAGATTCACAGATGCATACACATGCAGCCAGCACATCAGAAAATACACACCATCTATCTCACCCCTGGAGTCCTGTAATACATTTCACCAACTCATACGTGTCTTAAAGCCAAACCTAGCCAGTAAATTAGTTACCAAAACCCACTAATGCTGCAACATCTAATGCTCTATATCTATTTCCCTTTCTTTTCCCAGTAACTGATCATGCTAGAAACTCTGCCTCAAGACAGACTGTTATTTCTGAATGTACCAAATCTGCATTCAGAGGCAGCTTGCTAACTCTTAGAACCCATTAAAAAAATATATATTTTTTTACATAAAGAAGAAAAAAAAAATTATTATACTTGTCCATTAGGTGTCATAGACATGATCATAGCCTTGTTTCTGATACAATTTCATAAAGAGTAGTTTTATTAGTTGAAGACCTATAAATGTTTTCCTTTAAATCATACTGTATCTGTTGTGTATCATGCAAAATTTTTATCCTGGTGGAATACAATCACAGAATTATACAATATACTTTCTTTTATCTGTTTGATAGAGACATCCCTTGTGCTTTTCTGAGTTAAGATCTAAAAATTAGTAGCTTTTCTGAGGAACAAATTATAACAAGAGGATTATTGTGCTTGTTTCCCTGAACATGAGTAAAAAGTACCTCAGACACTACTTCCACATGATAGTTAAATTCAGAGAATCATATAATGGTTTGGATTAGTTCCAACCTCCCTGCCATGGGCAGGAACACCATGGGCAGGAACACCTTCTACTAGACCAGGTTGCTCAAATCCCTACCCAGCCCAGCCTTGAGCACGTCCAGGGATGGGCCATCCACAGCTTTCTGGGCAACCTGTGCCAGTGTCTCAACACCCTCATAATGAGGAATTTTTTTCTTTATAGCTAATCTAAACCTACCCTCTTTCATTTTAAAGCCATTACTCTAGACTTAGAATAAAATATTGTGTCTAATATATAGAACCTTTCAAGTGTTGAAAACACAATTCTGTTAAGCAGACCCAAACCTCCTATAAGAGAAAAGAAGGCTCTCATCTAATGCAGAATAGTCCATATTCTAGTAATTCCCATCTGAATTATAACACCAGTTTAATACATAATTTAATTGAGTCTCCTATATAAATATTTTGACATTTCAAAGTTTTCAAGAATAAATACAGAACCATTTCAGTTGAAAAAAAAGCTCCCCTGGGCAATAAAAGCAGGATGTACCAAGTAATGACAAAGTTACTGGTACTAATTCATGTTGTTGATTGAATAGGGGAGCTAGTCAATACTCAGGATTATTTACTTTTTCAAAACACTTAATGATGTTAACCCAATTATAAATGCTTGATTTTTATGTTGGTGACCATTGCAGTCTTATTTCTGCTGATTCAAATAGAATCGATGATGTGAATTTGTAATTCATTAATGTGAAAAATTATTGCTTTTACCAACCAACACACTCTAGAATTTTGATATCTCCATCAAAAGAGTCTATAATACCTATATACTCTCTTACATCCTGTACACAAGGGGAAACTACAGCAAAACCCTATAGATCTGGTGTTCATATGTGAGCTGTAAATTCACTTTTGGAACTTTGAATACTAACATGTTTATTAACCATATGGCAGATATATTTATTCTGCTTTTCCTTATACATCAGTGGGGTGACATAGGGTGCAAATCGGAGCAATATTTAGCTCAATGTTCTATGTTTTCTGAGGAAAAAATAAAATCTAATACCCCAAAGCATGTAGTTAACACATTTGACTAGCACATGGATATTTCTATATAGACATTTCTTCATGAACACTTTCTCTCCCTTTGGCTCTTTGGCTGGATCAGATTACCATGATGACAATTTTACAGTTCACTCTGTTTGACTATTCAATATTTCCCTAGTATTAGTCATGGTTTTTATCTTTACGTTTGGCCATTTTGTCATATAGTCCATATTGCATTTTTGTCCATGTGATGACCATCCTAACACTTTCACTATGGAAACAAGGTAACAGTCAGCGGTGATCATGAATAAATATGCAAGAGTAAGAAAAATAATGAAGTTGGGGAAGTAGCAATACAGACATTATACATAAGAATATTTCCAGCACCCTTTTTATTTCTAACCTGATACTTCAGAATTATGTTCTGCATCTTTTATCCACAACACAGGTTAATCCAAGCTTTCTGTAAGAGCAAAGTAAATTCTTCAATATGTTTTTAAGTTAAACAGAAGGCATAACATACTTCCCAAAGCATCAAGTACTCTGAGAATCGGATGGATGTCCTGCAGTAGGGTAGTCACAACAGATCTAATAATGGCCAGGCAGTGTCATATGCTTCATCTCCAGGCCTCTCACTTTCCATGAAAGACACATGCAGAACTTCAATAGCATCCAACCAGTCACCTTCCAAAATAGGCTAGAAAGGTGTAGAAAAGTATCATTGTTACGTGAGCTGGTCATTCTATTTCTTCTCCTCCTGTGACACCCTGTTATTCTGAGCAGCAGGGTCTTATCAAGGTGGAGGGGTTTCATGGCATGCTCCTGGACCCCTGTCATAGTCAACAGGTTGCCCGCATATCTGATGGCTCCATTTAACTTCTCTCTGAGCACTCTTGCCAGGAAATGGTTTTCAAACTAATCAATGTAGCTTTTCCTCACTCAGAGATGCAAAACAAATTTTGGCCCTGGACAGCAGATTAAACAGACGGATATGGAAAACAACATATATTGTGTAGCAACCCTTTCGTAGGTACTAACGTGCCTCTGCTTCTGACCTTAAGAAATGCATCTGACAGTAAAAGTTCTGAAAACAGAACTTTCTATTCTGAAACAGGATGAGAAAAAAGAGATTAATTTCAAAGAAAGGTAGAGCGACACTATTTTTATCAGTAAAAATATAGGACAAATTTTAGTTTACATAGCTATAGTGAATTTATGTCACATGTGAGTTCTTACTATCTCTTTAGACCAAGTGCATTCCTAGAATTCAGTAGAAGAATAAGGATTTTACAAGAAATGTAATGTTCAGTGTTGTATAATCACTCCCTAAAGATGTCCAATACCTAATAAATATGTCAAGAGGTGTTTTTAATTTCCTGGTACTTTGTTAACCTTCTAGGTCAATAATAACAATAAAACAACAAAATCAGAGGTAGGTGAGAAACAGTGCCGGGAAAGGTGACTATACTCTTAAAATAACACACCGCTTCATGTAACAAATTTAAGGCAATACAAATAAAAATCAGTGCAAGCTGTTAAGTAATGCCTTATATTAAAACTCCTAAACATGTATTAACATTCAGTTTTTAGAAAATCATTGTTATCTAAAATACCACGTGGTTATTAAAAACATATTTATTGGAGTTTTAACCATTATATGAGTGATCTTCCTATTTCTTCAGATACTTCTTAAATCTCAGTGTGTTTTTCATGATAAATTGTTGTGTAGAAGCATACTACAGAACTTTCCATCCTGCAACTGACTCAGAAATCCATCTGTTCTGACGTCTTTCATCTGAATTGTGCCAAATGCTGAGATGAGACTTTAAAAAAACATAATTATTATGGTTTTTGCTGGGGTTGTTAGTTTTTTTCATAGTAACTAACATGCTACTATGGGACTATGTTTTGGATTTGTGATGAAAACAGTGTTAATAACACAGGTATGTTTTAACTGTTGCTGAGCAGTGTTTGCACACCCTACCAGCAAGCAGGTTCACGAGATGCTGGGAAGAGACACAGCCAGGACAGATGACCCCAACTGACACAAGGAATATTCCATACCTCATGACATCGTGCTCAGAAGTAAAAGCTGGGGGAAGAGAAGGAAAAGGGAACATTCAGAGTTATGAAATTTGTTTTATCAAGTGTCTAAAAATAAGCCTTATGAGGACTTGTGCAGAGTCAAGGCCTTTTCTGCTTCCCACACTTCCTCACCAGTGAGCAGGCTGTGTGTGCACAGAAGGCTGGGAAGGGATACAACTGGCACAACTGACCCCAACTGAATATCCCCAAGGAATATTCCATACCATATAGTGTGATGCTCAGCATATAAATCTGGGGAAAGAAGGAAGAGGGGACATTGAGAGTGATGGCGTTTGTCTTCCCCAGTAACTACTATGTGTGATGGAGCCCTGCTGTCCTGGAGATGGCCTGCCAATAGGAAGTGGTGAATGAATGCCTTCTTTTTCTTTGCTTGTGCACGTGGCTTTGTGCTTTACTTATAAAACCGTCTTTATCTCAACCCGTGAGGCAGGTTTCTCACTTTTACTCTTCCAATTTTTTCCCCATCCCACTGTGGGACAAAGGAACAAGGGGCTGTGTGGTGCTTATTTGCCAGCTGGTGTTAAACCAAGACAAAAATATATCCAATAATAGTGTTGTTTTTTTTTCTTTTAACCTGACTTTTGTTTCCCTTTCTCTCTCACCACACACACACATTGAAGAATAAAAATATGATCACATTCAGCCTCTGGGACCTAGCCTTCCAACCCTTTTGCCAGAAAGCAGCAATTCCATTTTATAAAATAATGACAATGATAATGATGACAGCAAAGACAGCAACAGCAATTAGTAAAGATGATGCCCGCTAGCGTATGTCAAGTATTAACTGATCACAGTTATGTGGTTTAAAATTCAGTTTACAAATATGCATGGGACAAAGTCAGACTACCCCTTCCTCATTTAGAGTCTTCAACATTAATTTGCTGCATACAAAAGTCAGCTCTTGGCACGTATTTTTATCTTCTGCATATCTGTAAAGTACCCAAGTGATTGCTTCCAAAACACTATTTATGATCCATCAGCTAGTTAACAATAAACGACAATTCCTGCAGCATTTACTGTCCCCTAATCTTTCAGTTTCACTCCAGTCAGGTCTGCTGTCTCCTGCTGGTAACCACCAAGTACAGCATCAGGAATCAGCAGGCCAATTAGCACTGGAGATCACCAATGGTACAACAGTATATGGAAATCTCTTTTGGCCAGCAGCCTACAACTCCACAGTCACTGTTTCCCCCAGGTCACCACTGAGACAAAGCAGCTGAGCCTGGGAAACATGTGAAACAAGCAGCTAACCTTTCAGAGTGCAATTCAGACAGCTGTGTGAGCAGGGAATGGGGCAGGAATAAGATTGCTGGAACACATAAGGCAGTGGGCACACTTCTTACTTTTCATGAACTACTTATGTCTCAGGGCTTCTTCATTATCACCGGTCAATATCTATGTGGTAAAGAGAAAATAGAAAACAGAGAATAATTCTTAATCACAAGATATATCTTTATTATAAGATAAAGATTTTGACACTTCTTATTGTAATTTCTCACATTGCCGTATTCTCACTAATAACACATATTTTGGCATTTTAAAACAAAACAAAACACGCCCCCCAAAAAACCCAAACCAAACAAAAAAACCTCACAACCAAACCAAAACAAACCATACACATACACACCAAACCAAACCAAACCAAACCAAACCAAAACAAACACCTCACTGAAATGCTTCAAAGGCATAAGGAAATAATTTTTTAACTGGTCACTTTTCAATCTATGTCTAATAAAAAAAGCCTAAATAAACTATGTATATTCCTACATGCTAGTAGTCATTCATTTTACATAGAAAACATATGAAAATAGAAAAATACTGTGGGGTTAGCCACCATAAGAAAGTCAAATAAACAGTGATTCTATTATAACTTCAGTTTTCCTTTCTTCCAAATCTCTGTTTGCTTGAAAACCCTGTTCCTATACCCAGAGATAAAGTTGGAAATCCTGGTCCAGAAGACTTCACAACTCCCACCAGCTTTGGCAGAACCAGATTGATCTTGGCTCAGTAACATGGGTTCATGCATTCTGCAAATTTAAAGAGCATATGGATGACTGTTGCTCAGACACTGGCTATGACCTGAAGCTCATTAAAGTAAAAAAGATAAGTCTTGCTGTCCTTAATGGGCTTCAGATCAGGCCTGACAGCAGAAACCATCTGGAATATTTCTGATTCTATAAAGGATCAAGATATAAATTTCATTGTTTCACCACTAATTTTATTTGAAACATACCAAATGTATTATTGTTTTGTCAAAAAAAAAAAGTAAGGAAGACACATTAAAAACAGTGTTTATGTAATTGTCTTGCCTCTCTCAACATTTTCTATAAAGCTAGTGGAGTGACCAGTGTCAACAAGCAACACTTTACAATCTATTTCTTACCAATTCAGAATGGTTTCTGCCACCCCTGGAGACCCTATTTGTGTCTGGTAAGAACACTTCAGTCTGACAGCTCCTGATTTTCAAACACAGAGGGGAAAAAGGCAGAACTAATGGATGTGAATGAGCTTAAAAGCTAGTGAACTTATCAATCATAAAAAACAGCTATATTTTTGGAAGCAAATAGAGGTTCTTTGGCAAACAGAAAAAAAAGTCAATAAGCATTTTTTGCAGACACATAACTATGATCAGGTTTTGGTCAGGCTATTTTGGTTTCATAGTACTCTTGTCAGCATTGGTTATTAAAATTCTTCAGGCACTGCATGAAGAAATGCATCACGTACAGTACTACAGGCAGGTCAAATTCATAGGTGCCAGTTTAGTTTTTGACTATGATAAAATGTTTTTTTTCATTCAATAGGAGGTTGTTTCAATAACAAATGAACAAAATTGAATGAAACTTTAGGATATGAACCAAAGAATCCAATTATATTTACACAGTTTTTGCACAGTTGGTCTATTATTGTTCAGCTAGGTGAGGGTTCATGAATGTGTTTGAAGGCTTGAATATTTTACATCATGATGAATCAGATACCATATTGCTTTATGTAAGCAATACTTTGACTGCTCTTTCCATAGGATTTAAATGAATGAAGTAAAAAGGGAACTCCAATCTACTACTGTAACAAATATTACCTGAGTTGTCTATTTTATTGTCTGGGACCTGATCTTACTCAGCTGTTACACACAAATATTAAAATAGGTTAGAGTTATGATGGCTTGGAGAATGAGATGAATTATTTTTAACCTCCCTGACCATGCTTAAGATAGCGAGAACATTCTCAAACCAGACTCAGAATAAACATTTTAAGATTCAGGAAAATAAAAGCTTTAAAACAAAAAGCTTAAAAAGTAAGATTTAATAAATGTCAAACTTTTACAGCTACAATTAGCTTAATTTTCAAAGGAAACAGTTTTGAACTATAAAACTTGACATTTTCAGTAAAAATGTCAAAATAAAGCATTCTGATTCAAAGCTTATTTCCCTAATGTTTGGAATTGACCGAAATAATGAAAAATAGTTTTGGCAAATCAGCATTGTCAGTGATAAATATATGAGGAAAAAATCTCAGAGTCCCTAATATTCAGTGATTTATTATCTCCACATGTTATAAAACACAGTTGGTAAGATCCTTTGTCTGTTTTTGTAAGGCTTGATTGTCATCTACAGGAAGCACTGTCCAGAGACTTCTGAGGGAAAACTGACTGCTCAGAGGCTTGTAATTTCTTTCTGTTTTGAAGTAATTTAACATTGGCAAATTCAGTGCAAGGTTTTAAATGTATATGGTAAGGATTATATATGCAAATTAATTAATTGGCAAATACTTGCCAGCATATTATGTTTATTGTCATTTACAAAACTTTTCTTCACCTCAGCTAAAGAAGGTTAGCTTCATCCCATTTTCAGAAACTAATTCAGCGTTATTTCCCTTCAGGCTGGAGTGAGTTTTACCAAGCAGGGTCCTGATTTACAGCCCTCTCCCACTATTTTTTACCTTTGGCTGTTAAAAGTGCTTTGAAGTGGATTGTTTGCTACTAGCTGAATGCAGTTTTAATCTTAACGCATCTCTTCATTTTCTATGTACATATTCCTTATGACTACCTTCATTCAGCACTGTAGGTACAACACTAGTTCTCTCTTAACACGCTCTTTAATTACAATATACAACCAACTCCAGAAAAAAGCTTCCCAGGTGAGTTAATATTCACATGAATGCAGAAGAAGGGAGCTGAGCATACCTAGGTGATTACCGAAGAAAGCAAACCTTTTCATCACTAGAAATGAGTGATTTCCTGGATGCTGCAGCTGAAAGTGATCAGTCCCTGACAAGACTTAGAGGAGGTAAATGCAGACATCAGGGCTGATATCTCGTAACTGTGAAGAAAAAGACAATGTGCATCCGGCTTGCACAGAGCTTCCCTGAATGGATAGCTTTTGTCTTCTCATCCTGCTGTAAACTTCTAATCTCTCTTAAAATCTTCCTGGGGGGTGGTAAAGGAGGAGGTGGGAGGCCCCAAATTCACAGCATGACTGTAATGACCTTGCTCTTGAATGATTTATCTTTGAAGCTCAAGTTGACTACATCCAACTGCTTTTCTCACCAATGGTTCCCTACTTCTGAATTCTGCTCTATAAGTCCTAGATATGTTCAGAGCAGCCAGAAGTGCTCTGCATGCTATTACTGTACTCTGTTGGTTTCTGTTTTTTCCCTCAGGGCAACCTGAAATGCTGCCACCTTCTACTCAAAGCCAGCGCTTTGAGTAAACTGTGTTACAGATGAACAACAGTGAAAGTAAGTCAGAAAAAGAAAACAAATTGAGAAAAAATATGAGTTTGTTTTTACAGGAGTAAAAAAAAAAAAAAAGGTAGATTAATAGCAGAATTGTTTCTGTTCTTTTGGTGGAAATGTTTCCTAAAACATTATAATTATACAGCTTATACTCTTCCTACTTTTACTCTAAAAGAATCCCAAGTTTTTGTTTCTTCCACACCTATTTTTCTCTTCCTCAGAATACCACTGGATGTACAGTCAAGCTTCTTCCTCCGCTCCTTGTTTTAAGTCAAACCCTCAAAGGATGGAGGAAAGCTGCTTCAATTCTAATGAATGAATGCTTCAGAGCAACAATAGTCCCATTGATACTATCGAGATGGCCTGCTGGGGAGAAAAGAGGGGGAGGGAGACAGACACATACACACACATGCATAGACACACAGATCTCTTTATAAGTAAGAGCAGTCACATACATTTTCAAAATATGCCCAGAAATCACTGAGCACATCGTGCTGTCTGGAAGGGATGGAATGCCAATTTCCTTATCAAATCAACTGGATTTTGTGGTGAAAGACTTACTGTTCTTGTTATCTATGGGTTACTGGTCAGTAAGTGATGGCAGGCCATCTCCAGAAATCACACCTGGCAAACTTTACCGTCAGGATTTTCAGTATACCCTCAGGCTTAATACTGACCTTTATTGTTGGACCCACTAACCTAAATGCATCTGCCAGGCAGCACTGCAAACATTACAAACTGAGGTTCAGATTAAGGAAAATGTTAGTCACTTTCACTTATTTGTGAGATCTAATTGAAGGATACAGTAATTAATGGCCACTAAGACAACACAGACCAGCTTTTGCTTTTAGATCTGGGTCTTATCATCTTTCCCACCATTAGCTGGACTTTAAGTGCATTTACTTTTATGTGATAGTTTCCCTAAACTATCAAACAACAATTCCTGGTTGCAAGAAACAGTGTCAAAAGTTTGTGGTCTATTTTTACCTCTGTAATTTTAAGGCCACATTTAACCCTCTGCTATGCCCAAACAAAAATACGCACCCAAAAATACATATTGAGACCCATTCAAAATGTTAGATGAATCAAGAAAGTCCTAAACTAAGTCTGAAAGTGTGTGGCCTAAGGGTGCTTTCTGTAAAGGATATTTTCAAGTTATAGCTTTCTTCCTTTAACATTTTTCTTTCTGTTTTACTTATTTTTTCCACAGGTACAAGCCTAATGAGTTGGTTTTGCCTTCCTTGAAGAGATAAATATATGGGGAAGTATTTTAAATTTGAATGAAATCTCTTGTATGTCAGTGTTGTATAAGTTTTGAAACAAGGTAAATAAAAGTGTTAAGCTTTGCAATTTTAATGAGAGTTCTGCCATTAAAACAGTAGAAACAACAAAACTAGAGATGACAAATTTGTCACACTACACCAGATGATAGTCTGCATGACATCTAGCGCTAAAATACAGCAATACATATATGTGTGTGTGTGTGTTTCAAAAGGCAACATTTTTCACCTGTGTGACCTACCATGTAGGTCACTGTTCCAGTGATTCTAGTTTAGTCATTTTCAGCATCAGGAATTTAAATTCTCTGCTTTGGGGTATTAACAAAAAGTATTTTTCTCTCTTATTTAGTGTTAACATATAAGTAAAAAAAAAAAAAAAATCTGACAACCAGTTAATTTTTTCTGGATTTCTAGCAAATGCATTTCCTGTCATTAATAGACATTTTTTCCCTGATGCAGGGAACAGGATCTGGTGCTCCCCCCCCAAGTTTTAAAGAAGATCTGTATAGCTAAAAAAATAATAGCATATTCTGTCACCAGGGGGGAGCCTGCATTAGAGACAATTCAGCTGCTCACAGCTAGGTCAAAAGCAGCTGGAAATGCAATGTATAATATAATTTAGGGGTTAGGAAGTAGAGTGGTGATTGATTGCTGAATTCAGATAAAGCTGGAAACTTTGCCCCCCTTTTCTCATTTTTGTAACCAAAACCAAGGAAATTTAATGCAAAAGGGTTACCTATATTAACTTAGTGCTGAGTTGGTTAACATACAGTACTAAAGCTCTTCTACTGATGGCAAGAATTGATGCACATATATTTTCCATAAAATATGAACGTATGAATACATGTATGAATGCATATTTTGTGATGCTAATGTAATAGAAAATGTTTATTTCCTGTAAATTTTAACCCTTTATAACCTGCATCTTTACAGACCTCTTGTGGTAACAATTGTATAACAGCTAACCAGGAAAAAAAAGAAAACAAACAAAAAAAAAAAAAACAGGAAAAAATATCAGATTGATATTTTCTCAGTCATTGAAATTTTAAATGTGTTCTTAGACAGCATGGAATTAAATCTGTAAAATCAGGATGTACACAAAGTATGATTTCGGAAATTGTATCGAACCCAAGCCAAAATGACATTTAGTACTTCACCAACTACTGATTTAGCATGCTACAGAACTTGATGTTTCATGTTCTTTTATTTTAAATGAGGGATTGGAGCAAAAAGGAAAAGAGAAATAGGGGAAAATCTATCACACACAAAAAAAAAAATGGCCTTTTTTCTGTTTGTCACATCCATGTTCTTTACAGATAGCGGTGTGGTGATATGAAGACTGGAAAATAAGAATAAAAATGTCAGGAAGAAACACTCCAAGTTGCAAATAAGTTTTGGCACAGTTAAATGAGAAAATCATGATGCATGGAAATCACTACACAGAATATGAATACCATGTGCTAAGTTACAGCATTAAACGCTTACAAAAACATGTGCCATTGCAAGATGATTCATAAATTCTTGGCTATATGATAATTATGTTGCTACTGAAAAAGATGACAGACTAATGTCAACTTAAGAGAAAAGTTACGTCAAAGCTTCCCTTTACTTAGAGACACTGAATATTTAAAAAAAAAAAAAACAAACCCCAACAACAAAACCCAAAAAGAACCCCCCAAAAACAACCCATCCCTCACTATCATATAGGCATTTACAGCACTTTCATATCATAGTGTTCTTTATGTCTTGTACTCCATTGACTCAGAGGCAGCAATTGCTCCTATGACAGACTCAATGATCCTTTGCTCTCCCAGGGTTTTGAGTTCTTTATACTGGACCTTTACCTTAAGTGGCAAGTTTCCATCTCTCTCCAGGTGGTGTTGCCAGCCATTCTCCAAACTTTGAGGCTCCCACAGTGCTTCTGGTAGTGGTCTTTTAATGTGCATGCACTCTCTTAACTATCACACTGAGACTATGTCTAGAGAAACAACAAGTGTTGACCATTAGAAGTGAATCTGCAGAGAGAGAAGTTGCTGCCAAAGACCTGATGACCACAGCATAGGTAATATGGAGCGTTTTTACTTCAGAGTAGCCCTTATCTGGTCCCAAGGGTCCAAATGCCCATCTGCAGCTTGAGTGCGCTAGATGAGCTCTGCAACACGCATTCCTCTTCTGTTCAGCCACAGTGGATCCAATTTCAACACTCCAAGACCACTCCATGACACAACTCCATGTAAGCATAGGCAAGCAGAAGAGTTACTTAAAAAATGTATACTTAGCAGAAACTAAAGTGTAAATAACATCTGAACCTGCTAGGGAACATAGATGCGCCAGGTTTACTTTGAAAGCTGCTACTGTTTTTTCTTTTTCTGAAAAAAAAAATAGTGTAATTTGTGCAAGTATATGAATACCTTCCCATTGACACACTAGCTCCAAAGGGAGAGAGTACTGGCTTTTCAACAAGCCAGCAATAAGGTTTTGGGCTATTTGTTTAAAGCTGGTACAAAAAGTTATCAGCAGTTAACAAAAACCCTCTTATTACAGATACAAGCTTCAAAGCTTTTCCACAAAACCAGTTGCTATTAAAGTATTTCAGGAAAAGTACCTATTGATCATAATTATTCAGTAACTACAATACAAAATGGTTCAGGCCACTGCACTGAAAAAGTCTTGGCCTCAGTATTTCACACTCAGAATAAATTTATCATCTTGTTGTTCTTGCCAGAAAGACTAATTAATATGAAATCTTTTTAATTTCTCTGGATAAAACTGGCATCTGAGAACCTAGTATGGCATCAGTGTGAGTTAAAATAAGTCTATAATAGAGATTAGTACCTCTTGTGTAATACTGTATGCATTGCATTTTGTTACATTTATTATACAAATTGAAATGAATAACAATATGCAGTTTGACATCCCATGAATATTTTTTAGTATTCTTCAGCAGTAGTTAATATGCTAACCAACTTCACTGAAAGGCATACAGATGTGGAAAGAGTCTATCTAGGGACTCTAATTATCACCTTGTCAAATTCAAATTATTATCTTGTGAGTTCATTTCCATAAAGTATCCCCTTTGCTGTTGGATGATTTAACATGTGTCTGTTTTTTCTTATCTTATTTGTATCTATCTGAAGGCTCTAAACCTTTCAAAGTAGGATAGTTGTCAGATCATGATGTTTACCATAACTGATTTTGTCAAATACATTTTTGCAAACACTGAATTTTGCCAAAGATGGGTCTGTAAAATGTGAAGAGGAATTGGCACATACCACCAATAATGTTACATAAATCAGACTAAGACTTCAGCTATTTCTAAACGGGATCAGCTTACAGTGAAGAATCAAAGAGCCTGGGGAATGATTTATCTGACAAAATTCTGGAGACAGTCATTCTTGTTTGGTAAATCATTTCAGGTTTTAAGAAGCCTGAAGTGATTCCAGCTGTAAGAAATGGGTGGACACAGATTTTTATGCTTGTCTGGATCACATGATAGTGAAAAAATATCCTATGAATATTAATAAATGTATTTCTTTAACCTATTCAAAGACAACATAATGACCATGAAAATAAAGGGAGACAGAAGAAAAACACCTTATTGCAAGCTTACATCCTGCACTACTGAAAGTTTATCATGTTTTTTTTTTACATGTCATAAAAAAATCAAATGAAGAATAAATTTAAGTATAATGCCTTTGATGTGGTAATACAAACATAAAATGGATCAATACTCCAAAGCTCTATTACAAAAAAAAACCCCACAAAACAAACTGTAAAAATGCTGTATCTTGACATAAAATCCATAGCCTGCATATGAAGTCAACTCAATCTGAGACAATGTGAACAATGACTTGGAAACAAAATATGTTACATTTTTTTTAATTTTAAATTTCTGAATTTCAATTTATTTGTGTGAGAAAGCTCATGAGCATTGTGTAATCTCAGCTCATAGAGTTAAAATAAAATTGATTTAAAACTTTAATAATAGTAAACAGAAAAAGAATGTTATGTTTTTAAAAAGTAAGAGCAATAACAGAAACGAGAATCTTAAAAAATCCAACTAACTTATTGTAAATATGTTCATCAATAGTTGGAAAATTTCAAAAACATGTATAGACACTTCTTGTGTGTTGTCTTGTTCAAGGGCTGTGCTACTCAGTGTTTTCATTTTGTCTTTCATCATTCTTTCTTACATCTGTGCTACATTGCAAACATCCATGATTTTAGCAGAATAACCTATATTCCTAAATACAGGCATAATATTGGATAAACATTATGTGAATAAAATGCAATGCTGCTCTTTCAAACTCAAGGCAAAAATAGTATCCAAAAAGACACTGAAATCTGTAAGAATTCTGGAAAATACTCTATAATCCTTAAACTACTTAGATTGATGCCTTCTCAATTTGTTGAAGGTATTCAATTGATCTTCCAACATGGCTGCTTTCAACGTTCTCTGGAGCTGTATCCCTTCTGAGCTCCTTACAAGCTTTATTAAGGTCCTTAGGGCTGAGTCCTTTGTAACCTCAAAAGTAGAGAAAAATAAATTTAAGTAGACGCCTACCTGATTATTGGAAAACAAACCATCATTGTTGACTGGGCAAGCCAATAAAAATTCTTCTCAATACCTTTTAGCATGTGATTTGGTGAATAAAATACCCCACAGTAGAAACATTAAGACACTATTACCGGTATTTATGTTTAGCATAACATCTACTAGCATAAATATATCTTTGAAAATACAGTTACAGTTTGGGGTTTAAAATTACCATATATAAATACATGTATACTCACGCACGTTCTGGAAAATGGTAATTGTTTACAAAAGAGGTGTTCTAGCTAATAGTTATAATCCATCTTCAAATGACAGTCCAAGATGTTTGATTTTCTTTTCAGGAAACTTTTCAGGAAAAGGAGTGAAATAGACACTTAGCTTTGGTAACTAGCAGAGGATGTAAAAAAGTACTTTACCCAAGGCAAATTTTACTTCTGTTTGACATTTATTCATCATGTTTTCCTTTTTATTCTCATTGGTCTTAGTGGATTTCCTCAATTTAGATTCAGAATTAGTTTTATCTGGAATTTAGAGAGACTACTTAAGATATGTACAGGTATAGGTTGGCTAAAATATATAAAACTGCTTCCATTGCATCTGTGTAAACTAAAAATGCAACTTAAGCAGTTTAGTTCTTGCATTCATTTCAGTAGAACAGATCAAGAACATATATCAGGAGGATAATAATGATTTATTATGTTTTTTAAGTAACAGGCTATGCTCCATGTTCCCAAAATTCTTTTTAATTATAATTAGTGAAGACTACAGTGAAAAGAGTTTGCATAGTTTTCAAAGAACTTGGTCATGCCAAGCAAAAACCTTAGTAACAAAAGTGATTATAAGAAAGTGCATTAGGGCAAAAAACTAGAAAGAAAAATTGAAATGTGACTGTGGCAATTGCACAGCTAATACTTGCATGGATAAAACTGCAGATTAAACTATAAGAAACTAAATATTAAAAGCTTAAGGTTAAATTATGGCTTTAACATTAATAAATCATTGGAATCATTGATGTTTCAGAGGCATAAAAGTGAATATGACTTGCAGTTAGTTCCCTACACTTGCCATCCACATCTTCTACTTTAGCACTAAAACAGAACCAAGGGAATATATTATTTCTCCTGGTCACATTTTCTCACTGCTACTGCCAAACTATTATTTTCTCTTATGGAGTAAAAAACTTTGGAGCAACCGACTTCAGCAACAGAACATGTCCTCTTACGGCACTGTGAAAACCATAACCTCTTCCCCAAGCACAGATTTCAACTGGCTTTGCTGAATTTTTTTGTAAGATAGCCATCCTTGTCAAATGTACAAGTGTTCATTCCCTAAAAATAGTTGCCCTGACATTCAACATAGTGTAATGGATACGGAGTAGCATGTTTAAAACAGTAGTTGAACACAGATCATTATCTTCAAAATATATACCATACTGAGGAATGCCTGTGAGCCAACAACGTAATACAGATGATGTGATCATACTGCAGTGAATACACCATAGCGGGAAATGCAGCCAGCCACATCACAATACCTGACAGACATATAAGTGTCTAATCAAAATGGATTTTGTAGCTTTGATCTCAAGGTGAAAGCCTATTTAAAATCAGGATATTCATGAATATAAGAGGATGAATACCTAAAATAGCTAACAATGCAGTCACCTGCTTATTTCATGCAAAAGTCACAGGAAAGTACTGTAAAAAATACTACTTATGTCAAATACTAGTACCAAAATTAATATGCCTTTAAAAATAAATATCATTCTAGTAATTCAGTACCCCATTTGTATCTTTAGTTTGAGGTACAAAGTAGCATTTAAAAATTCTTTACTGAATTAGTATTGTCAATGAACACAGTGGGTTACTGCCAAATGCCACAAAGACTACACTTTATAGACTCTACTTTGGGATTTTTGGAACCCGCTGGATAGGCAGTATTTCTTCATGTCTGCTGTATCCTTACTGAGATCAAACGAAAGGCACTCTAGAGAAAGGAAGCCAGGTTGTCTCGGCTTTGAATATAGTCATCATGATGCTAGAAAAAAAAGAGCATTAAATAAAATTAAATATAAATTACTTTCTTTTAGCCCAAATAGGTATTTAGTATAAACTACAATAACTTTTACAACAAATATAGTAAGAGAAATGTTACATAAATTAATGAACTGTAAATGCATGTATAAGTACACATTTTTGCAAAGCTATGGCAAATGGTATTTTTAGAAGATACACTAGAAACACAGATGTACAATACTTAATCTATACTTCAACTACCCATAAGGAAAAGTTTTGACCCCCATTTCCTTCTCTACTCAATATGAAAAGAGAACCATTGATTTCTGCCAACTGACAAGCAGTCAAGCATACAAAAGAAGTAGCAGACCAACCTATACAGTAATTCCTGCTAATTCTCTCCCCAGGCTTTGTTCTGTAAGGAAAACATTGATTTGAACATGTTTAAGTGGATTTTTCCAAAATGATACCTTTTAATAACTTTTTCCTCCATGGAATATTGGGAGAAGATACCAGGAAAAAACAAAACAAAACAAAAAACCCACAAAAAAACAAACAAACAAAAAAAAAAGAAACAAAACAAAAAAAAAAACAACATGAAGCTTCCTAAAAAAAAAAAAAAAAATAAAATCAAACCTCTTGTGTTTCTCAGAAGCAGTTCTACTCACTGATATTCTGTGGGTGTTTTGTTTGCTTGCTTCATATCATTTATGCTAAATTTGTTCAGTAAAATTGCCTAGTCTGGGTTTGTTGATAAGAAGATTGATTAAGTGCAATTGAAAACCTAATTTATTTTTGTCATTTAACAGCAATAGGACTCTATTTTTTCCCTTCGCTTAAAAAAATATAAAGAAATAAACAACAAACAAATTTTAAAAAATTATTTGCTAAAGAGGATAAGAAAAAACACACAAGGGAAAAATGAGGACTCTGGAGCTCTCATCATTATGTTGGAAAGAAGTGCTTAAGTTGAAGGAGTTCTGCCCTCAAATCATCTTCTTTGTAGACTTCTTAGTATTAATCAGATTGTGGATTGCACATTTGTAACTTCTCCCCTCAGTGTGAACACGCTGTAGGTGAAGTGACCCGGCTATTTCAGCAGTCTCTCCCCGTCTGCTCTCCCTGCCACTTACCAGCTGCAATATTCTACTCAAGTAAGGATTGAGGATGTAGTCTCTGCTAACTGGCTATTGCTAATGATTTGTTCTTCCTCAGAAACTCTGTAAAGAGAATTACTAACATAAATAAATGAAATCATGCTAGTCCTCAGGTGTGTGTTGTGGAAGAATCTAGCTATCCATATTAATTAACTTTACATCTGTCTCTTATAGATAGCTTTTGGATGTACATTTTTTATTAATGAGATTTTCCTCATTGCTTTCTGAAGAATTGGGAACCCTTCCCTCAGTTATAATACAATAAATATCCTGTATCTTTTCTGCAGAATGTCCACTAAGATCTCTTTTCTGTTAGCTAAAATTTGGTCATTGTGATAGTGAGATCTGTTGAGTTGGGGTTTCTTTTACTTACTTGTTTAGGGTTTTGCACGGTAAGGGATTGATAGGAGGAAAGAAGAGAGTAATTAATCAAGCAGTGCTAATTTTATGAACAGATTGTACCTAAAAAAAAGAAGTTTTAAAATAATTTTGCTAATGTTACCCTCCTTTGCTGTACAGAAGGAAGAAAAAGATGACAAAAGAGACATTGAACTCTTTAAACATCAATCTTATTCATTGTTAGTGGTTTTTCTAATTCATATAGCTAAATCTTACCTTTTTCTGAAAATATATACTTGGAGGCTTTTTATCTCTAAATTAATAAAATAAAAGTATATAAAAATTTGTGTTCCAAATTTGCTCTAAACATGCAAGACCAATCACCTTTCACTACATATCAGTGTACAATACAGCTATTTTTTTAAATGTAGCAAATAAAGACCACCATCAAGAAAATAACATCTTAAAAGATATTTTTAAGGTTTTTAATCTTAAAAGTCCTGGTACTTTAAACTTCAAGTGTATAAGCTACTAGCCAAGCAATATGTTTAGGTAACCGTTAATCTGTGACCAATGTCAAATGTTTTTAATTATCTAATTAGACAAGCTTAAGATAGCCTGCTGAGCAAAGACATATGATGTCAAAGACTTCTTTTGCCACTTCTGTTAGGCAGAATCAGAATTAGTAAAATCAATGGCAAATCAAGAAGTAAACCAAACCTCTTCCTCTACAGCAGATATCGATTTTTTTATGGTGGAATTAGGTTTTAATGTTAGAATGAACGGACATTTAAAAAAAAATACTAACAATGAACACTCCAAGCGCTGATAAAAGGTGCTGTCAGCAAAGTTTATAAACTCAGGCTACAATCAAATATATTTTTTTCTTTCTAATCAATAGTTTAGTGAAATAAATCAGATAAAGCTAAGAAAAAAACAACTTGAACGTCATGGAAGTTCTGCATTCAATACATATGACCAAACTAAAACACATTAGCATCCCTGTTACAGAAATACTGTGGTCTCTCCAAAAGACTGTGCTTCCCTACACTAAAGATACCCAGTGTAAAGTTCAGAAAGGTTTTTACTTACTTTGGCATCTTGAAGATGCAGGAGAACCTTAGGCACTCCTGGCTACTTGCACCCATTTTTTTGCTTATCAGCAATGTAAATTAAAGAAGACATATATTAATGAACAAGAAACTATGAAACAGTATTAGGAACCCTGTACTACTCTACTTGCTTCTCATGTATTTCCTTTGTCATATAAGTTACATCTACTCAGACATCAAAAAGCCTGTATTGAAGTTGCTATAGCAAATTCTAAGTTCTACACTGGCCACCTTTTTGCTTCGCTGATATAAGATGCAAATTTCTAAGTCGATGAGGTGTTTCGGTCATTGTTGTACACTGAGTGAGTGCCCTGAAAAAAGGTTAAACATTCTAACCTGTCAGCTTCTGGGTTTCAGTTCTGACCCTTCAGGGTGGTGGGTCAGCATGGTGGTGGGGCGAGTACCCAAGGCACACCAATCCCACTCAACAGCGTTTGCTGCATCAGTCAAGAGCACACCACAGCACACTGACAGTCCAAGCTGAAACTATCCCTCTCCTCCTCTCTCGATACTGGGTCTAAAACAAAAGAAAAAACAAAGAAAATAAAGGAAAAAAAAAAAGAGAAGGGGGAGGGGGAAAGGGGGAGTGCAGGAAAACTCTGTTTTACTGCTCATTCATTCCTCTGCATTCAATCACTCCAATGCAGTAACTAAGCCCCACGCTCCCCTTACATGCACAAAAGAAAAGCAATCCCTTTCAGATTGAGATCATGAGTTATTGATCTCATGCTGAACATTATGTTCGGTTCAGCAGCACTGTCAGCTCCCTCACACGGAAAGCTTATGTTTCCCACCAATTCTGTTGAATGACACTCAGCTTTTTGAAAATGAAGTGGCGTCCCTCAGGGATCGGTGTTGGGACCGGCCTTGTTTAACATCTTTGTCGCTGACATGGACAGTGGGATTGAGTGCACCCTCAGCAAGTTTGCCAGTGACACCAAGCTGTGTGGTTCAGTTGATACGCTGGAGAGAAGGAATGCCATCCAGAGGGACCTTGACACGCCTGTGAGGTGGGCTGATGCCAACCTCATGAAGTTTAACCACGCCAAGTGCAAGGTCCTACACCTGGGTCGGAGCAATCCCAGGCACAGCTACAGGTTGGGCAGAGAAGAGATTCAGAGCAGCCCTGTGGAGAAAGACTTGGGAGTGTTGGTCACTGAGAAAATGAACATGAGCTGGCAGTGTGTGCTTGCAGCCCAGAAAGCCAACCGTATCCTGGGCTGCATCAAAAGGAGCATGACCAGCAGGTCGAAGGAGGTGATCCTGCCCCGCTTCTCTGCTCTTGTGAGACCTCACCTGGAGTATTGTGTGCAGTTCTGGTGTCCTCAATATAAAAAGGACATGGAACTGTTGGAACAAGTCCAGAGGAGGGCCACGAGGATGAACAGGGCACTGCAGCACCTCCCGTATGAAGACAGGCTGAGGAAGTTGGGACTGTTCAGCCTGGAGAAGAGAAGGCTGCGTGCAGACCTCATAGCAGCCTTCCAGTATCTGAAGGGGGCTTATAGGGATGCTGGGGCGGGACTCTTCATTAGAGACCATAGTGACAGGACAAGGGGTAACGGGTTTAAACTTAAGCAGGGGAAGTTTAGATTGGATATAAGAAGGAAATTCTTTCGTTAGGGTGGTGAGGGACTGGAATGGGTTGCCCAGGGAGGTTGTGAATGCTCCATCCCTGGCAGTGTTCAAGACCAGGCTGGATGAGGCCTTGGGTGATATGATTTAGCGTATGGTGTCCCTGTCCACGGCAGGGGGTTTGGAACTAGATGATCTTAAGGTCCTTTCCAACCCTAATTATTCTATGATTCTATAAGTGTTGGGGGCTAGAGGTCAAGGGCAGAGACATCTCAGCTTTCATCCTGGGGCTTCATGACACATTCTGTGTCATGATGAAGGGTAAGCCTGCCAGGCAATAATTGTACAAGTTCTATGGATCTTGCTCACCAGACCAGGCAGGCAATTCATGGTTGCTTCACTTTCTAATTCAGACATTAGAAAACGAGCCATAAAGCCATCATTTGTTAATGTACATTAGATTTATTTTAGTCTTTCAAATTAATGAACAATTTTTTCTAACACTTTATAGTTCATTTATTTAACTTAATACCCTCATTTGCAAAAAACATGCAGATATTTGTTTTTAATCACTGAACAGATTAAAGTCAAAATTTAAATTAAAAATTTATTTCTTATAACTTATTTCACTCCCAAAAGTATCTACACCCTCCTTGACAGGTGCTATTGATTATGCATACCACAACCCCATGTGTAGACATTCTGTAGTCTATATACCTGCTTGACAGAAAGCAACAGGGATTTTTTAGTTAGTTATTATTAGCATAACCCAAACTCAAAACACTCAGTCTATATCAAGTCCGTATTAAGTTCTTGCTTGAAAACTTAAGAAATGTAGTATTTGGTCATTGTGTCTTTATGAGAGTTCCACATGCCAAAAGTCTAATTTTGGCGTGGGGATAATTTCCCCTAAATTACTCAGAGTAATCTTTTTTTTTTTTTTTTTTCCCACACAAATATTCTTTTCAGAGATCTTTTACTTAGTTGGGCAGGAGTATTGATCTGCTTGAGGGTAGGAAGGCTCTACAGAGGTATTTGGACAGGCTAGATCAATGAGCCAAGGCCAATTGTAAGAGATTCAACAAGGCTGAATTCCAGGTACTACAGGCTTAGAGAAGAGTGGCTGGAAAGCTGCCAGGTGGAAAAGGACCCGGGGATATTGGTCTACAGCTGCTGAATATGAGCTGGGCAGTGTGCCTAGGTGGCCGAGAAGGCTGATAGCATCTTGGCTAGTATCAGAAATCATATGTCCAGCAGGACTGGGGAAGTGATTGTCCCCTGTACTCAGCACTGGTGAGACCAGGCCTGTTTTCAGTTCTGGGCCACTCACTACAAGAGAGATATTGAGGTACTGGAGTGTGTTGAGAGAAGCACAACAAAGCTGATGAAGGGTCTGGAGCACAAGTCTGATGAGGAATGGCTGAAGGAACTGGGGTTATTTAGCCTTGTGAAAAGTAGGCTCAGGAGAGACTTTATCACTCTCTACAATTACCCAAAAGGAGTATGGAGCAAGGTAGGTGTTGGTCTCTTCTCCCAAGTAACAAGTGATAGTGAGAGGAAATGGCCTCAAGTTGCAACAGGGGAGGTTAGACTAGATATTAGGAAAATATTCTTCCCAAAAGGGCTGTCAAGCACTGAAACAGGCTGCACAGGGAAGTGGTTAAGTCACTATCCCTGGAGGTATTTAAAAGAATTGTAGATATAGTACTTTCAGATGTGGTGGACATGGCAATGCTAGGTTTATGGTTGGACTCAATGATCTTAAAGTTCTTTTCTAACCTAAACAATTCTATGAGTTTGTGATTAACTGAAAGAGGCGTTGGAAAAGAAGGAAGAGTTAGATGAATATAGACACTTCAGATTGTCTAAAATTAGTTCACAGAGAAACAAAGAAAAAAAACCCCAAAACACAACTATGAAAGTAGGAGTGCATATTTAACAGGATGCCAGAACTGAGACGTTTATGGAAACTCCCTTACAACCCCACTCTCTTTACTTCAACTCAAATTAATTTTGCCTGACTAATGAGTACTGTGATACTGTCATTCCACAATCACATTCATCTAGTCAGTCACACTCTCCTGAAACAAAACATCAGAAATGAGACATATAACTCAGACTTAAAAATCAAAAGTAGATCAATATGCTGACTAATGTTTGCTATAAATTTACTCCTATATTCTTCTCAAAGCACCTGGAATCATAACATGACTTTATTCATTAAAAAATAAATAAAAATCAATATTATGCTAATCATTTAATATTTTTCTATTGATATTGAAGTATTCACTCTTTTCATAGAATATTACTGATTTGCTATTTTCTTGATTTGCTTGGTCCTCTGATTTATACAATACTACTTTAGTCTACGATTGGATAACTAAAACTTTTTAAATGAAAAAATGAATTTTGAAAAATTCACCCTGATTAAATGTTTCCAGTATGAGTAAGGATAAGCATTTGAAATACAAGCAATTTGAAATTTTATAGGGAGACAAATAGGAAAAAAACAACAAATCAAAAAAACAGAGCAAATCAAATACTCTGATTTCACTAATGAATATTATAATAAAGATTTCTAATAATTGGTTTGATTTTTCTTTTTTCCTCAGCTGGATTTCTGTACAATTTCCATCTGATGAATCAAAGATAAATATAGAGAAATAAACTGTTCATGGTTTGACATGAAAATGCTTTTTCTATATAACAAATGTGAGCCTTTCTCAATTTTTAACCATTGCTACATTACATGTATGGAATTACTTGAAAGTAACTGTTCTAAGTGAAAGCTAGGATTTTTTTCTATTGATACCTTTTTATTCTCACACCAGTTTGTTGTGTTTTATTCAACTTATTTTTTCTAGTCTTTGTTTAAAGATTATTTCTAGTTATTTAAGAAAACAATCCTCCTTTTTCTTCTTACTTGGACCTTCAAGCTCTGATGTGACCAGTTAGGCATTAAAGTAACAGAACAATTACATTTGCATTGACTGTAAATGGCTATCCAAGGATTTTTAACCATCTTATCACCACCTCATGCTAAATACGTCTCAAATACCACAGATGCCTGTTCTGTTTTCTTTTACTGATTTTCTGAGAGGAAGATAGTTCAGGCAGAAGGAAAAAGCCAAATGCTGTATTGCACTCTGATTCAGTACTTAATATCCTGTAATCATGCAGAACAAGACACACGAGCCAGACCAATGCGTGAATTTGTAGTCTGATATATGGATATGTTAACATGTCACATATTAGCTTTAAAACTAACTCTCCTTACATGGGAACTCCGCTAGCATATGTTAATATTAGTAGCACTGGTAAGACTCAAGTAATGTTATGTTAACACTAGTAGTATTGATAACATTATTCACTATGTGCTCTCAATATAGCAGAAGTTACAATAAGAATTTTCTTGCCATTTTTTTTCGGCCAGCGTGCCAAAAATCTTAAAAGATATCTTAAATATAAACTTATCTGATTTATCTCTCCTATTTCTATTCTCATATCACAGCTTTTTGTATAATAATGATTTAATTGCTGTATTACATTTCAGTTTACACTTTTTTGGTACTCATTTTCAGCTATGGTTTATGCTGATTCAACTGATCTAGTGTCTTGATCATACTGTTTCTAGTAAATTGTTAAAGAATGTTTGAGAAAAGTCATATGTCATTAATTTATGTGCAATGTGTAAAAACTTTTATAGGGAAACGGGTCAAATTCCATCTAAGTTCAGTATAGATGCTAGGCTTTATTTTTTTTGAAATAACAATCAGCAAATGCTGGAAAGTCAGAGAAGATTTCAGTTTGTCTAGAATGGCTCCTAAATTCCATATGAAATCAATGAAAAGAAGTTATATCTACCTTCACTTTGTGCAGAAATATGCTTCCATTGAAAGACAGGAAATCAACAGAAGATGCTAAAAGCTGACATCCCACCTACTACACCTAACATTTTCATGTAATTCAATGTTTCTCACCTTATGAGCATCAGTGTGTCCACAGACTTTCTGATGACATGTGAGATTTCCATCTAGAGCATGGAATCTGGCAAAAAACCTAAGAATCTATTGTAGAAACTGATTCTGTAGCGGGAAGACTGTTCCCAAACAGGCAGAATATTAAATTCAATCTGAAATGCTGTGTAGTCTAAAAATAAATCTAAACTGAGTGGAAGAATTTTTTTTCTTAAAATCCCAAATTAAAAAACAGTATTAAAATTAAAAGAAGGTCATGCAAGTCATCGAGATTACACACTAAAGAGTGGGGTAGAATAATTTTTTGGAAGAGATTTTGTTTTTTTTCTCTCCCTTATGAGTCTGAGCATTTAAATCTGATCCAAACAAAAAATCAGGAAGCTTGATTAGCCACTTAGAATCACAGAATCAACATGGCCTTGAGCACTGCCAGGGATGGAGCATTCACAACCTCCCTGGGCAACCCATTCCAGTCCCTCACCACCCAAACAGGAAAGAATGTCCTCCTTATATCCAATCTAAACTTCCCCTGTTTAAGTTTGAACCCATTACCCCTTGTCCTATCACTACAGTCCCTAATGAAGAGTCCCTCCCCAGCATCCCTATAAGCCCCCTTCAGATACTGGAAGGCTGCTATGAGGTCTCCACGCAGCCTTCTCTTCTCCAGGCTGAACAGCTCCAACTTTCTCAGCCTGTCTTCATACGGGAGGTGCTCCAGTGCCCTGATCATCCTCGTGGCCCTTCTCTGGACTTGTTCCAACAGTTCCATGTCCTTTTTATGTTGAAGGCACCAGAACTGCACACAATACTCCAGGTGAGGTCTCACAAGAGCAGAGTAGAGGGGCAGGATCACCTCCTTCGACCTGCTGGTCATGCTCCTTCTGATGCAGCCCAGGATACGGTTGGCTTTCTGGGCTGTGAGCGCACTCTGCCGGCTCATGTTCATTTTCTCATTGACCAACACCCCTAAATGCTTCTCCACAGGGCTGCTCTGAATCACTTCTTTGCCCAACCTATAGCTGTGCCTAGGATTGCTCCAACCCAGGTGTAAGACCTTGCTCTTGGCATGGTTAAACTTCATGAGGTTGGCATCAGCCCACCTCACAGGCGTGTCAAGGTCCCTCTGGATGGCATTCCTTCCCTCCAGCGTATCAACTGAACCACACAGCTTGGTGTCATCAGCAAACTTGCTGAGGGTGCAGTCAATCCCACTGTCCATGTCACCAACAAAGATGCTGAACAAGATCACTACCAACACCGATCCCTGAGGGACACTACCCGTTACTGGTCTCCAGCTGGGCATTGGGTCATTGCGTGTGGCCATCCAGCCAGTTCTTTATCCACTGAGTGGTCTACCTATCAATTTAGAGACAAGGATGTTGTGTGCGACAGTGTCAAACGCTTTGCACAAGTCCAAGTAGATGACATCAGCTGCTCTACCCCTGACCATCAGTTCTGTAGCCCCATGACAGAAGGTCACAAAATTGGTCAGGCAGGATTTCCCCTTAGTGAAGCCATGCTGGCTGTCACCAAGGACCTTGTTATTTTTCATGTGCCTTAGCATGCCTTCCAGGAGAATCTGCTCCAAGATTTTGCCAGGCACAGAGGTGAGACTGACTGGTCTGTAATTCCCTGGGTCACCTTTTTCCCCTTCTTGAAAATGGGGGCTATATTTCCCTTTTTCCAGTCATCGGGAACTTCACCTGACTGACATGGTTTTTCAAATATGATGGCCAGTGGCTTAGCAATTTCATTTGCCAGCTCCTTCAGGATCCGCAGGTGGATTTCATCAGGTCCCATGGACTTGTGCATGTTCAGGTTCTTAAGATGGTCTCAAACCAGATCCTCTCCTACAGTGGGCACAAGGTCTTCATTCTCACAGTCCCTGTGTCTACCTTCCAAGACTTAGGTGGTGTGGTCAGAGCCTTTGCCAGTGAAGACTGAAGCAAAGAAGTCATTCAGAACCTCAGCCTTCTCCAAATCCTGTGTAGCCAGTTCTCCCGAGAGCTTCCAGAGGAGGCCTATGTTGTCCCTAGTCTGCTTTTTATTCTCTATGTACCTGTAGAATCGCTTTCTGTTATCTTTAACATCCCTAGCCAAGTTGCTTTCCTCTTAACCCTAAGTACGATTCCACCTGTGAAACGCGTTTTTTTTTTTTTTTATTTCTCCCCAATTCATGGTTTCAATTGCTTGTTCACAGTCTCTCACTGCTTTAATCTATATTTTTTTTTTTTTTTTTGTTTAAAGACAGTCTGTTTGAGTTGTCTCTCAGACCATGACCTCTTGTTTTGCAGCTAGTTACTATCTCTGCTGCTTGCTAGTACCAATTTGCTTCTGTTTCATTTAGGATCAGTCATCTGGACTCCTGATCTCTTACTATGCCCTCAATGGCAAACATCTTTCAGTAGCCTGTTAAGAGAAAAAACTCCAGACTTAAATGAAATGAAACTATAGCAGGTAACAAAACCATAATGCAAATCCCTTCATCTCTTTAGAGATGATTTAGGAATAGACAATGTTTTTTCAGAGATTGTCAGCTAATATATGAATAACAGATCAGTGAAGTGTCAAAGACAGAGTTCTTAAACTTCAAGAGACGAATTTCAGCTGAAAGTGAGAAGTGTCAAATATAACCCACCACCATAGCAGAGCTGCTGGCTGTAGGAATATGACATAAGCAAGAAATGGAATTTTAAATCTAATCTGTCACTACACTGGAATTGTAGAAAGTTCTTTCCACCTTAAAAAGTGAATGCATGAAAAGTACAATGAAATTGTAGGGAAATGCTTTCAAAACAAAGGACAGAATGTATTGAAATGCCTACTTTGTATGACAAGGACTACAATAAACTGCAGTTAAAGACTAAAATGATCATGTGTAAATAAAGAAAATAATGAATTATTGTAGGACATGGATTTTAGTGGCATAATTTTAATTATATGAATAAAACTCTATTATCTCCTATAGGCATTTTTTATGATTTATTGGCATGCTATTTTTAAAGAGTTAATAGAAAAGTAAATAAGAAAAAAAAGTAAAGAAGTAAATAAAGTAAATATTTTTTTTAATATTCTTGTCATAAACTTGAAATACACTTATTCAATGAAATAACAAGACTGACACATTATCCTTTATTTAACTAATATTACTAAGCAACAACACTTGAACATTGAGTAATAAGCTAAATATTTTTTTAAGGGGAATAACATAAATTTGTGAAAGACAATAACTTTTTGTTGACATAATTATAAAAAAAAATTAATTTTTTACTATGAATATTTCCTCAGTTCCAATAACAGTCCTGCCTTGTCAGAATTTGGCAAGAGGAAATTATGTAGACTAATAGGATTTGACATACCTCATTGAACTCCCAATCCTCCTACTTCTTCCCCTGTCATCAGGGTTAGTCTAGACCTTTCTAATCATTAGAAAATACAAGCTCTCCAGCTGCTGGAATGCCACCTGATATATTCTTTTATTATTATTTTCTGCAGTATTTGAACTGTCACTAAAAAAAGAACTGACACACATAAAAATATTTGTATCTCTACCATGCTACACTCAACCGAATGCACTCGGACAGCTTAACGAGTACTACACATTGTCTGCAGAGGAAAAACATTACCAGTTCAATTACACAATATTTTGTTTTAAAATTATGTTAGGTCTTTTATAAGCTTTTCAGATCTTTTGGTTTGAATCAGATATTTCTAGAAATCTAATCACAGTAAGATTTCCATACCTATTTGTGAGTAATTCTGTACTAGTAATTGTAGTTTCCAAGAATGTAACAGATAATATCACTAACAGTCTTATAGAATGTTCTGATATAACGAACAGTAATCCCCATCCAGTTCTCCCTTCTTCCCTATCTCCCTTTCACATATATATCCTCATTTAATGGGCATCTATAATTTTTTTATTGTATTTTGAAATTCCATAGAAATTCTGGAATCTATTCTTGGGTGGCTTTATGGTGGCTATTATGACTAGGGAAAAGAGACAGTTTATGTGAATGGAGAGGAAATGTGCTGCACCACTTACAATCAAGGTAACAGAATGAACCCTTAACCTTTTCTAATTTATTAATATAGATGTATCAAAAGACTTCAATCAGGACACTTATTCAGAATCTCCTATTCAAAGGTAAAGTTTAATTAAAAACTTTTTTTTCATTTTTATGTCATCCAATTTAAAAAAGCTGAAAAAATATGACTGGAACTTTTAAATGAGCATGCAAGCTCAGAAGTATTTGGAGAGTCCCTTTTCATGCTACTTCAGGTGCCAAGTTCCTATGTTTCCATATAAAAAGGAGAGCTGATTAGTAACCCTTGCCCAGTTTTTAGCTATTGCTAAAATCCCTTTCCTGTTATTCTCATGCCAAAACAGTGAGAGTGCCAACATAGAAATGCATTTCTGTGTAACTGACATATAGAAATGTTTCTGAAATCTATGTTAATTATTTCCACAGCTACCTCTTAGTTCACAAATTTGGTAAATGTAGAATATTTAAAAAATCAAGAAAATTAGTTGTGTCCTTTATGAGTTATATGCCATTCCTTTAAATGGCTTTTAAACTTAACTCATGCTCCTTTCAAACAATTCTTCCAACATTGTATGCTTTTCAGGTCAGTAGTTTTGAATTTTTCATAATTCTCTCTCAAGCTTTTAGAAACACATTTAGCCATGTCTGTTACCTCATTAGCCGCAGTGAGTTACCAAAAATATATGCCACTGATTTTTCTTTTTCCCCAAACATGCCACAGAACAATTTATCTGAGCCTGGTGCTTTATCATCCTTTAATCATTCTAATTTTGCAAACACTTTATATGATCTGATTCTCATAAAACTCTTGTTGTATTTCACTTTCACAGAAAATTTATTCCAGACTTTAGGTTATGGCCTACAGCTGCACTCATAAACATCAAGGCAAAGAATTCATTCATGCTAAATTACCTTCCAGAGATGTGCAGAGTTATTCATACCACTCAGAAGAACACCGAAATCCATATTTCTGCCAGGTTCCAGAAAAATAGAATATGCAAGTTCAAACTCCTTTGCCAATGTTTTGAAAGCATGGAAAACAGTCGAACTCCACACAGGGCTGCTGCTGAGAACACAGCTAACAGTTTTATTACTAATTGTCAATATTTAAATCTCTACCCAGATATACAAATTTTAACTGAAATACAAATAAAAGTGCTATAAATAAACTCAAGGAATTGTGGGAAAGTTAAAGCAGAAAACATCATGTCCTCATTGTAAGCATTTACTCTTCACCTTCAGTTTCTACTTTTTTTTTAGAAAAGATGCCTTCCAGTATCAATTGGAAATTCCCATACCAGTTCTTGTGTGCCATTTTTGTTTCGTTGGTTGGTGGTTTGTTTTTTTTTTCCTTCATACTCTTCATAACATTTTAACTTGAAGAAACAACTTTGAATTCATTATGTCCAACTCAGATGTATGGAAAAATTACTTCTTCCTGTTTCCAACTAAATACTGCTTCTAGATAAATGTAGAACATCATGATTTGCATTAAGTTCAAAATTTATAAGTAAACTATAATTTTTAAAAAGCGAATCTAATAGCTTTCCACAGTGTAATTCAGACCATTTAAATACATGCTTAGAACATGCTTTCCTTTGTTTAAGTGTAATAAGAAGCCCAGAAAAGTGCCTGTATAAAAATGAAAAATAAGAATTGTCAACTTGATTTTTATGCAATCTCCAAGTTATGAACAAGCAGAAAACAGAAATAAGTCCCAGAATGCAAAGTATATAAGAGAAAAAGCTTGAAAAAAAGCCCTGGCTGTTAACAAAAAAGCAACCCCAGTAACCTACTGGGAAGCCTTCATCACAAGTGTTACTGTCAGCTAGAAAATTAACATTAACTGCATTAGTTGTAAATTTGCCTCTAGTAACCAACAAGAACTTAATTCTGCAGAATGAGCATATTTTTGGATAACATTCATATTTTTGGATAACGTTCATAATTACTTCTATTATGACAGGGGACAATTTCTGTATACTATTATACTTTCGAATTTTTTTAAAAATTATAAGAAGCAGAAGAGTCTGGGGATGAAGTCACATGGTGTCCAATTTTAAAATAAAGTATCAAACATCACAGCAAATGTTTGGAATATATTCCTTGTGTTTATAGACCAATTAATGCTTTGGAAATGATAAAGTTGTGCATAAAAAAACTTATTATTAAAGGATTATGTGGGGCAAATATTTTCAAATTCAGTACTGTAATTTTCCATGTCTGAAGGTGAGGTTAAACTTGCTCAGCAGTATAGCCTGCTTATCCCATGCTGGTTTGGTATATTGTTCATTATTTCATTCTCTTCACTCACAAAGCATGAGCAGCAGTAGCAATATAAATCTGAATGTATGCCAGTAGAAGGTTCTCATTGCCGTTTCTGATCTTGTTCCCTGTGAGCAAGAAAAAAGTGTGCGTGGGATGGGGGAAAATCTTGGTTCTTACAAGGGATCTCTGATTCTTAAGCAATTCAGTGGTTTCAGTGCTTTTAGGGAACTTTCTTTGTGTTTGCTTCCCTAACATGAACTCCCATCTTTTTTAAAAAGCAGGTCTATAGTAATATCCCAAATCCATCTTCTTTCATGATCCTTAGGCCATCAGAGAGTCCCAAGAATACCTGCCTCCTGTCAACCATACACAGCAGTTTCATCTGCTGAAGACCTTCCATAAGCTGCAGTTCTGATACCTGACCTTCCTCTAATTATCAAGTACCTGAAATCTCTTCAGGTAAGATGGAATGTCTTTTGCCAAAGTAATTTTCTTGCACGGTTTGTAGGTATAGAGCAAAGTGTTAATTAAAATAACTTCAGTTTGCAAGTTTTAGGTAAATTTCCTGTACAGGACATGAAATAAATTTATTTCAATATACAGGTTCAATGCTACAAGATTTCCACAGAGAGTTCACCAGTGAAAAGAAAGACTGAAGGCAAAGTGTGTCTTAAAACACTTAAAGGAGAGAAATCTTGTCAGATAAATAACATCCCTTTAGCAACTATACAAAAAATTTTTGCACTGAAGCTAAATATCTGCACTCTGTTCAAACAAACCAAACAAAGAACAGCAATAACAAATTAAGCTGATTTTTGGTATGTATTTGTTTTGATTTTAGGCTTGTTTGGTGTTGGGTTGTTTGTTTTTTTATATATATACTGTTATTACTTTTGTTTCCTGTTTATTCAGAAATAAATGTGCCTTTTCTACTCCCTGTAGTAAATTAGGAACTAAAATTATCTGTCTAGCAAGTGGCAGAATCACCTCTTACCCCTGCTAGACATATCTCACCTTTCCCAAGATATTGCTTGAGATATTAGATGATGAAGTACTAGATGGGGTAGATCTAAATCTTGGCTTAATTGGCACAAGTGTTGCTTATACAGTCACACTGACATAAAAGAAAAAAAAAAAAAAAAGAAGGAAAAAAGGTAAAATTACCCAAAAGTAAAATGGGATGTTTGGGGTAACCAGGGAAAATATTTTTTATTTCTTTTGTTTATTGAGTTCTAAGCTGAAGCTTATATCCTGACATCTGTTGGCAGATATTCAGATAAAGTTCCACGGTTCACCAGGTGAGTTCTAATAAGTTATTTAATACATTATGCATTTAGCAAAAGAAATTAGCATCTACGTCAATATTTGTTATTTTCAGAGAGACAGATTTTTCTGAACTTTTGTAAGAAAAAAAGAGTAGATGACTTTCATTATTCCAGATCACCCAAGGAGGCAATGGACTAACTGTGGAGGCTGCTGATCAAGTAGGATAATAATTAAGAGACATGTTTAATATGCTCTATCTTGAAGGCAAAACAATCATACTTGAAAAATATTGTAAGACTCCATTCATGTGAAACAGAAAGAATTTTTACTGTTGGACTTGTAGCCATTTAGAAAATAATTTAATAGTCTCTGAGTTCCAAGAAGTTGGTGAAAAGGGAAAGAATGAACATTATTTTGTCAAAGCCTTCACTTCATAAATAGATTAAAAAAAAAAATCAAATAAACAAGAAGCTTTCTTTTGGTCTTTACTCTAAAACTAATATACCTTCATATATACATGAACAGAGATATGGTTCCCCAGCATCGGTAGAACTGTTCAGATCAGAACAAATTCCCTTCATGTAACCTGGTAAACTTTCAGTAATATTTTCTCTGTTAAGGTACACAATCCTGGTGCACAAGAATTTCAATAGTTTGCTTTGTGCATCACAGTTCATAGAACATCCCAGTACAAATCGTCAGGGAATCGGAATGTATCTCCAATGAAAAGGACACAATTTTAGATCTCATTTCTATCAGCAGCTCTTCAAGGACAACCGGAATAGTCCAAGCATACATCATGAACATTGCAATAGTATAGAGGTTATCCACCTCAAAGTAACATCTTCAAAAGCATCTAGTCATGACAATTGCTGATGATCCAGACACACATTTAGATTCAGGGGTGGAGATGGATAAGACAGCACTCTACAGGTTGCTGGTAATACTGAAGGCTCATACCAGCACTGCTCATTTCCAATCATGAGATACAGGTTCACTGCACCAAAGCAGGCTAATGCATGCTTGTGAGAGGAAAGCTTTTACTCCCAGGCTAGTCCAGTGCTGGACTTCTTGTTGTGCAGTACTTTCCTAGGAACAATATAAATTTTACAGGATCCTGTAAAAAACTGGGAGGTGCATTTCTAGACATTGAGAAAAGTTAAGGTAAAATTGTCTGGTGGTTGCCCCTGGAGGCTAGACACAGTATAGCAAATTAATTTCTAGTAGCAGTCTGTAGGGAGAATATGCAGAAAGGTGATACGAATATAACCTTTTGATTAAAAAAAAAAAAAAGTTTTTGTTTTGTTTTGTTTTCTTGTGACAAGGAGAACAGAAGAGACCGAATTATGAAAAAAATAATTTAGTAATAATTAAGACACCTTTTTTTTTTTTTTTTTTTTTTTTTCCAGAGCCATGGATAAGAGCTCAAAATATTTGTCATATCTGTTCAGGCTGAAAGGGTTGTTTGAATAAGTAGCAGATGTTTGACATAACAGTAAAGTGTCATCTTATAACACTGCTTATACTAGAAGATGAAAATGTCTGACAATCCATGACTACCTAACCAATATAATAAGCAGCTTTTAGAATACAGTACTTACTACTAATGTAATAAAATACATTTTGCAAAGGATATGCAAAACCTAAACCATAAAATTTCCTATAAAGAGATGCAGAAGAGAAACTCTTTGAAAAACACCTACTGTACAAATACCAGAAAACATGTTACTGGTTATTGATGGTTTAAATGCAAAGGTGCAATTATTTCCTTGTAATCTGTTGACTACTGAATTTGGGGGTGGGTTGTATGAACAGCATGTGACAACATTTCAGCTGAGGATCAGTCTCTATATAGGGAGACAAATGAAGTGATAGAAACAGAAACTTTTGTGATAATTAAAGATTATGTAACAATTTTGTTAAGCTTTCTAAAAATGTCTATACAAAAGTGGAATTAAAAAAGGGGAGTGGGGTTAAACATACTTCTAGACTGACCCAGATCTGTGTTTCTAAGTTTGTGATTTCTACAGTTTCTTGAAATATGAGGAGTCCAAATTAATATTTTTCTTCTCCCAAAAAAGGCAAAAAAACGCAACAACCAAAACCCTAAAAATAGTTATGAAACACAAATTCTTAAATATTCAATGATAAATTAAATTAGCAATACAAGATGTTTCAAACTGTATATAATCCAAGTATAATCTAAAATCTTCTGAAAAGAAAAAAATTAGGCCAAACAATATAAGTTTTTATGTTTTAAAATCTGTCAAATATTTAACAAAAAGAAATATTTCTATCAAGTTCGAATATGAAAAAATATTCTGCAGATGATTTTTTTTTTCGAGTCTTAATTGGCCACAAAACCTTGGAAATTTTTATCCATCATATAAGATGTCTCAATAGATATGCTTAATAAGTGACCGGTGTTGTTACTGACAATGATTCACACTGCCCAGTAGCATATCAAGTGTAAATACAAAGAATATGTAAAGACATTTAAATTCTGTGACTTTAGGTATAATGCTGCTTCTGTGAACATATGATCAAGGTTGAAATCTCACTGGAACATTTCTTTACACTATTTTTTAATATAGATCCAGACCAAACAGCATATATTCACATGGCTAGTCCTGTGGAGGTTTACAGGACCACCTGCAATTGCATGTGATTGCAGAATCAGGACTTATTCTTACGCTGTAAAAAAGAAGCCCAACACACAAACCAAAATAAAATCTGTCGAAATTTAAGTACACATTCAATCTGTCCTAGGATATAATAGTAAGGAAATATCTTAGGATATTTCCCAGTATAATTGGTATCTACCACATAAGTATGATGCACCTTTCTATTCTCATGATTCTCTTGCAATTGCGTCGCTAGCGACTTGATTCAGCTACTAGTATATGTTCTTTTTACAATCTGTGTCATTAGAATCAGATTTTGCATTTCTGTAGCCTAATCTATCGTGTTGTAATTCCCTACAAAATAGTGAAAAAATATCTTCAAAAAGTGTCTCAGAATAAATCTATTTTCATGAAAAAAACACTTAAATGAGAAAAACTATGCAAATTAAACTATTCTCAAGGCAGTCTTCATACTTTAATGAAAACTGAAAATGGTACAAAATTTCTTTAGTCCTATGACAAAGAAAGATGAAAATGAGAATAAAAAAAAAAAGCAAAACAAACCAAAACACACATAAAAAAGACAAATTATAAGACTTCAAGCCCCTGTTGGTTAGATTTTAACCTTTTCATTTTAATAGGCTTGAGGGTAGACTGAAACTGTGGTTTAGTGGGGGTATGGGGGTTTTGCTGGGCTTTTTTGTTAGAGGAAAATGGTGGTTGTGATGGTGAGAGTTGTATTTTTTAGAAATATATTTTTCTCCTCTCAAATTAGAATTTATCTGCCACAAAAGGTTTAGGTATCTTATAAGCATTATATTAATAAATGACTGACTCCAAGGGGGTCTAATGCATTCAGGTATCTTTCAATAAACAATACTTCATATGGAATGCCACTCTGGCATTATAAAATCAAATAGTTTGGCCATATTTGAGCTGCTAGAAGTCAATGGAATGTACCACAAATCTAAAGAATATGACAATGCTTTAGCAAACATGGATAATAAAGCTCAGTCTTTGGTGAGTCAAAGGCCAGTTTTCTTAATCAAACAAATATAGTATAGATTAATGCATTTGTGTAAGCCTTGAATATGGCACTGACCATGTCAAACTGATGATGTTTAAGGGCTTTGATAAACATCATTAGCTTTCAAGCACAGGAAAAGTGGTATTTTTAAACCAGGATTGAAAGAACCTAACTTTTTTCACATAACCTAAGAAAACTAGGAAGTTAGAAGTTACCTCTGCAGTCATAAAAAAAGGATGCTATAAGTATCTACACAATCCTTCTGTGACTTCACATGCAGGCAAAGCTGGTTATAACACACAAACGGGGTTTGGCTTATGGTGAGTGGAGCTTGCATCTTCTACTGTTGAGGGAATAGGAAAGGTAAAGATGACAATGTCTGTGCAAAGAGATATCTCAAAAAGAGTAAGGGTCATGAGGCTGTATTTTCTGGCTTCCGCCATTGCAAATGTAAGCCATAGGATATTGGGGCCAGGGGTAAGACAGGATATAGGTATTAAAATAATACTATCATTCACAGATATGATATCCCATTCAATTTTTATACATTATGATTCTCACAATTATTACTGTTCTGTCAGCAAAAACCCCCAAACCATGTGTTTCGATCTGCCATTGCAAAAATTCCAAGCCCCGTTTTAAGGAGCTGTGACCTTCTAAGTAATGAAAACCACAAAATACTATGAACACTGGCTTTACTGAAGGTCATATGGGCCATGTCTTTCCTTGATGGATGCTCAAAAATTAATAAACAACAAGCAATAAGGTTCAAAATTCCCCACAGGCATAAAATCTGTGAAAATAGTTCTTTCCCCCTCACTCCTTAGGGTTGCCCTAAAACTGGAGTAGTTTTACTACAGTGGGTTTTGTGTGAATACTTTAAATTTCAATTCATAGGAGCTGCCATTCTAGAAGTTTACTTGAAGACTTAAGATGAAACAAACGACGAAACTCTAAGCCAAGTCACCAAGTTTTGCCTGATTAGAGATCAATCCCTGTGAAAACACAGGCTTTTCATCCAAAACCATTCATTAGCCTGGAACATTTAAAACTCAGCCCATGTTTATAGAAAGGTTTGTGAACCTTGGAAGAAAAGAAATACTCTTTTTGTGTGTGCTTAATCAAAAGATTTTTGTGACAAAATTCCAAATAAGTCTCACCTATGGACCAGTTTATCAAAAAAATCTCTTAAGCTCTGCAGGTGCTCTGAATTTACATTTATTCTTTCCATTACTGACTTCTAGGAAAGCTGTAAGAAAACACTGGCAAAGGGAGCCCATATAAGACAAGCTATTAATATAATAAATATTATGATGATCACATTAACAGACCTGACAGTGGTGATGCGAACACAAAATGGACCTGTGAGATGCAACCCCTTCCAGAGACAGCATAACAGCTCATGCAGGTTAAAGTAGCCATGGAAGAGTGTTACTCCAAATTAAAATAGACAAATTTGCAGCTCAGTTCAGATCTACATATCTCTCTTGGTATCTAAGTCCCCTTTGAGATAAGACAGCTGGAAAAAATATTTACTTGAGCAAATTGTGGGTGTCTTTTAGTACATGTTAGAACTCCAGTAAGAATTTAAAGCACTCTGAAGAAGAGTTTCACAATTTTGTAAACCTCTTAGTCATGTTAGAACTGAGCTAGAGAAGTCTGAAAGTGAATTCTTGCTCCCTTGGTTTGTCTGTGATGCTGAACATTGTTTGTGAGTGTTAGGAAATGCCATTACATACAGGCAAAGTTTAGATTGGATATAAGGAAGAAGTTCTTTACTGTAAGGGTGGTGAGGTACTGGAATGGGTTGCCCAAGGAAGTTGTGAATGCTCCATCCCTGGCGGTGTCAAGGCCAGGTTGGACAGAGCCTTGGGTGACATGGTTTAGTGTGAGGTGTCCCTGCCCATGGCAGGGGGGTTGGAACTAGATGAACTTAAGGTCCTTTCTAACCCTAACTATTCTCTGATTCTCTGATTCTATGATTACTTTGCTACAAAGTGTATATGGGTCATTGTTGTCGTGGTTTAAACCCAGTCAGGCAACTCGTTCACTAGTTCCCTCCCCTTCTTGTCCTCCCCCTACTCCCAGAGGGATGGAGAGGAGAATTGAAAAGAATGCAACTCCCACGGGTTGAGATAAGAACAGTTTAGTAACTAAGGTATAACACAAATCACTACTGGTACCACCAATAATAATAATGATAAGGGAAATAACAAGGGAAGAGAATACATCACCTCACCACCAGCCAACCAGTAACTCACCCCCCCAGCCCAACCAAGCACCGACCGATACCCAGCCCAACCCTGCAATCTCCCAGCCCTTCCGGCTAACTCCCAGTTACCTCCTGGGCATGACGTGCTGTGGTATGGAATACCTCTTTGGTCAGTTTGGGTCAGGTGTCCTGTCTCTGCTTCCTCCCGGTTTCCCCTCCTCCCTGGCAGAGCATGAGGCTCACGAAGTCCTTGGCCAAAGCAAAACATCATTGTTATCAGCTCTGTTCCCAGGCCGAAAGTCAAAACACAGCACTGCACCAGCTACCAAGAAGGAGGAAAATGACTGCTACTGCTGAACCCAGGACAATTGTAATAATCTATTAAAAGTCCCAGCTAAGTGAAAATACTAAATTTATTTATAACAGATGTTTTTACTTACTTGTTGTTTAATCTGTGCCTGATGGAAGAAGTTATTGCTAATTTTTTGGATCACCTGCTGGAGATGGAAAAAAGCACCAGAATACGGTTGTACTACACCTAGGAAACTTAACATTTAACCTACTCTGTCACTGTAATAAAAATAATGTCACTAAAATAATGCTTTATATATTGAAGCACAAGAATACTGCATTTCTGATTGTCTGGTTTCACAACTCATTTCCAGATTTAAAGCAGGAGATGGGTGATTCCTTCCATACTCTTAGGTCTAGGATTCCTAACGAAAATAAAACACCAAACAACCCACAAAATGAAACAACCAACCAACCAACCAACCTAAAAAAAAAACAAACAACAAAAAAAACCCTGCAATAGTTATAATCCAGTTTTTAAACTTACACATACAAAATGTTTCATGTTTTTATGATTTAAATAAAACACTTGATGTCTAGTACAGTGATGAAAAAAAAAAACTTTTTCTGAAGTTTTTCTGATTCTTATAAAAGGTTAAGTTATCTCAACCAGGCTCTGCATTTGGTATTTTGATACAAATTAAATGTTTGGTCCTTGTTCTGGATTTATGATTCAGATGTCAGTGCAAAATGTGAAATCCTGAAATTGCTGAATTGAGGAGATCGGGGGAAGGGTTGTATTTATATGCATCCTTTGGGGAGAAAACCTTGAAAAAAAAACTTTAAAAAGGCTTTGATGGTGTAGATATATTATTTGAATTTTCAAATACAGCTTTGCAGAAATAAGGCATGGAAACTTCTTTTATATGACAGAAACAGAGATTCTCATTTTCCCTTGCTGTATTTAGAGGTCTTTCAGTAAATGAAAATCATCTACTTTTGTATCTAACTTCTGCAATTCAAAATGATTTTTTTTCCTCAAACAGGTTATTGATTTGGTGAGAAATGCAAGTTTGAATCAAAGTATTAGTCACCTTTGGCTGAATGTAGAGTATTGGTCAAAGCAAGAAATGCTTACTTTATAATTCAACATGTGCTTAATAAAATGAACCCAATATTTTCTGCCATTCAAAAATAATGTTGTATAGGAGGAGAGCCAGCCTTGACCTGAAAAACAGTTAATCTGTCAATACTGATTGTAACATGTTGTTTAAACTACTATCACCAACAACAAAAATACAGGGTGAACTGTTCTCTGAAAGTACCTATTTCTCTTTATGCTCTGAAGAGAGGATCTATGTGACTTAGAGAAGACATTTAACTCTTAAATGGCTCAAAGTGACAGGATAAATACCTGCTTGTCTGTCTAGGTTGTTGTTGAGAATGTATTGAATCTGTTTCTTTAAATATGCATTAATTCTCAAAATGGGTTCCTGTGGGAGATATTATTTTACTTTTTTTTTTTTTGTGGACATAATTAATTTGGAAAAGTCTTTAGTGAAAGGTTTTTTCCACAGTGTACTCTGACCCAAACGAAAAAGTAAATTTCTTTATTTACGAACTTCTATATAAAAATGGAAGGAAAGCAGATCGCGTACAGGCCACTCAGGAGTCCAAACTGTCATCTGGCTCTCCAGCCTCTGCCTACATACCTCTTACGCAATAAGTCTCTCTGTTTAATTGCTGTTGCTCAGGTTTCCAAATAAAGTTGTCACTGGCCATGGACCTCACTTAGGGACCTTTAAGCTCAGTTGTAAATTTTGAAAAGGTAGATGAAGTCAAAGAATCAACCTTGCAACAAGTATATGCTTAGGTAACCTAAACTAGGTATGTCACTAGATCTTCAAATTATGTATATAAGTGGAGATGTTAGATGAACTTAGACAACAGATCTATTTCCTTATCTACCATGCAAATATAATAAATTGATAAGGTTTCTATCAAAAGTGCTAGAGGATGATGTCATCTAAGAGAGTTCATAAGGGCTTCACCATGAAAACTGGTGATTAGGAGCAGTTCTGGTGAAGTAATGAAGATTGGAAATAGGTTTCTGAGGAGTCTGAGATAGTTGTTGAGATGAGATGATTTTTCTGCTGTGAATTGCAAAAGAAAGTAGGTAAAATTCTGCTCACAGTCTGTTTCCATAATGGTATTGATAGAATGACTTCCTTTTTATGCACATAGTGACCTGCAACAAGTAGCCCTGTTTTCTACTCCCCAGTTACTATAGGTGTATAATGTAAACATCTGATCACAAGTAGTGTGTTATTTTATACTAATGCTTTATAAATTGTCTCACATGATTGGTACTCAGAAAGCTTGTTACCTGCTTGATATAATTTTCGATAGTGATTCTGATATAAAATCTGTAGTGAATTGTAAACAAACAAACAAAGTGTAACGTTAGTGATTTTGCTTTTTTTATCCAAATTGTGTATTTTTTTCCTTCCTGATGTTCTAAGATGGGAAGAGGATTGGACATTGCAACAACGTAGCAGTAATTTTATCCCGTAATTGACAGCTAATTTCTCAACCTGATAAAATGATGCCTTGCTGAAATGCTGTTCAAATGAACCTTTGCAGATTTGATTTTTCTAGGAGACACCCATATTTTCTACCTGTTCTACTATATACAGCTACTTGTTAAAATATAACAAGATTAACCCTGAAGTAACAGCCAGGTGGTACAGGCTTAAATAAAATTAATCTCAAAGCTGTTAGCTAGAGGAAGGGAAGTCCTGAGTTTTCTCCTTTGGGAGGCTCAAACCATCTATTCTTAACTGTACATCAGGACAGCTTCATGTGAAAATCAGTACAGCTTCAGGTGAAAGATGAGAAGAGAAGACACTTATTTAGAAGTCTTTTAGAAGCCTTTCATGTAAGTGTATATTTTAAAGTAACTGAGCAAAATACTAATGTATAATCCAGGTGGGACTTCCTCCGTGTTTTTCTTCAGTAGCTATGATGTGATCTATTCAGCTACCTGCAATTGATTTCAGGAACTGAAATTTCAGAAACGGAATTCATAAGTGAAAAAAATTAATCTTTTTTCTATCTTCGAGGGTCTGTTTCAGAGGTTTAAACTCCAGAGAGTTAAGAATTAATTCTAGATTTAATGACTTTGCCCCGATGGTACATATGAATGGTGAGGTATGTGTTTGTTTTTCTGGAGACACTTAGAATATATCTTATCCTTACAAAGAGATAATAGCTACCAGGCTGGCATGCTCTCCACTGTAGAAATAGCTGAAAGAGAGATCTCAGGTCATTTCTGAAAGCAGTATGATGCTTTATACTTGATTCATAAAGTCTTGGTTATTAAATGTGTCGGTAAAGTCCTTAATGTATCATACAACTCACACCTTATTGCACTATGTTCAAGTGAAGGTGGATCACATATCTTTCTGTGCCATAGCTGGCTGAAATGCTCCCTCCTGCCACAACTCTTTCCATTCTCTGAATAAAGATCTTGGGAATCTAACGCAAGCACCAGAGACTAGTCTCAGATTCAGCAGTACCTCAGTTACTCATTTTAGAACCTAAGTGATAGGCATTCCAGTCATAAACTGGCCTTTGGTTATTTTCAAATGAATGGCTATTTTTACAAAGAAAAGCAGAAACTCCATAATGAAAAGTGTTTGGTTGTTTAGTGTGTATGTATATTTTATTGCCTAAAGTAACTACAGTTACATGTAACTAACATTTGCAGAACCAAACAGGGAACCATACAGTCTTGCAGCTTCAGCAGCCTAACACAATACGGCAACTTGTAGAGTGACAATTAGTGCAAATGGAGGGCTAACATTCTCTTGACCTTTAGGATAAAAAAAAAAGAGATGTATGAAAGCACAACAAAAGTCCATAGAAAGTACTCTAGGAATTTTTTATTAAAAGGAAAACCCCTTTTCTCATCTGTCCTCCAATCTATTCCTAATATTTTCCTTCCCAAAGAAAATATTACCTTTTTGCACTGCAGTTATAGCTACAATACAGAAGAGAGGTGACTGAATTTTAAGAGTGGAAAAATTAACCTGTGATTCTTGATAACTATCTATGTTATGCCCTGTTTTAGGTTACGTTTGGGCATCTCTACATAGACACTAAGTGAATCTGTAAGTAGGATATAGAAAAAAAAAGTTATAAAATTGTTATTCACTGACTAGCACCCACAGAAGATGGAATTACCAGAGAATTACCAGAGAATTGCCACAGAAATCTAGGAATTACCAGACTTTATGCTAAGCACTTGTGTGCTCACCACCCCAATGGATGAGGCATCCAAAGAGCCATGAGCCCTATGGCTGCCTCTGAAGATCCACAGTGTCAGAGAGCCACTTCAGGCCTCCAACTACAGCTCTATTGATGGCATCAACATCTCCTGGCTGAGATCTCATCACCCTGACCTCCCTTGGCTATGCGTGTGAGGTCTCACACCTTTCTATGCTGACATTTTCCCTCCTGAATCATTGATGATCCCACCTAGAGCAACCTCATCTCTAATTTTGGCCTTTCTCATCTCTTTACAACTTTCTTCATAGCCTTTTCTCAGCAATGTGAACACAGTTTATAAAATTGGTCCAGACCAGAGCTGGTTGTGGTGCTTTGGTACATGGGTAACTAAATCCCTAGAAGAAAGGGGAAGCTTTCAGCACTAGTTATAGGTGATAGCTACGATGAGGTGGTTAGTAAAAGGGAAAAGTTTTCCTCATCCACTCTAACTTACTTATCATAGGAAAACAGAGTAATTGTGGATGTCTGTTCTTAGGAGATATCCCTGGTCTTAGATTTGGAATGGAAAGAAACTTGTGCTTGTAGTCCTGTTTCAGGTTCCTCAGCTTGGACAGAATGCTCCTCTCTGGATCTTGTGCTTGATATTTCTTCTTGGCAAGATCTGTGTCTGGAGAAGAGCTTTTTGATTGCTCTTCAGAGGTGCATGCCTTTCCCTTTGTATTACTGAGGAATTTTGGATGCTTAATTCTAGATTGTGTTTTCAGAGGATTAGGAGCTACATTGTGGTGTCATAGAACAGTGGTCATCTAAATCTAAATAGGACCTAGTACTGTTTCCTCCAGATACTATTGTAAGCTTCAGGCCTCCCTGGTGAGTTAACAGAAGAGTTAGTGCAAAAACTCGCACAAATTTCCTATGAACTGTATACATTCAGCCACAAAGTTGCATTAATACAGTCTGTTCTTCAATTTTTCCAGTGAGTACCTTCTGAACTGTGTGACAATAGAGCTGTATTTTCAATAGGAGAAGGTGAGGGGTGCTCATACCCTACCATAGTGAAAAATCTTCAAACTAAACAGGGATTTTATAGCTCCTATCCAATCTAGCAAACTGTATGAAGTGTGAGTGTAATGTCAACATTTCTAATAACTGAATGCAATTCCTTTATCTGTTGCTGCAACCCTTTTGACACTAATTCTTGTTAGCCTGTTCTTGGCAATATATTGTTGAATCAGGCTGCAATGCGAAATAGCCAGGGCTGAAAATGAGGTCCAAGCATGCACCTAACATACTGGCTGTGGTATGTAGACCAGGTGCATTTTATATTAAAGGTCACGGTTACAGTCTGTCAGAGTATGCAGCATAACAATTTGCTAGAACTTCTTCACCCTCTAACACTAAATGAGACAGTTTTAAATTTTTACAAGTATAAAAGAAATAACCCCCAAGATTTTTTGTTTGGTTTGGATTTTTCTGGGGTTTCTTTTGGGTTTTATTTTGATTCCTTTTTTTTTGTTCTGTTTTTTGGTGTGTGTTTGTTTTTTTTTTTAGAGGAAGATTGCTTGCTTCTTTTTATTATTATTTTTGATAGCTTCTACTTTTTGGAGAAACAAAATAAAAGAAAAAGATAACATGATCAGATGAATAAGATTAATATAGTAATGCACTTAAGTAACTTCACTTAAGTAACTTCACTTAAGTAACTTCTACTTTAATTTCTGTAGATAATTGTAAAATAAATTGCTTTACAATATTTTCCATCATATAAGTTGTTGCACATTTTCCTTGTGGCATTTTACTGAACAGTAAAGGTTTAATACTTTACATGATTTTTTTTGTTTTTCATAGCTCAGTATTAGTGAATTTCTGTTATGTACTACTTTTTTCTTTATGGTTAATCAGCTGCAATTATGAGTTATATCCTTTATTTATACCTTAGAATTAACAAGTAGTTAAGCAGTTATTATATTAATAGTGTCCATATAATTGATTAAATATGATAGTTAGCAGAACGATACTTTATATTTTTCAAGCTTTTGGCAAAACAAAATTATACTGCTTTTCAAGCATGCTCATCAGAAATAAACTTATGAGATGTTAGTTCAGGCCTATTGTTCTGTACTGTCTTTTTAAAAAGACTTCATATTTTATTCTCAGAAGTAGCCTTTTCAGTAATTAGTTACTTTTAATGTCTTCATTTTCATTTAAATGCTCAACAATCAGGATAATTAGATTCAATTTGACATTGTCATATTATGTTAATGACAATTCTGCCACTTATCACTAGCATCCTGTAGGCACAATGTTACCAGAGGAAAATGACTCGTCCACTTTATCACTTTAACCAAAGACTTTAAATGGATATAAAACAGTAGGAACTCGCATATTCACAATAGAAATTTATACAATTGTCTCTGGTGTACTGGTACCTTTGTGTTTCAATTCAGTTTTTGAGTTCCTTCAGAATATATATAAAAGCTGACTTTGGCCAATTCATTTTGTTCATATGAATTTTTAGGCCACATCTATGTTTTAATTCTATTTCTATAACTGCATTTAATTCGGTTTAATCATTATTTACCTTTAAGTGTAAGTTGACATTTTTTTTCCTGTATTTTTTCAGTGTTAATGGTAAAAGAAGTCAAAACATGTTTTTATGAGGGTAGTATCTTGATCAACCAAAGGAATGTCCAAAGTCTCTTTAGATCAGCACAACATGTTAGATTCAGCACAACTGTCTACCGTTACAGGTAACTCACTCTCGGGAACTAGTATGTACTCATTGCCTTAAGGAATATGGAACAGTTGCTCTTCAGAGATGTATATTGCTTCGCTGGAAGTCAAAAATCTCAGCAGAACAAAATCTCATTTGTCCATTTACACTGACTTCCCTTATGGTGATACCATAGACAATAAAGAACCTTCAGGTTTTGCTTACAGCCATTTCAAGAAATCACAGCGAGCTGCCTCTGATGCTTGTCCCTGCGGTTTACATTCATAGGGATTGTTGTGATCTTATCACTTCAACTTATGATTTCTTCCATCAGCTTTTACCAGAGCCATTCACATTTATGGTAAGATTTGCGTTTTCTAGGAAGCAGGAACAAAACCCACAAATGATTCAAAACAATTTCTGTCTTGGAAATCCCAGATAGAAACTCATGTGCTTGTCACAGGGTATGCCATAAATACAATGTGTGGAGCATGCCAGCTTTGCTCTGTGTGTGCAGACCAACTGTATCATATATGCACAGCATACTGATGTTTCCCAGAGGCAGCAGACTCACTAACTGCAAAGTTAATCTGTACATGCATAGTGAACATGTCTGGAAATCTTGGACATCCCAGCTGGGTGCACAAATATCTCCAGTTCCCAGACAGAGAAAATTTCTCGGCAGAAAAAGGAGGACATGTCTGAGGAAATCCAGATGTATTCTGGCTCTAGTTAAGATTGAAATGAAAACTAAAAGATCCCAAACCTACCAGGGTCAGTGTTTAGCTACTTTGTCCTTCTTTGGGAAGAAAAAGAAAACTCACTGTATTTAAAAAACATTACCATAAATTGTCTTCCTTTTTCCTGACAACATTTTTCTGAGTGGTCTTGCACTTTTCTGTCTCTGCTATTTCCCAGTCACGCTGCTCTCTTATTCTGTGCCTTTTCAGAGTCTTTACCAACCATCTTTATCATAGTCTTTTTGAAATTATTTCAAGCTGCTCTTTTTTACCTATTATTTAAATGACTTGTTAAAAGAATTATTTTTACATTCTTTTGCTTAAATATTTTGCTAATTTCTTGTTCTGTTTCTTTCAGGAAATGTAAAGAAGGACTTTAAGATTATTTGAGAATTATTATTTAATCTATCATCTTTAAAGATATTGAAACGATTTGTCAGACTGAACTTGCTAATAAATTTGAAAAAAACTCCATTAACTTTGGTAGCTTTAATTTGGAGTTTTAACTGCTGCTGTTACAACATATGTAATATTTGTCTATTCTGCTCTACCCTCTCCCCAACTATGTCTGGCATAGTTTAACAGCAAACCAACAAAAATCACAGATTCCATACCACTTTAAGAGAATTAAAGGAGAGTATCTGGAACTTAGTTGTTTTGTTGTTGTTGCTGTTGGTGGGGTTGCTTTTTGTTTGTTTGTTTGGGTGTTTTTGTAGTTTTTTTTTTTATTTTTTTTATTTTTTAAGTAGAGACTTAGTGCTGTTTGACAGCTATACAAACATTAATAACCTTGACATTCTTGAGAACTGCTTGGCAATTACAAGGTTGTGCTATTTCTCACCTTGACCATTAAGCCTGCCACTTCGTAGTTCGCTGAATCTATTCAAAAGCAGAAATATTTCCTGCTTCTGAAGTTTACTGTGGCTCTGATGATCTACTGCTTTTTATTAGAGTTGCATGAACTTACTCCCAGTTCATTTTTTCATAGTGGGGTTATTTGTAAAAAAGATGAGGTTGTATTGATTTTGCACTTGATTCAAAACTCAATAATTTTTTAAGTCTGCTGTCTTTTTACTCCAAAATTTTACAAGCTTCATGTGTTTCTTTCCATCCACAAATAGAAACAGCCATAAACAGATGGAAAACCTTAAGTCAGCCGACTAGGTGATATCTGTCAACAGGTAAATCTTTACAGAGATCACATTGTACTTAAATCAGCACATTTCCTCAAGGAAACTATTCACTCTTTTCTCTCTTCTCTTACAGAGTTCCTGAAAAGATAGCCTAAGAAAGAGACAAACTCTTTTGTTCTGGTGCTCATTCTCTTGGCTCCATTGCTACTCTTGTGTATTGGCATTTGGAGATCACTGTCTCATTCTGTTTAGGAAAAGAACCTAGCATTACTGCTTCTGATTTCTTCCCAGTTATCTGTCAGATTTGACAGAGTGCAGCATCAGCATGATAAGTTTGAGAAACTGGCAAACATCTACATATTAAGCTCCTCTAAAACCTACAAGGACATGAAGAAAAAAGCAGCTCTCTTTTTGCCTTTATCCAGAAAACAGGAGATGTTTCACCACACCTAATGAAGATGTTAAAAATTACCTTCTATCCTCTTCTTCTTTATCCTTATTCCACAGCAGGATAAATAATCTTTTCCATCCATTCTTTGTGAATGTTAAGTGACCAAATTATTAATGTATGTATGCAAATTTAGTATGTATGAAAGTGTGTTGTATTTTTGAATGCATCCAGAGTCAGAAAACAAACATATATATGTACTGTGAGTATTTTCTTAGCAAATTTATATTATTCCTATAGCTATGATGCTTCCTGCCATCACAAAATGTTTTCAGATTTCCAACTTTGGATATTTTGATTCTAAGAAGAAGAGTTTTTCATTATTTAAATAGACGTTTTATTTTGGTTTAATTTTGTTGGCTTTTTTTTTTTCTTTTACTTTGACATCTTTGCACCTGCAATACTCAAATTGCTTATACAGATTTGTCTGTATGGTGCTATAAACCCATTTGTGTTAAAAAATATTAGACATATCAACTGAAGTTTCTCTTGCAAAGATCTCTTGACTTAGTCTATATCTTTCTATTCACATATAATATCGTTAAAGTCTACAGGGACACCTTAGTACATATTATGCAGATGACTCTGTTATTTATGGAATGGGATCTCTTATTCCCCAGGTGGTTATAAAACTGCAATCTCACTTTGACAAGAGACAAATTGGTGTAGAGAAAACAAATTATTCTGAAGTCTTTGGAAACCAAAGTGTTGTTGGAGCACAGTAATACAGTAATATGGCAACTAAATATAGGAGATGATGATTTAATCATTCAAGACCAGAAAAATTGGTTTGAATAATGCTTGCTGAGTTCAGCTCACCAACTTCTTAATTTTGTCCCTCAAAAAATTTAACTGCTGGACAGGAAAGTCTATCAGCTAACAGAGAGAAAGTGATATATTTCATTTGGTCTTACTTAAGCTTTCTGTTAAGAATGGCAACACTCTGCTGCAGTTAATGAGCTACTGTAATGAAAAAAGCAGGACTAGCATAGATTATCTGGATGAAGCAAAGGAAAGAGCCCAAAATTAATTACAAAGAATAAACACAAGCCTTAAAATAATTATTTGATGGACTGATAAACATTTCTTTACTGATATAATATCTGTTAAGCAACACTAATGAATCTATATAGTAACACTGTTTTTTTTTCTTTTACTGCTTTAAAACTATGTAACAGCTGTCACTGCTCAGAACTCTGAAATTCTGATGAATATATTGCAAAATTTTAAAAGAAGTCTTGACTATTTCTCATGAGAGAGACAGTGAGTAAAGGACTTTGATGAAAGTATGTCATGAATTATGTACTTTCTTCTCTAAAAATAACATGCTGCGACAACTGCACAATTTGGGGTAGTGATGGGGGTGATCTACACCACACATTTCCTTGAATATATTTTTTTTTAAAACAGTATTTCTTATTATAATTTAATGTGTATTTAGGGTGTTTCTCACTTGTAATTGCTTTTAACATTCTCTTTATTGCATCAAGGAATTTTGAAGTTTGTTGTTTGCTTTTTCATTCCTTTCACAAACACATTTCATATTATCTGTTCCAAACTGTCTTCCACCCTCAAAAATTCTACTTTCCTTCCCTTATTTCTCCTTTATCTATCTGGTCTGTTCTGTATTACAGCTTATCAATATTTGAAAACTCAAAATGCAGGTCTTCCTTTGACAGATTCAAATCCTATGTGCAGTAGCTAGTATGATTATGGAATAATTCAGGTTGAATTAATCAGGTAGGAAGGGACTTGAGAAAGTCTGTAGTCCAACCTCCTGCCCAAATCAGGGCTAACTATGGGATGAGACCAGGTTTTGTAAGGTTTTGCTCAACTGGGTTTTAAGAAGTTGGTCACAATGTTAGAGCCTGACCAGCTTCTGTGGACAACCTGTTCCCATTTCTTTACCATCCTCATTTTTCCTTATATCCAAACTTCTGTTATTTCAGTGTAATTTTGTCTCCTCTCATCATGCATTTTTGTGAAGAGCCTAACCCCATCTCTTGATGACCTCCCCATAGGCACTAGAGTGGCTGTGAGATGCCCTCAAAGCTATCTCTGACACAGGCTAGACAAGGCCTGCTCCCCCAGCCTTTCCTCATGGGGCTAGCACTCACTTCTGCCCCAGACTTGTTCTTCTCTGCTGGACTCACTGAAGTTTGTCCTGTCCTTCTAAAACTGGAAGGACACAGTACTCTAAGTGTGAGCTATTACTGTCTTCATGACAGGTGGCTTATGTCCAGCATCTTTCCCTAGAGCTCCTCCACAGTTTCTCCACGCCAGTCTGTAAGATTGCAAGAGGTTATTCCTTTTCAGGTGCAGAGTTTGTGTTTGTCCTTAAGTAAGAAATATGTGAGAGTTATATAAGAAGTAACAGCAGCAATATACAATGGTGGTGGTGTGGTTTGAATCAAACAATCAATCATCCTTTTACCAATTTTGAAAACACCATGCAATGTTAGGAATACTATGGAAGCAGTATTGAAGAATCAGTTTCTTCTCCCCTTCACCCTCAGGTGATGTTAAGTGATGAAGAAATCATAAAATCCTTCCTTCATTCTTAATTAATTTTTTTAAGTATTAAATACAAGTAACAGAAGAGTAACAGAGTAACAAGCTCATAATTGAGCTTATTCTTTTATGTCCTGATTTCCTCCTCATCCTTTGGTTTTGCAGCTCAAAAATTCACACTTTTGTCCCTTTCAAAAAGTCCATAAATCTTTCAACCGTAGAGGCATAAGAGAAAAAGGTCTCCAATTAATTAAATGTTCTTTTAAAGGCAACATTTGTGTATATACTTTTAGCAGATTTTTTTTACATGTGAATTCTGTAGCTAGAGAAATTATTCATACATGAGGTCATAAAGAGCTAATCCAGCTAAATCAGAAAGTTAAGTATCAATCAAGGTATCTTTTTTCTTCTTTAAAAAAATATTGGTAACACTTAAATTCTACATTATAATCTTGTAAGTACAGAGATTGTATCCTGTGAGCTTTATATAGCGCTAGGACATAGAATCATAGAATCATAGAATCGTTAGGGTTGGAAAGGACCTTAAGATCATCTAGTTCCAACCCCCTGCCGTGGGTCACCCAAGAGTGCTTTATAATATCTAAATGTGGCTTAATATGATAAAAGTCAATTTTTAATACTTGATCAGAGTTGTCAGGCAATATTATGAAATTAAGAACATTGTAACATTAAGAACAAATATTTTCCATTTTTCTATAAAAGTCATTTAGGCATTGATGGATGCAAGTTGCTGTCTTTCCTATCACATTATGCAGATACATACAGTTGAAAATTTATGGCTAGAATTTAAGCAATTTGTTTTGAGTAGCCAAGTAACCACTGTCACTTTTTTGCTTCATTTCAATGACAACGATGTGTAAGTACAGGGTTGAAGCTTGTGTTTTGTTAACAAATTAATCAGGCTAGTTAGTTTTATAGGACCTATATTTTGTAAGCTTCCCAAACTATCATAATTAAAAAAAAAAGAGAAATTTAAAGAAAAAGAGGTTACAATCTTTTGAATTTTCTTTTGCTTCATGTCTATCTGTCCTACAAGGTGCTAGGAAAACAAGACTTTTTATATTATGTCAAGGAGAAGAAAGCTGGGGAAAAGAATATAGTCATTCTTGCGGTACGTTTTGTCTATTTGATAACAGATATACGACTATAGCCCCAGTCCAAGAAGAGGGTGCAATAGGAAGGAAATCTGATTTATCAAAACCATCTGTGCCTCATACACAGTAAGATTGGGAGAATTAGTTACTCAGAACACAACCATGTACTAATAGTCTGTTCAGCAGTTCCTTTGAAGCTGGGGGGTATCACTGTGGTCCAGCAGGGGTGAACATCTGTATACACGCAGACTGTGAGTTGAGCCAACTGAAACTCAAGGGCAGATAATATTATAAATATATGCTGAAATTATTGTTGCCTGTATGGAAGCATTGGATTCTGATAGGGATAAGAAATTATAATATCTATAGTACAGTGAGGATTCTTGCTCCAATTTCTTATCTGAGCATGAGCTAACGAAACAAGGCATCTGGAAACCAAAGTACTGAATGCAACTAGTGAGAAGAAGCCGCTGGGTTTCTGTTTGCTGATAAGAAACAAGCATTTGGATTTTTTGCTAAAAAGATAGGCATTTTTCTTTGCATGCTTTAAAGAAGTGCAGGAGAGATGTGATACATTTTAAGCCAGTTAAAGAAGTATGGAAAGATCAAAAGAGAAAGTGTGGTCTTCGATACATATACTGATCTAAAGAAGTACAGATACTATGCCAAACTATATTACTGTATAAATTATTGTCTGAAGTTTAATTTCACAAAGTTGGTTGGTAGTACCACTGCATTCCTGAATTCCTGGTTAGAGAGGAAGTAGACAAGGAGAAAATGAAGAAATAAAAGGTTTGACTTTAAAAGACTATAAAGTGTAGAATAATTTCATCATCCTATGGTTAGCTGCAGTCCCATGAGACTGTTAAAAAAAAAAAAAAAATCTGTTTATGGCGTAAAAATACATTCACAATAAAACTTGTTTCAGTACTAGAACCGGAATTTTTACTAATGTCAGTACTTGACCTTGGGTCTCCCTAGACTGGGGTCTGTTCTCAAGTCAGTGCAACATCTTTGTAAGAAAAAATATTGCCTAGACCACAAGTGGTGGAAAATTCTTCAGTTTTCCAGTTAACTATGTCTAGAAGAAATAATCCTGACAACTACTTAAGGTGTTTGGCACTGGTAGCCAAAATAATTTATATTTTATTAGTCTTCCATGTCTCTTAGTGAAGTTTACCAAGTGAATTTATTTAGTTGAAATATTCTTTAAAGATACAGACTTTCCCTCTTTTTCTGTCTCATGTAATGTCTGAGGAAGAAGCAAACAGTATACTGTGAGTGAAGCCTTTCAAGTTAGCTTTATACACAAAAAAAAACCCAAACAAAAAAAAAAAAAAAAAAAACCAAAACCCACCACCCCAAAACCACCAGAGAAAGGAACATGTAGACTCAAGAAGACAAATCAGAAGAAAGTCAATCAACTGGACAAAATAGTACCAAGGTTCACAGAAATTCAGATGTTCTTATATAAGGCTAAGACAAGCAACAAATCAGAAACAGGTCATTTTCTGCCTGAAGAAACAAGTTGGTGTATATAATTGTGTTGGATTGGTTTTAGTTAGGTGTTCAATATTTTCATCTTCTATGGTAGAATATTCTTTGTAGTGAGGGGTTACTTTAGATATTTTTAAAGTTTTCTTTATATTTAAGGGTATGAATGAAGGAAAAAAGAAAACCACATCTATTTAATTAAAAAAAAATAATTGTACAATAAAACTAAAGACAGACAGAGATGGAAAACAGAAATTCCTGTCTGCACTTAATAATGAAAGTGAGCAAGAAACATTTTAGATCTGAAATTTCTTGAAATTGATGCTACCTGAAATGCAGTGATTGGAGGCATATAAGGAATTCACATTGTGAAGACTCACATAAGGTTGGTATTTTCATGAAGGTGAATAAATATCTCTTAATTCTTTTAATACTATTTGGGAAAATATGCAGATTTCTTAGTCCACAAAAAATATTAAATTTATGCTCACAGCTTGAAGCTGCTAAAGTGTTTTACATTATTTATATTTGTAGTTATAAATCACCAAAAACAACTTCCAGGAAAAATCATACAAAAAGTCATTTTTAGTAAGCTATCAGTTGATCTATATTTTCTCATCTAGTGGATAGAGGCACTTAGCCTTTAGGAGAAGAAACTTAAAACTGCTATTTAACAAACAAAACATCTAAGGGTAGGCATCAATGCAATATTCACTACATGAATTGCTTATTCTGCAGAGGGAGTGGTCAAAAGTTTGCAGCTTACTAAACTCCATATTCTTTGATGTAAGAAAGCATGCAGTAGCCATTAAAATTGACATTGTTGAGATCAACTTGAAGTCTACTGTACATTAAAAAAAAAGGTTTGGAAAAATTGGTAGAAGATGACAGAGGAACAAGATAAGAGATAAGGAAGTCACTGCTCTACAGTTTGTGTAAGAAGGTAGTAGATTGTATGGGATTTTGTTTTGTCATAATGAACAGTAATAAGAAGACATTATCATGGGTGAAGAATTATGCTGTGCTGAAAATTTCCTCAATTTCCCTTTGGATTTTCAAATATTTATCTCTTTGTTTATAAATAAAATTAAATCTGATAAATCTGCCTTTGTTATTTCAGAACGAAGAATTTAAACAACATTCAAAGCCATTAGGTCAAGTTAGGAATTTTTATTCTTTAATTCCACTTTTCAGAATTTTATTGAGATATTTTGAGAATTACTAAGGCCTCTGAAGTAATTTTCATTAAAACACAAACATGGAGAGGAGTTGATCATATCATATTTATAAAAGATTTTTGCCGACTGTTGGTCTTTCAACAGTTACCTCAGCTGGAAAGCTGACATCACTACCCTCCCAAAGAAGACACATCCTGTCTTTCATAATCTTGGAAAAGCATCTGATCTGGAGTTAACTTAGCTGATTTTGAAAAATCAGGAGTCATGCAATGATGAATTTTTCTACCATGACCTAAGTCTGAAAGATTACCCACTGTGAGATAATTATATATGTTGACTATCCAGTACAGCTGGAATTGCTTAATTGGCTCCAAAGACATATATTTTCCTTCCTAAGTTACCTCTAGTCCCACTTTAAGTAGAAAGGGAAATCCAGCTTTTATTTATATTGTCAGAAATACATATTTACATTGGTTACCAATATTTGATGAGATAGTGTTTTGACCTGCCTAAGTAGAAAAATATAATATTAGAAGTTAAAAACTAAATTTTGGAGCCATATTCATAGAAGTCACACCTGAAAGGAAAAAGCAAGCCTTTTGCAGTCTTCAAAAAAAGGATTGAGTCCTTATTCTTTCAGTGATGGGTTTGTTCTAAATCTGTAATGGATATAATAAAATGTCCTGCAGGCCTCCATGCCTCAACTCTGTACAAATATTGCATTTCATATGCACCCTGAAGACAGTACTTCTTCCTGACTATCTCTTTGCAGGTTCTTGTCCATCGTAAGGTTTTTCTTGGTTTAGTTTGCACTGAATTTTTGAGAAATTTAAGTCTTTACTTATATTTTAGGAAGAATAATCCCCAACAGATTGGACAGTATGTGATAAGTTTTCCAACCAAAATAAGCACCATTTGTTTTATACGTTATAGATCTTTATGCTCATTTTGAATCTATAGGACTAAATGGTTCTTTGTGTTACTTAAAATTCAGTGATCATTATATTTCATGATAAAATAATCCAAAACAAGAGTAAAAGAAGAATGATCTGTATTTAAGAAGGATCTTATTCTTAGCAGTCAGTTTATTATCTTAAAAAGAAAATAATTGTCTTCCAGCTTGTTGGAGGTGTTAATTGCAAACGTATATTTAAATTATTACTGGCACACATTAATGTGGTACATCTGGTAGAAAAAAAAGATGATATCATTCTTAGCCATTTCTGTAGCACATTTTTTTTCCTAATTACTCTGTCATTAATCTGAATAGCTAAAGAGTTGGTGTTCATACCAATAGAAAGGAATCTTGGTTGCTACCCTGGAGAAATTTTTTCCTTTACATGTTCCTTTTTACTTAATATCAACACTAGCACCAAATTTAGTTGCACACCACTTAAATATGTGTAACCAGCTGTGAATGTATTTTTTTTTTGGTATAGTGCATGAAAAAGTTTTTCCTTTTCTTGAGGTATAGGCGTTAATTGGTATCTTTGTATCTTGCTAATTAAGTTCTAGTAACACCTTTTCCTTCTTCCTTGCTCTGAATTTAATGAGCTCCCTTGTTGTAATAATTTATTAGATAATTAGATAAAACACACCAAAAAAAAGCACCCGCTTTTTAGAGGAGCTTTGAACAGGAAGGTTCAATAGATTTTAGAGAGACAACATACAGTATACAATTGTTCAGTATCAGATGCTGTTCATTAAGAAAATTATTATATTAACATATAAATGTTTCTAATTGTGCAAGTGTATATTTCACTGTCAGACAACGTTGGACTGATGTATTAAGCTATACTTTAGTTCTGTGAAGTGGAGCAGAAGCATACAACTAAAATAATTGCCTTAAAAATAACAAGCAAATCTTTTAGACTCATAGGAATATAGGATTGTATGGACTTAAAATGTTGTGTAGTCCATTCCCTGACCTAAGCTAAGGTCAACTATACAGTTATCTTATACAGATTTTTCCAAGTTGTGCCTAAAGAGCTCTGATTTTGGAGGTATTACAGACTCCATAGGCAATTTACCTTTGTACTTCACTATCCCTAAAGTTAGTTTCTTGTTTTTTTTTTTTCTGGGCTCAAACCCAATCTGTTAATTTAATTTAATTACTACTTTCCCTGCCCAATGTGAAATAGAGGACTCACTATTTCCTTTTTTCTTTCAGCAGTGTTTACTTACCTGAATCCTGAATTGTGCTTCATACCCATCTCTAATTTTTCTTTTTTTTTTTTTTAATGTTAAACCATACATTTGCTTCAATCTTCTGATAGATTGTGGTTTAGAAACCTTTGATCTTTCTCCTCTAGTCTGTCCAAAATCAGTCTCTCTTGAGGTTTACATAAAATATTAGAGCAAATTTATTTATTCTTAGTAAATGGCTTCACATGTGTTCCTCCCACGTAATTTGCTCTTCTAACAATATTATTCCCTTTTTCCTGCTCATACAGTTGGCAATTTACTTATTTTTTACAAAACCACTTCCTAATGAGCTGTTCACCATAATGCATTCAAAAGTGTAATGTTCTCACAAAGTGTGCTTGTCTTTATTAAGCTTCACTTTTTTCTTTTTTTTTTTTTACTAATTTTTCCAGTCATTATCAAGCTCATTTTGAGAGCAAATCCAGCTTCAGAAAGATCATTCAGAGAACTCAGTTCCATTTTCTGATGAAATTCCACAGTACTTTTCTCTTTTTTCATTTTCCTTTACTTTACAGTAAATACAAATTTAAGTACTGCAGCTTTATGCTAGCCCATCTACCTTCTCCAGATGGTAAAACTGCAGCCTTTCTGACATCCTGGTTGGTCAAGATCATCACAAATAAGGTTTAATTCCCCACCATTCTACTGGTATCCATTCTAGACAGCTAATTACCTACTGTACAGGAAACTCCTAATAGTACATTATGATCATATTACCTGTTAGGAAGATGCTAGAGATGCCAAAGCCATCAGACCTGATGAACTGATACTGGGTTGCTTCATTCACCCATTTCACAATATCTTTGTCTGCATCTTCACCCATCCTGCTGACTGCGGAAGTTTGATACACATAATATGCTGAAATAAACAAGTTTGATTTACTGTTCTGTTTCAGCTGCTGCAGTCATGCACATCTATGATATAGCTATTTACCTCTAGATGGTTTTGATTACATTATTTTCTTTGGTTTACTTTTTCCTGTTTACTGGCCCTTCTTTTATTGCCCTTGAATCTCCCTTTCTCTGCCTCAATCCTGCCACTAATTACTTTTTTTTTTTTTAACCTCATGAAGTATAACAAGGTCAGGTGCAAGGTCCTGCACCTGAATTGGGACAATCCTTACTATCTGTACAGATTGAGGGATGGAAGGATTGAGTGCAGGCCTGCAGAGACAGATTTGGAGTTAATGGTGAGCGAAAAACTGGACGTAAGCTTTCAATGTGCATTTACAGCCCAGAAAGCCAAACATATCCTGAGCTGTTGTCCTGGGTTCAGCAGTAGCAGTCATTTTTCCTTCTTCTTAGTAGCTGGTGCAGTGCTGTGTTTTTTGACTTTCAGCCTGGGAGCAGTGCTGATAACACCAATGTTTTTACTTAGTGCTCATATGTTTAGTCTGACCAAGGACTTTCTGAGTCTCATGCTCTGCCAGGGAGGAGGGGAAGCTGGGAGGAAGCAGAGACAGGACACCTGACCCAAACTAACCAAAGAGGTATTCTATACCACAGCACATCATGCCCAGAATGTAAACTGAGAGTTACCAGGAAGGACTAGTGCACTGCTTGGTTGGGCTGGGTATTATCGGTCAGCTGGTGGTGAGCAGTTGTATTCTCTTCCCTTGTTATTTCCCTTATCATTATTTTTATTGGTGGTAGCAATAGTGGGTTTGTGTTATACCTTAGTTACTGGACTGCTCTCATCCCATGGGAGTTACATTCTTTTGATTCTCCTCCCCACCTGGGGGGGGGGGGGGGGGGAATGGGGGGAGTGGACTGTGTGGCTGACTTGCCAACAGGGTTTAAACCAGGGCAGCTGTATAAACAGTGTAGCCAGCAGATCGAGGAAGGTAATTCTGTCCCTCCGGTCTACTCTGGTGAGTCTCCACCTGGAGTACTGCATCCAGCCCTGGGGTCTCCAGTGCAAGAAAGACCTGCTAATAAAATTAACAAGAAGAAATGTAGCTTTTTTAAGTCTTCTTTAATATAAAAGAAAAAAAAAAAGAAACCTTTCAGGTGTCGTTTATAACTCTACCCTTAAGATTTCAGTCCTGAAGTAAATACTATTATTGAGGTATAGTTTTCATACCAGTACTAAAATCCCTGGTTCTAACATTCTGTCCTGGCTTCAGCTCTGGTATTTTTCTTCCTACCAGCTGATATAGTACTGTGGTTGGGATTTAAGATGAGAATAAAGTTGACAATATGGTGATGTTTTAGTGGTTGCTGAGCAGTACTTACACTAGGTCAAGGACTTTTCAGCTTCTCATATTGCCCTGCCACTGAGCAGGCTGGGAGTGCACAAGAGGTGGGGATGAGACACAGCTGAGACAGATGACCTCAACTAGCCAAAGTGATATTCCATAACATATGGCATCCTGCTCAGCAATAAAAAGTAGGGGAAAGCAGCCAGAGGGCTGCTGCTCAGAAACAGAGTAGGCATTGGTTGGTAGTGAGCAATTCTTTTTCATTAGCGTCACTTGTTTTACTTGGAGTTTATTTTTCTCTCTTTTTGTTATTTTCTTTTTAATTTTTTTTTCCTTAATTATGAAACCATTCTCATCTCAACCCATGAATCATGAATTTACTTATGCTTACCCTTATGATTTTCTCTGTCACCCCACTGGGGAAGGGGAGTTGGCTACCAGCTGTGTGTTGCTTGGTTGCTGGCTAGGATTAAACCATGATACATCCCTAACAAAGCTCTTAGTATCCCTAGTCCTGGCCATCACAGTGCAGTCTTTTCCACTAAGATGAATTTGCAAGTCAGGACAGTTTTACTGGCCAGAAGCTATCGAATAACAACTTGAGATTATTATTAGATTGAACGGTTCTGAATATGTTTGCCCTGCAAAACAAACTCTTGTCTGTTGATCACTTCCTGTCCCTACCAGAGGGAGTGGAAGGGGAATTCAAAATCCCTGCATCCAGATCACACCTACCATTAGCACAGCTTGTGAAAGCAAGTTTTATAGTTCCTTCTAACAGCACTGGAGGAGAGGAGGGGCAGAGTGTTGATCCTTCCTCTTCTCCCTGATAGGAGACCTGAGTATTGGTAATACTGTAAACCTAAATACATTTGCAAAATTTTGTATCCCTATTATTTAACTAACTCAGAATTATAAAGCATGCCTGAGCTCCGCAGATATATATAAAAATATCACCGGAGGCAGGAATCACTTCTGCAGTATCACCATATCACTGCTTCACTGCACATAAACCTTATTTCCAATTAGTCTGAGCTCCCTGAGACTCAATCGGAGACTGTATAAACATTCTAAACACATACTGTGCATGCCACTTCAAATTTAACACTAACACTTTACTATATTTCTATCAATTATTCCCAGGAAATAGGCCATATTGCAACAAAGTCATGGTTTAACGGTATTTCATTTTTCTCTCCAACCATCAAATATTTTAAAAATCACACGCACAGATCTGCAGATAAACTATTTGTTGTATTTTCTTCTTTTTATCCAACAAACTAGAACATAAAAATGTAATATTATTAATCTGATTATTAAGGAAGAAGAAAAATTTAACATTTTGGTGCCTCTTCATGAGCAATGACATGTAAATGACATTTTTCAAGCCTCATTTGCACAGACTGAAATGGCAGGCCAATACTAAGCTTAACTGGTTGCTTTCATTCCACCAAAGTACCACAGGCAGCACTGGCTCCTCTAGCAGGACTAAGGGCTTTTTTCCATAGAACAAATAAATCCAGGTTGGGTCTTTTCCACATAATCTTTAAAGCACAAACTATACCTTACTTTTTCCCTTAGAAAGATTTCCTGAGAGAAAATTGAAAGGGGCAAAAATCAGTCTGCTAAGGCTTACAGTCCTATTTATCCCTAATGGCAGAGAACAGCACCTGTAATTTCCCAGGCGTTTTAATCATATTCAGTTCTGGGAGCTGACACCTTGCAGCTTTTAAATCACAGCTCAGTAGATACTGATATGTATTATTTTCTCAGTCAGAATTCTTGTGTTCATCTACTTCTAATTAAAACTGGATCCCATGCAATGATTAACCTGAGAATGCTAGGTATCTCACTCAAAAAGTGAGGAGGAAGGAATATCATGTAAGCAAACAATATTTAGTTAGATGTAAAACAAAAAAGAAAGTCAGACCATTATAGAAAGGCATCCAAGGATGCTACAGGTTAATGATATAAATATAAAAGTTATAAGGATCAAAAGGTTTTTTTCTCATCTTCTTGGCTGGACTAAAGGTAACTGAAGGAGTTATTTACTTTGAAGGGTTTTTTTTATGTTATAGATATTTAATATATACTCTTCATATATAGGGTTTATTCACAAGATCTTTCTCTTGCCTCAGAGCCCATGGAGCTGGCTTTTACACTGCTTACTGAATGAATTTCTGAGGAAATTTTTGCAAACGTAGCAAAGGTAACATTTCATATCAAAACTTTCACAGAACAATATCGCTTTAAAGGTATAGACTGAAATATAAATGGAAATTCAGCTAAAACTGCTCTGAGATGTCATTTTTCTGATTTTTTTTTTCCCCTTATTTTAATCACTGGAAAAATGGTGTTGGAGCAGGTCTATCTTTGTGATACCATGATGACTTCAGATACAGGATAGTTCAAATAGTAAAAAGGAGTTTTTTAATCCATTCTACTGACTTTTAAAAATATAATTTTAGAAATATCAGGAATCAACTTACTATTCAGCTTTTTTTTGTTTCATTTACATTCATCATATCTCACCTTACTTCTGTATTATTTTGAATTGCTTTCTTCTCTTTTCCTAAATATATGCTAAAGTACTATTCCAACTCCACAGTACAATTAATTGTGCAGAAAGATATTAATGTCATGCAGGGTCAGAATTTGCCTATATTTTGGCTCAGCTTCAAACTACAGAAGGATAAAATACCCCAGGGAATTCAGTGATGAATGTTGACAATAACATTCTGCTCAGTCTTCTTCAGAAAATATTGTACATCTGGTTCTGGGGTACCCTTTCATGCCAACCACTGGAAACAGAACCTGTGGTTAGCTTTCACAACAGTAATTGCTCAACATTCTTGGGGATCTGGGAGTTGTTATATTTTTTCTGTTTTCTGTTTTTTTCCTACTCCATATACAGTTTCTGGAGGCACAGATCCAAGGTTTTGAACTCATCTGAGTTCAGTAAACTGTTTCTTTCTCAAAACAAATGAGCAAAATGCATGTATTTAAATTATTAATTCTCAAAAAGCTGATGACAATATTTTTCAATGTTAATTGGTTTTTGAGTATAAGAACAGATACAATGAAAAAGGAAAATGAAGATTTAGTACTGTTCATTGTTTTACATTAGTCCTCATCCCATAAAACACTGAAGATGTTTATGAAGTGGAACCTGAATTCGTACATAGTTAGACAACTAAAACGTTACCCTTCAAGGCATGAACAGGTTTTATTTTCATTGAGGTCAAGGCAACTGAAGATGATTACATTACAGTAAACATAGGCTCAGGGACAAAAGTACCATAGTTGAATTTCTTTTTATTTTCAGCAATTAGAACAATAATTTTCCCCCTTATTATTAAGTGCCTTAATATTTCTGCCTACTTTCCTTTTACCCCTTTATATATTTGACACTAGCAAACAACTTTTTTTTACACGGATAGAGTATCATGTATCTCATGAGGAGATGTGACTGAGACCTTGTCTTCAGGATGTGGGAGTTGTTGCATTATATTCTTTTGGGCCAGGCAAGCAAGTCACATTTCTCACTTCCTCAGTAGATAGCCTGTCTCAGAGCCTCCTAACTTGGGCACTAGCACCTCAGGACCCCAGTTTAGTTATGCATGGATTTTGATATGAATTTCAAAAGACTAATGTAAGATGTTATAGCCCAAATGAGTGCTTGATCTGTAGAGAAGCTCAGAACTTTACCTTGTATCTGGAATTCCCTACATGGAATTCTAGACCGCTATCTTGATAATGTAGAGAATTTATAAGCCTCTTTCATTAACTGTATAAGAAACCCTTTTACTTAATATAGTGTGTTTGAACTGGTGGTTACAGAACCTCAATACTTAGATATTGTTTTTCCTAACTTAAGTGGTCTTAATTTTTCTTTGGATATTCAAAAATGAAAAAGAAGACTAAATGCTTAAAATCCATTTGAAGCCTGATGGAATGACTTCACCAGCCAATGTCATAAGACGTTTTCTCATCAGATATGAGACTACATATGTCTCAATACAAACTGTAGGAAAAGTATGAAAATATATTAAGATAAAAATACATTCACTGTAAGCAATATTACATTAAAAGCACTGGTTTGGCTTAAAAGTTTACTTCAAGTCAGATATTTTTAATTTGAAACCATTGCTTCTTTAATTGTGTATGACCACACCATCCAAGTCTTGGAAGGCAGACACAGGGACTGTGAGAATGAAGACCTTAGGCTCACAACCAGCTTTAGACCATCTAAAGAACCTGAATGTGCACAAGTCCATGGGAAATGATGAAATCCACAAACAGGTCCTGAAGGATTGGCAAATGTTAAGCCACTGTCCATCATATTTGAAAAGTCACGGCAGTCAGGTGACGTTCCTGATGACAGGAAAAAGGGAAATATAACCCCCATTTTCAAGAAGGAAAATATGGAAGACCCAAGAAACTACAGGCCAGTCAGTCTCACCTCTGTGCCTCACCACCCTCACAGTAAAGAACTTCCTCCTTATATCTAAGCTGAACTTCCCCTGTTTAAGTTTTAACTGTTAACCCTTGTTCTATCACTACAGTCTCTGATGAAGAGTCCCTCTCCAGCATCCCGGTAGGCCCCCTTCAGATACTGGGAGGCTGCCATGAGGTCTCCATGCAGCCTTCTCTTCTCCAGGCTGAACAGCCCCAACTTTCTCAAGCCTTCCTTCATATAGGAGGTGCTCAAACCCCCTTATCATTCTCATGGCCCTCCTCTGGTCTTGTTCCAACAGCTCCATGTCCCTTTTATGTTGAGGACACCAGAACTGTGCACAGTACTCCAAGTGGGGTCTCATGAGAGCAGAGGGGCTCTGCTGGCTCATGTTCAGTTTCTCACCAACCAACACCCCCAAGTCATTCTCTGCAGGGCTGCTCTGAATCACTTCTCTGTCCAGCCTATAGCTGTGCCTGGGATAGTCATTACCCAGTCATTACCCAGGTGCAGGGCTTTGCACTTGTTGAACTTCATGAGGTTGGCATTGACCCACCTCTTAAGCATGTCAAAGTCCCTCTGGATGGCATCCCTTCCCTTCAGTGCATCAACTGAACCATATATCTTATTGTCACATAGTTTGCTGAAGGCTTATTCAATCCCACTGTCAATGTTGCCAACATAGACATTGAACAGGATCAAAAGCTGTCAAAGTTGACCATTTCATATAGTAATTAAAAGAACAATATTCTGGTTTCAGCTGTAACAGCTACTTTTTTCTCTTTCCTAGTAGCACTTCCCATACAAGGATGGGCTGAGAAGGTTGGGACTGTTCAGCCTGGAGGAAACTCCAGTGAGACCTTATTGCGGCCTTTCGGTTCTTAAAAGGGGCCTATAGAAGAGATGGGGAGAGACGTTTTAGCAGAGCCTGCTGTGATAGGAAGAGGAGTGATGGTTTTCAGCTAAAAGGGGAGATTCGGGCTGGATGTGAGGAAGAAGTTCTTTACAGTGAGGGTGGTAAAACATTGGCACAGGTTGACCAGAGAGGTGGTGGATGTGACATCTGTTGTGACATTCAAGGCCAGGCTCAATGTGGCTCTGGGCAAAGTGGTCTAGATGATGTCCCTGCTCATTGCAGGGTAGGTTGGACTAGATGACCCTTCCAACCCAAACTATTCTATGAGTCTATGAGTATGAGAACAGTGCTGATAACAAACCAATGTTTTAGTTATTGCTAAGTAGCACTTACCCTGATCAAGGATTTTTCAGTGTCTCATGCTCTGCCAGTGAGGAGGGGCACAAGAAGCCAGGAAGAAGCAAAGAAAGGGCACCTGAGCCAAAGTAGCCAAAGAGGTATTCCATACCGCAGCAAGTCATGCCCAGTACATAAACTATGGGGAGTTACCTGGAAGGGCAGATTGCTACTTGGGTCAGGCGGGGTATCAGGCAGCGGGTGGTGAGCAATTGTAGTGTGCATCTCTTGTGTTTATCGGTATTTTTCCTTTCCCTTTTTAGGTTTTATATTCTCTCCCTTTGTTATTTCCCTTATCAGTATTATTAGTAGTAGTAGCAGTAGGGTAGTAGTAGTAGTTGTAGTAGTAGTAGCAGTAGTAGTAGTAGTAGCAGCAGTAGTAGTTTTGTATTATACTTTAGTTATTGCACTGTTCTTGTCTCTCATTCTTCTCTTATCTCATTCTTTTGACTCTCCTCCCCATCCTGCTTGGAGGTGGGGTGAACGAGTGGCTGTGTGGTTCTGAGCTACTGGCTGGGCTTCAACCTCAGCAAGCAATTCACCTACAGTGTAGTCCAAAACTTTTGCATTGTGAACAGTGTGTAGTTGATTATTTTTTTAAGGGAAGGCAACGTACAATGTATGCAATTAGCCTGTAAAATAAGAACACTACTGAGAAGATTCTATCGTATTGCAGTTTTGCCCCAGTGACAAGGATAGCAACTGTAGCAATGACTATCACTTTGTCTAGTGTAGCTCAACACCTCGATGACGCTTCCTTTAATCCTGCTGGAAACTTTTGATTTTTTAATTGCTTTGGTATGAAACTTTCAGATTTGTGGGAGTTGCACAGCAATCTGATTCAAGTTAAATTACTGCACATCATACATCTTTGAGATGTACAGACAGCTGTATTATTAAATGAGACTTTAAGACAATTCATTACAAAGAGCATAAAGTTTCCATAGTATATATTACAATTCTCAGCAGAAAATCAGATCAAAGAGCCACACCATCAGAAAATGCTCTATTAAATGATTGTTTATAAGGAGCCTTTTAACTGTCTCTGCAATAGGAAATCATACAAGGTTGAATGTAGAGATATATTGCAGACTAAGTGCAGACAATTTATTTGCTGCAATCTTGCATTTCTGTAATGTTTCTCTGTGTGCCCTTTAGTGTAAAGTGGAAACACGAACGGGAAAGTGACTTGCTTTGTGATAAATGAATGTGTCTGAAAACATGAGACAGTGAAAACAGCCAAAATAAGCGATCCAGGCCTGTTTGGCATATGAAAGAAAATGGACAAGAATTTCTTTATAATGCCAATTTAATCAGAGCTTCAGTCCTTATAGTCACGGAAGCCCATGGTTGAAATGAAGATGTCACGTTGTTATTCGTGCTTGAGATAAGTTATTTGAAGGAAGGAGAGCTGCGTTTATTCATCATAATGTAGCTTTAGGTTTAGCAGACTTTAAATAAAAATGTATTATGCATTACTGTGTATCTGATCCACTAGCACTCCTGAATGTCTCTTCCTGCTATATTGATGCTAATCTTTACTATCATAAAGGTCTTCCTGTTCCTTCATGTTAGCTTTGCTGAAGAGTCAGATTTAGTAAAAGGGGGTTAACAGAAGCAGTATGGATTATCACTGTAGTGGAGAATCTTGTAAAGCACAATGGGAAGTCTGATCTGCCTTACTGTCTTTATTCATTAGGTTTTATATTATATTATGTCTTCATTCTTTTCTTTCTCCAAATATTTATCCGTATAGGTAATTGTTTACTCTTGGATATAAGAATGAATGCATATTCACTTCTCAGCAACTGACATACAATTACTTTTAAAAGTAAAATATTAATTCACATTTCTTCTGCCTTTTTGTGTCAAAAATATTGACAGGTAGACTGTGGCCTTACCTATGTGCTTTGATGACCAGGACACCCTGAGAAAAAAAGGAAGCACAATGTAGTAGACAGGTGACAAGAGACTGAGCACTCAAAGTAGCTTACATTTCACTATGTTGTACTGAGATGTTAAAGTGACTGTGATGTCCATAATGACAGTTCACAGCTTGTGACACAGAACATAGCACAGACCCTTGCTCTGTGACTGATCTTTCCCAGTTATTTTATTGAAACATACCTAAATGAACCACAGTTTGTTTATGGCAGGTACTGTACAAACCATTTCAATAGAAACTTCTTTAATTAACAAATTGGAGGCATTCTGAAACTTCTGTATTGTCTTTCTCAAAGGGCAGAAGTCACTGTCATCCTCAGTGCTTGCAGCCTTGAATGACAGAAGGATTCAGTGGTAAGACTACTTGAATTGAATGGACTGGGGCCAGAATCTCCTCAGGACTGCAGTCCAAAAGATTATGCCATGGGACAGATACATAAAGAGACACTACAAGGGTTTGGGGGGAATTTCTAAATTTGAAGGGCATCAGTGGCCGTAAACCACCATACAAACCAGATCTGAAAGTGCATATAGCAGCGCTTGACAATATTCTTTGTTCAAGGTAACAGTGCCAGCCTGATCTCCTGTGTATAGTGGCAGTCTTAGAGGAGATCTGACATCCAATACTGAAATTAGTTTTTCTGAAAATATAGACTGATCAATCATAGCTTTCAAAGTTCTGCAAAATGATGAGGATCAGTGTCATTAGCTTCCTGAAACATTTGATAACTAACACAATAGAAGGCACTCATCTTAATTCCTTGAAAAATTTGTTTGGAGGTAGCAATAGTTTGTCAGCTCTTGGCTGCTCCTGTTGTCAGATATTAGAGAATCCCTCCACTCGGGAGTCACTGAAATTACAGACACACCTGAAATCAGACCTGATTTTCAAATGGAACTTTTGGACTATACTGGAAACTCTGTCTATAGTTTATATTACAGAAAATGTACACAATAAATTAGCTAAAAATAGCAGTAGATTTTTATTTGGTAAAGGAAAGATGCAGAAAGGTGTACATGAGGAAAACTGGGAAGATGTATAATGTCAGTGCTTTGGTGTTTGGCTAGGATAGGATCTCTTTTCCTTTTGATGTTGTAGCCAGGACATTTCTAACTGTCGTAAGCATTGATTTATGATGCCAGATATGGATAAGACAGAAGCATATGGAATATGCCTTCCAGTATTAACAGGGACAGAATAGTGTAGAGAGAAATTTATCTGACTGGATGCCTATGTGTGTGTGTCTAAAGGCAAAATTCCCAGGAATTCTAATATATTTGTATATATGCTTACACACATCCAATATCATAATTCATGTTCAAATTACATTTTGTTATTTGAAAAAAAAAAATTAAAATCATTCACTGAAGGAACATAGTTGTCCCAGAGATGCTTAAAGCAGAAGTAATGCGCCTAATAAACAAACATCTGACAACATTTTTTTTGTGCAAAACATAAAGGTTTAAATTTCTTGTCGAACTAATTTTATGAACTGACTGTATGAAGTAATCCTGTGGCAGTTCACATTTCTGAAATTTATGGGTTGGGTATATGAAGACAAAACCCACAGTTTTTTCTGTTAAAAAATCTATTGATTTAAATATACCTTCCTGTATTTGCTGTTTGGGAATATTGTAGTTTCAGTTTAGTGGTCTGTATAAACTGTTTCATCTGTTAGTGAAGTTCATTGAAATCTTTCTGGAAAGACTGCTTCTTCTGTTGTAAGAACACTGAAGCTTGAAGTGGTGCATCTGCAGTCTATAACTGAACTGTCATCTAAAACAAGATAAGGTCTTGTTCAGGTGATTTCACTGATTTACTTCATCAGTAGAGTGAAAAATAAGCACAGTAAGAGTTTACAAGAATCATCTTTCTCCAACATGTCTCTATGTGTTCCTCCTACCACCCATAATCTGCCTGTTACAGCAACAGTGCTTGGAAGTTGACTTTGCTGCAGCATTGTTAGCAGGTTGTCCCCATTTCAGCATTAACAGATTCAGAGTAAGAGAAGAGGCACTGATCATTCGGACTTGCCTCTCATAATCTTAAAATATTTTGTCCCTAAAGATCCAGCCAGAAGTGATTTCGCTCCTGCCAAGATGAATCAGCATGGGCTGCTCACACCTTCAAGGAGTCAAGAGTTAAAGTGCCTTACTGTCCTTTTAAATGCTTACCTAGAGTTATATGACTCATGTATGTACTGACACACATGAATGTATATATAAAAATAACTTTGGAATGATGCAAGGTACTGGAGTTCCTGAGATAGTCCTACTCTTTGCTGCTTAAAGACACTTTTTTTAACCATATGCTTCTTGGTTTTGTTTATTTTTCTATCTGCTTCAGTGCCATATTTACAAGCAATGATGGGGAATAATCACTTTGCATTATCACATCATCTCTACATAATTCCCACATTAAGTTACCACTGATCAAATCCAAGGAAAGCAAAATCCTCCTTTACTTCACTCCCCACTGACTGTCATAGATATCCTGTGAGAATTTGGACATGGTTATCTATTCTTTCGAAGCAGACATTGCTTTGACTGTGAGACCTAATTTTACATGTATTGCAACTAACTGATAATTTGCTCGAACATGTGAAATTACTTTAAATAAGCAACTGATTTCTGAAATTATTATGTTGTTCATGAAAAGGCAAAACCTTTAACAGTGCATTATAGAATGGAAATTAAAATTGTACTTAGTTGCAAAAAATAATTTCTATTTGAAATGCCTAGAAGGGAAGAATACTTTTGTTATTGTTGTTCTATGTTAAAAAAAAAACAAACACAAAAAAACCACAAAAAAAACCCAAACAAAACCAAACAAAAACCCAACATCATCTTGACACATTTATGCAGGGCTTTTTTCCAGTATTTTATGCATTCTGGCAAAACACAACTTAGTAGATACCAAGATAGTGAACAAATCTTTTGAAAACAAAGTATATATTCTGTTGAAACACTGATGTTTTGAGAGGTATGTTACTCAGAGTGTATGAACATCTAATATGTGATAAGTAGATTTAACACATGAAAATTAAAAATAGATTTATGAATGGATTCTAAGATGTGACATATCAAATAATAGTATATACTGTGCACATAATTTTTAATAATATGCCTTTGTTCCTGAAAATTTGTGCAACAGTTCTGTGACCAGATAGGATAAATTGCTGTGATTAGGACATGAAATCCTAATATTATAATTTCTGAATGAACAGTTACAAAGTAGATTTATCTCAAAAATTAATCTATATTCTAAGAAAATGCTTCTACACACCATAGCAAAATAATTGATGACTGTTGAGAAAATACTAGCATTTTATATATTTGTAGTAAAAATATTGCTCTTTTACTGAAAATTGAATGCAGCCAATAAAAGCTATATAAAATTTAGAAAGCAAAAATCTTATTTATTTTTCTTGTATAAGTGCTATGATGGAAATATAAATTATAAAGTATATGTAAAATACTTAATTTCAGCTTTTTTAATTTATTTTGTATTTCAATCTAAAAATGATGTGACATTTTGAAATTTGGCTATTTTGATAGATAAAAAATGTGTTTCATTTTATATTTAAATGAGGATGGTTTAACATATTTTCAGATTTAATTTTTAGCTAGAAGAAAGTATATGTTGTACCCATTTCAGTGTTAATATGGGTTTTCATATTTTTCTCTGCTTCGGAACACAATTAATAGGTATGGCTTCTCATGGCTAAATGCACCCTAGGAACTTCCATATTACATCTGCTAAAAAGCTTATTTCATGAAGTGGAATATTACTATATTTTCAAGCATTTAAAAAAGATAAGTCTTCATATAAACCTATTCTCTGATTATAAGAAATTCTCACTTTTCCTTTCTTCCTTGGCTCGTGTTTGTCCTTCTACAACATCTTATGTTAGAGATTCACCATATTTTTTCTCTCACAAAAGGAACCAGAACTCAGTGATGGATGAATCCTGCTCTGTATGGGATGTGCTGGTTCTCTCTACATTCATCTCTTGTGAATGATGCAGAACTGTTACCTCTTCTCTTTGCCCTTCCTGTTTTCCTAATCAGACCATGGAAGATAAAGTTCTAAGCAGTTTCTCAGCATTGGCTATAACATGTCAGAGGAATTGGTACATTTTCTGAATGATGTTTCTCTTTGCTGTACATCAAACCTGGAATTTATGCATTTTCAGGACCACTTTTCTTCCTCCTTGGATGCTTTTCTAATCTATTATGCCCTGCGGAGAAGAACTTGGGGATGTTGTTTGATAAGAAATTGAGCATGAGCCAGCAGTGTTTGCTTGCAGACCATAAAGCCAACCATATACTGTGCTGCATCAAAAGGAGGGTAACTAGCAGGTAGAAGAAGGTGATCCTGCCCCTCTACTCCACTCTTCATGAGACCCCATTTGGAGTACTGTGTACAGTTCTAAGTGTCCTCAACATAAGAAGGACATGGAGCTGTTGGAAGAAGACCAGAGGAGGGCCATGAGGATAAGGGAGTTCAAGCACCTTCACTGTATGAAGGCAGGCTTGAGAAAGTTGGGAGCTGGTCAGCCTGGAGAAGAGAAGGCTGTGTAGAGATGTCATAACAGCCTTCCGGTATCTGAAGGGGGCCTACAAGGATGCTGGAGAGGGACTCTTCATCAAAGACTGTAGTGGTAGAACAAGGGGTAATGGGTTCAATCTTAAACAGGGGAAGTTCAGCTTAGATATAAGTAAGAAATTCTTTACTGTGAGGGTGGTGAGGCACTGGAACAGGTTGCCCAACGTAGTTGTTGAATGCTCCATCCCTGGCAGTGTTCAAGGCCAGGCTGGATGGAGTCTTGTGTGACATGGTATAGGGTGAGACATCCCTGCCCATGGCAAAGGCTTGGACCTAGATGATCTTAAGGTCCTTTGCAACCCTTTCTATTGTATCATTCTATGATTCTATTATTATATGTAAGTGAAAAGCACAGATGCAGCACAATAAAAATTAAAACTATCAAACACAGGAGAGGAACAAAATGTTAAAATTTATTCTCGGATTCAGCCACAGCATAAGTGCTATTTGACCAAAGTCTCTTTTATGGAACGTCAGCTCTTTTCCAATCAATACATGCTTTGTAATAAGTATGTTTGGTAGTATGTACAATATTTTGGCTAATTGAGAATGTTCTTAATAACATCTACTATGGGGATTTCTCTTATTAAAAAATTATTTACTTATCGTTGCTTCCCTCATACTAAGTGTTTTCCTTACACTTTCTTCAAAAGGAGAGCAAAAAAAAATCCCAGCAAGAAACAAAATACAAGAGAATTTCTAAGTAGATCTTAACTTTTTACTTCTTTCACCCTTTGGAGGAGCAAAACCAATACCATTCGTACAAATTATCTGATGCAGTTTATAAAAGAGTATAATATTGTATCAGAATAATAAAAACTGCTTTCTTCACAGTACACCTGTCCTGGATTTCACTTGTTTGGGTTTTTTGTGTGTGTGTGCAATAGTAATTGTAGCAGACAATAGTAAGGAGCATTAGCTCCACCTTACCCATTCCCCCTTTCACCACTCCACAACCCTCACATGTTCAGGCCTTGCATAACCAAGCATAAAAAGACATAAACAGACATAAACATCAGTAGCCCACAGATTTAAAAAGACAAGTAATTAAAAAAAATAGTCACAGATTAATTTTGAACACTTTATTAATGCTGAAGTCTCAATGTATTTAATATATGAGAAAAAGTGAGAACTGCAAACCTACATTTTTTAAAAACTTTACCTACTTGATAATGTAGCTATAATTGAAATCATATCTATGTGGTGTGCTACGACTATGTAATATTAAATTAAAAGTATATATTTAGAAAATATTTGTCATGTGGGCTCAAATTGTCACATACTGAGAATGACACTGTAGTGATATAATTCCTTGACAACACAAGGGTTATTCAAGTGAAGAAAATGAAGTCTGATTACATGCCATGTATTTTATCTCTGAAAAACTACACTAATGTCATTAAGATAATGTTGTTAGAAGGAAAAGCTTTTATTCAATGAAGAATGATGCATAATTTCCCCTGAGTAACAGATAGGAAGGATAGAGGACATTTTTCTAATGTGTGTGAAATTCACTGAACAAAAATAGGTTTTATAGTCACTAAAAACATTTAACTTTATAAATGCCTGTTTCTTTAAAACTTCAATTCCCTTGTACCAATGTTTTTCAAAAAGGAAAGCACAGTACAACTGGGTTCACAGTGCTGCAAGTTGCTGGAAATAGATTTTCCTAAATGGGTTTATATAGACATTTCTATAGATTTGCATAAATTTTATATTTATTTATTTAGTGGTGATAATTACAACTTTAATGGTAATTCTGGCTTTAAGCCAAACATTAAAAACTTTTTATTCATTTTCTGCTTTGTTGTTTTGAGCTTATCCAACTGATTTATAAGAGCTCCAAAAGTACTTCAAACTACTTTAGAGATGTGAAGACCTTTTAATACATCTTTGCTTACAGAACAAAGCCTCAGAGCAGAATTACCTAGCAAATAACTAATCATACCATTTAGGGGTAGATAACTGTCTCAGATATGTGAAAAGCATTCAGGTGGATAGCTTTTAATAAAGAAATTTTCTGTAACAAAATCAGTTTCTCATAGCTAATAACTTTTTCTCCAAGAGATTTAGGCCTATGTGATTTCTTTCCCTGTACAGTTGTGAAACAATACTATAGAGGTGAGTATGAGAAATAAGCAACTATAATAATGCCTTGATATTCCAAGTAAATGAGGCATGTAATATGATCATAGAAATCATCATGTACATGTCTGGATTAAAAAAAAAAATAAAGCAACAACAATAAGATATCTAAACACAATTACCTTTGTGCCATCTGCCCCATATTATTAAAACATGAGGGCATTTAGAAATTATCAGACAAAACTCTGTTCTGTGAAGGAAAAATTGACATCATTGAATCTGAGAGCTTATGGTACTTTCAGGATAAAATACAACATTGTGAGGACAAAAACTGATTGTTATTTATTTTGGATGCATGGGGTAAGGTTTTCTTTTTTGTGTTTGTATCATTCCAAGCACTGGGTGCTTTAGATTGCAGTGTAAATGCAGATAATGCTGACAATAACCATCTCCAGTGAATATTCTGTTCTCATACCATTATCTACAGATTTTTTTTCTCATGTTGCTTTTTATGTTAAAGAATAGAATAAGCAATGATCAACCTCCCCCTCTGCCCTTTTTTTGCCATCCCTATATTTATCATACTTTATTTATAGAGACAATAAACAAGTGCAGAGAGAGCAATGGCTTAGACTCATACTATCTCACTTGTGGCTTTAAGCTGACACACTGAATGAAGAAGCCTTATAATCCTAGAAAAGTCTCTAAAACCAATTGACAGCAGTCATCTAAGTCTCTCTCATGGGAGATTTTGAGTAACCTCAGAGTGTTTTTAGCAGCTAGATCATCAGTTGGTAACTTCAGCTAAATGCCTAAAGGTGACCATAAACTGGCCATAAATCAGCTTGTCAGGTTTAGAATCCAGAAAAATAAGACCATTCTGAAGTCTGTAAACAAAAGAATTATTAAATATTACCTCCTCTTTCCGTCAGCAACAAAAAAAATCCTGAAAATTTTTTGAAGGATTGTTACGAGTGATACAATAACTCGTAGCGGAAAAGTGTCTCAGGAGTCACATTCTTTACTAATCTTAAAGTCTGTGGAATAACAGAATAAAGTCTGTGCATTACAGAATGACATTTGTCTAGTGGTGAAGGGTATAGATGTCCTTCTATAGGATGGGGCAATGAAGTACTTAAGCAAGTAAAATAACTCATCCTTGCAAAGAAGACACATTTGTGATTGATTTTCTATTTTGTGCTGAGTTTACTAATGTAAATAATTTTTTATTTTAGAATTACAATAGATCCCCTATTAATTGAAGAGATTAATATTTTTTACTTTAGAATTGCAATAGATCACCTATTAATTGAAGAGACCATATAATCTCATAGAGACATTACACTACCTACATCTCCAGACTATGCTTCAGGCATTGCATGTGTCCTGAAAACCATCTTTATGTCAGCTTCTGTACTTCAAACTTAAACTACACAGAGAAAAATACACTCCCATATTTCAGTAGATTGCTGTAGTAACAATATGTGATCAGATAAAGGAACAAATTGCAGCCAGTATTTTACTGTTCCCACCTATAATGTCCAACAGGAAAAAAAAAAACATTTTCTGTGGTGATATCTAGTAACAACATTGAAGCATAGAAGTCACTTTTAAATGCGTAACTTCCTAACAAGAGGCACAGGGCACTACAACATGCTACCAGTACCCCACCTGTAAAAATGTTGACCTGTAAATATTTGCATTTGTCATTCTGAAGTGTCTTAAAGAAACATGACAGTCCATATAGCCTGGGCTATTCCTTAACAAAGGCCTCCTAATTAGGAGCTCAGATTACTTAGTTTTCCTCTCCAGCCACTGGAAAGTGATAGGTGAATTGTAAATTGAAGTACTTGGTGTCAGAGAGGCCTCTGCTTTAAGAACAGTGACTAAACACCTAAAATTAGATTTAAAGAATGACTTAAAGGAAGGGGGTTTGTACCTTTCATCGATGCTATTGCAGCATGTTCTGGCTTGTGACCACATGCAAGGAGGTAATAACATTTTAAATACACGGGTCATATCCAAGTTGGAAACTTCAATGGGATTCCTTTCCTGTCCTATTCTAGGAAAACTACCTTGGTTTTGAAATGTTTAAAATATACTTTGATGTTACTCAGTCACAGTCAGGGAGTGCTGGTAAAGCAGAGATTAGGTTATGAAATGTGTATCTTGATCTATTTTCTCTAACTGTATATAGACCACCTGTCTTTCAGTAAGCTCTTCAGAAAGGTTTTAGTTCTGGATCTGGACAAGGGGCCACTTTTATTGTAATTTTTTTTTTATTAATCTCTCTAATTCTTTTCTTCTCAATCAGTTTTGTTTGACAAAATATAGTTTATTTACGCTTCAAAAATGTTCAGAGCGGAAGTTTAAACTCTTGCTTTTGATACTTTGAATATTAAGGACTTATGAATCTGCAGCTGGTTCTTTGATCTACTTAGATACTAGTATAACTGCTCCTTGTCTCCTTTTATTTTTGGGAGTCATCTTCTGCAAATTCTGATGAAGCGTCTGCAGATACTTAAGTACGATTTAAGTAGGATATATCCCTGTTAATTGTTTCAAGAAGGAACGTAACTCGGCAACTTTCTTATCTTATTCACAATTCTCCATAATACAAAGGATTGAATTTGCAATTGTATAATTTATAATTATAAATATGAGATACATACAGACTGCTGATTTGGAAATTGAAATCTAAAGAAAAATCTGTGGGGATTTATCAGTATATTTTTCTTTTCATTTACATTGATTTTTGAGAATAAAAGAGAGAACAAGGGGAGAGAAACGAAATAAGCACGTTCAGCCCAAAAATATAGCAACGCAGTCTCTTTTCTCTATGGGAAAGAATGGAAAAAAGCTACTCATGATCATTTGCCAGACCTAACTCTGTAATATTCAATTATATTTCCACCTAAGTGAAGAAATTATGAAAGAATAATCATGAGTATATATGTTTTGAGGTTCTGCAAGACCTTATAGAAGGACATCATGGGGTTCTAACTGTTGATTACTTGCTTAATAAATGCCCTAGAAATAAGTAGGGGCTGATTTGAAATTTTTATTATTGCTATTTTGAATAGTTCTTGAAATTTACTAAAAGATCTGTCACTTCTTGTTATCGGTTGGAACCTTAAAACAGCTTACTTCAGCTGAATAGGATTTATAATCTGACATTCACATGAATTTTGTGAACTTCACAGGGAGAAGTAGGAAACTGGAAATCCAAGACTGAATTAGCTAAATACCACTCTGATGTGCTACCACTTCATACTTATTTTACATATATGAAAATTATGTCATAGAATGAAGAACAATGACAAATCTGACCTCAATTCCTGTCTAAATTATATAGTTATTTTCTTGCAAGGTTTTGTAAAACATTAAAAAAAAAAAGAAGAAAAGAATATATAACTTCTCTATTAAATAGTTTAAAGCTTTTTATATTATAGATACACAAACTTGTGGAGATACTGCTGTAAATTATTAAAACAGTGATAGCAGAAACTGTATTTCAGGGGGAATTTACTCCATCAAAGGTATCTGAGAAATGTTGATTATTACCAGTGCCTTGTTGTCCACATTGATATATTATTTTTCTCCTCCTTCATGCACAGATAGGGAAAGAAAGAGATTCTGGAAAAAAAATGCTGTATTGTAAATGAACATAGTTTTATGCGTTTTCTTTCATAGCATGAAATTGTTGGGTATCAAATGACCTGCTAAACAAAGAATATAAACAAGCCACTTAGGTATATTTAATAGACTGCCAACTAAAGGTGCAGTCATTTTGTTACAGTCCACCAGCTTAGTAACACCATGTAGGCAACAATACTCCATGACCCTTAATCAACATTATAAAATAGCTTCACATGGTTTAGAGGTTATAATTGCAAGACTTTGCGAAGACTAAAGTGAATATAACATACTGTGCATTGCTGTGTATTGCATATATAAGTTAATAAGCTTTAGCAGGAAAAACATTACGAGTTCTAATTATGGAACAAAAGCTACTTTTTGTGTTCAAGATGAGTGTTCTCTATAGGCCTTTAAATTTTACCTAAAGGCTAATTTCAACTCAACAGTTTTTCTTAGTTTTTATAGCAGGCTTATATTCATGCATTATATGACATTTTGAGATTTATGTGCATTATTTAAAATAAAATTAGTTTTTCTCCTGATTATATTTTTCTGTTAGGGTAAGTGGGATATATTCAAATTGTTATTAGGCTAAAATATGATTTTTTGAAAATAATTTGAAATTATAGTATATGATATCCTTACTGTGAATATTTATGTGAGTATATATGAAGAGAGGAAGAAGAAACATTAGATTGTTTCTCACTTTCCTCAAAAGTCTATGCTGCTATTAGAGATCAAGTACTGTAAGAGGTGATGTCCCAATCCAAAAGATAATTGATCAAAAGTAAAATAATGTTATGCTATGCAAAAGAAAAGAAGTCAGGAAAAGGCTAAAGTGAAAGTATTTTTTCTTCCAAGTGCCTTCTCAAATGACCATAGTAATTGTTGGCAGAGCCTTCTTATAACTCCACTTTGGTGTGTTACTCATACAGTGGCCAATAGAGATATAGGCAGAATGAAGTTAGAAAATTCAGATCCATGTTCCATCCAGATGAAAAGAAAACAAGCTCTAACTTTTCTCCCTAAGACATTTAACATTTATCTTACTTTTTACAAAATGAATGTACTACCTCAGTACAAATATTCTGACTCTTATGAAGAGCTGCTGAAGGAACTGAGGTTTTTTTAGTCCAGAGAAAATGGATCTCAGGGGATACTTTATCACTCTCTACAACTACCTGAAAGGAGGCTGGAGCAAAGTGGTTGTTTGTCTCTTCTGTAACAAGTGATACAAGAAGAGCAAAAGGCCTCATGTTGCATGAGCGGAGGGTTAGATTGGAAATTGAAAGGGTTGTCAAGCATTGGAACAGGCTGTAGAGGGAAGTGCTTGAGTCACCATCCCTGTAGGTATTTAAAAGATGTAGATGTGGCACTTAGGGACATGATTTAGTGGTGGATTTGGCAAAGCTAGGTTATCGGTTAGACTCAATGATCTTCAAGATATTTTCCAACCTAAACAACTCTATGATTCTATGATTCTAGTACCAAGCATTAGTCTGCTCAGAAGTATCCCCTTTCTAGTTTCTTGTACTTCTAATACCTGAAGGGGGCCTACAAGAAAGCTGAAGAGGGACTTTTTACAAAAGGGTAGACTTAGATTAGGAAGAAGTTCTTCACTGTAAGGGTTGTAAGACCCTGGAACAGGTTGAACAGAGAAGCTGCGGATGCCTCATCCCTGGAAGGGTTCTAGGCCACGTTGGATGAACTTTGATCAGCCTGATCTAGTGGCAGGTGTCTGTACCCATGACAGGGGGGTTGGAACTAGATGATCTTTAAGGACCTTTCTAACCCAATATGATCTATGATTCTAAAGAAAGCCTGGAGTGAATAGTTTAGATTTACAGACATAGCTTTTAGATATCACAGTTTAGGCTAAATGAAGATCAATAAGACAATAAAAATAATAGTTTTATGAAGTGGTTATTGCAGAAAAATGAATAATATCTGATTCATTGTTTTCTGTTGGATCCATACCAATCTTTCATGTAGCAGCTGGAGATCTGTATGCTTCAGCACTGTTTTTTTCTGCAGTCATTTTATTTGGGTAACAAATAGATACTTTACATGTTATATTACTAGTTAATACATTTCAAATAATAGCAGGCCTTTTTCTAGCAAGCAGTGCTTTTAATCATAAATTTAGCAGTTATACATGTTGTTAAGAGTGCCCACAAAGTTATGTTAACAACACTTTATATATGCCTTATGAAACTTGCTAGTCTCATGTGTTGTACCTTAAACCCTCCAGTATTTTGCCTCACCATTTCAGTGTTTTAAATTGTATCAACTTGGGGATTATTTCTAGAAGTACCTGTGCAGTCATTACAAACATAAGAATTAGCAGTGTTGTAAGATTTAAACTAAAATATATAAGAGTGAAGCTCATGAACAGGAGACTCCCTGGTCTCTTTTCTAAGGGGCTGTAAAACATCTGTGGGAGACTGCTGGATCTCTCAGACAGGCGCAAGAGTCTAACATCATGAGAGCAACGCCATGCCAAGCCAGATACCTGGTTGCTATACAAAACTTGTTCAGCTGATTCTATACTTGCCTGTGAAAACAGTCTGGAGCTTGTGCAGATAATTGATTTCTTTTTCTGGTAACTTAATAAGCACTGAATGAGGTCCTATATTTGTTAAATCAGTGCCATCTGTGTTGTATTTCCTCCCATCCTCCTCAGTATAGGCATATTTTTGATATTCTAGTCTGGTGCGCACACATTTTTCTTTTTAGTTTTAATTTCTTTATTCTGTTTGCCATAAGAGGAAAAGAATCAACACATTTTCAGAGAGATGATGCTTAGCACATATTAAAGTTTAAGTATACTGATTTTTCGTAGATCTTCAGTCTGGAAACTTTATATCAGTACAAAAGTGCTGCTAATAAATTTTAACATTGTTTTTAATAATCCTTTAATCAACTGCCTGGAAAATTCTAAATCATAAATGTATTATAAATGTTGGAAGGTTATCTAGATTAAATAATGTCTTCATTAATCTAACCAGTCTTACATTATGGATGTAAAAGTGTTCTATTTTAAAAGCAAAATATGGTTATGGACTGGTATACTGTAAGAGATATATGATATTTCTGTCTGTTTTGTAGATGCTCATATTTGTTAATTACCAATTTTCTTCAGCTCATTCTGCAGCCACTATATTAATCCCAGCCTCAGAGCTACCCTTATCCAAAAGAAATCAGTTCATTAATGATGTCTAGAATCAATAGGAGACTGAGCTAAGTGATGGTTTCCCTACATGTGCTCTTTACAGAACACATTTATAATGTGTTTATAGACATTTTTTTATTTGCCTTGCTTGGGACAAAAGTAAGTGATAGCATGTGATTGTGCAGAAACAGTATATCAGAGAGAAAAAAATTGACTAATTTCTTAAAGGAAAGTTATTATTTGAATTATTATTGAAGAAACATGAAAAGACAGGAACACTTTTAACCAGGGTCTTTCTGTTTAGTTGCAGAGAATGAGCCGAAATAGCTTGTGTCAATCTATGGAAAAGAGAAGGGATTTTAGCATTATGCCTTGCAAATTTCCAGAAGCATAGGAACGTAAAGTACCTCTTCTCAGCCCAAGCATATAATTCCATGAGGCTGACTTCTTCCAGATTTTTCTCTAAAATTATAAATCTGAATAAACTAGAAATAACTGTGTAATACATGAAATTTCTGCTAGAAGGGTTCAGGCATTCCAAAAAAGGAAACAGCTGCAATTCTTCTATCCTGCTCTTTCTCTCCACTCCTCAAACCTAACTTCTACAATGATAAACAATACAACGTTGAATAAACATGACAGAGAGAAAATAGAGACCATGGAATAAAGCGATTTAAAATGTTCAGCTATGACACAGTTCTTGAAGAGGCAGGTTTGAAAACATCCTTCTTCATATCTGGAATTCACAATAGGTCTGACACTGGTTTTACCATGTTAAAGGTCTTTACATATTAAAATAAGTAAATAGTTCATCTGGATAAACCTTTATCCTAAACCATTATCCTAAAACATTACTAGAGTATATATTTTTTATATTAGTTCTAGCCCATAATTTATTTTAAAAGAACAATTCTATCCACTAGTAAGAATTTTAATTCTATTTAATGATCATTTTTAATCAAAAGTTATACATTATTATAGCAGCAGGATCGATATTTTTAGCCAAGAAGGCCAGATTGCTTAGAGGAGGATCACTGGAAAGTTTTTATATTTTTAAAATGTAAATATTATGTACTCCAATATATGCAACAACTGGCCCACTCCCTTCCTTCCTCCCTTCCATTCTCCTTTCCCTCTTTCCCTTTTCCTCATTTTCCTTCATTCTGCCTTTTTGTCTTCCTCCCTTTTTAAGCAATGTAGGTAATTTTCCCATTTTACAGTATCACAAAGATACATAATACTTAAAAATAAAAGAATTGGAAAATACAACACTTGTAAAATCTTTGTAGGATAATTTTATTTTCAAACTGTAAATCAAGTGCAATAATTTGCATCCTGGTTGTAAAGACGTACAAAAATATGAGAAGGGCAGTTTCCTCCTCTTTCCTTCCCTTCTCCCAGAGCATGAAATTATCTGAAATGTTGCATAAACTGAAGGGAAAATTTCCATCGAGTATGGCTAAATATAGAGGCAACTCCAGTTTGTGCTGCACCAGAAACACACAGTTACGTTCATCATAATCTGGCCAAATATTTAAAAAATTAAACAACGCATATGGTGCCAAGATGTATCTTAGTATGCGCTCTTAACTCACTTTTTCCTTTCTTGTAGTTCTGCAGTCACTATCTAAACATATGAAGACACTGGCTTTTCCAGATAGAAAACTGTTCCTCTCTTCATTTTGAGAGTTCACACCTAAGAGTCTCATAAGCATAATAGCTTAATAAACAGACAGGAAAGGTTCAAGGAGATGTTCACTTTTCTTTCCTACTGTTTGATCTAGTTATCTATAGAAAAATAAAAAGCTATATGATAATCATGGTGGGCAAAATCTTTCCTATTTTCAGATCTTCTTAATAGCCAAAAAAGAAGGTAAAGAGTTATGTGTTGTTAATGTGCCCCTTAGTAGACTGGATACCTCTTGGTCTAACTAAGGAAAACCGATAGACCACAGTTTAGTAGTTCCTGAAAACTTAGTTCACCTCTATTACATACAAAAATGGATATATGTAATTCTCTACCTTGTGTACTGGATCCTAATCTGCACTGAAATTTTTAGTCTTGATCTTGATCTCTTCTTGTTCATCATCCTTTTACTGTTATTACTTCCACAGCTTGGCTACATTTCCTATGAGGCCTAGGAATGGGGTAACTGTGATTCTGAGATTTGTTGATGAATCTATTTATGTCCTAATCTTTGTGAAGCAATCAACTAATATAATTAGGAACCTTTCTTCATTCAGTTATCTGAATGCACTGTCCTTAGAATTTTTTTGTCATGCCTAAATGAACTCATGCCTCTGACAGCAGGATTGTGTATATTTTTTCTTTTTTTTTCAGTCTGTGATATACAGTGTTTCTTAAACATGTTTTTTCTGTAATTCTATTGTATCTAAACCAAGAATTCAACAGTACAAGAAAATTCATTAATAATTATTGTAAATATTCTAACAATTTTTTACAAGTATCTTGTTACCTGTATTGGCCCGAGGTGTGAAATTCCTCATATTCACTATTTGTATTTCTGTATTCTTGTGTGTAGGCATAGAAGAAAACTTTACTGTAGATAAATACAGTGAATATCTACAGTGTGTTCAAATGGGAATTTCTGTCCATGTAACATAAGAGGACTTTAATGTGGAAGTGTAAATATGCTTTTCAAAGAAACATAGCTGAAGCATACTGAGATTTTTTTTTTTAAATTTCATACAGTTAACAATAAATTTCTATTTTGAACACTACACTTAATATTAAGCAGTACTTGTAATCTGTTTCTTGAAAGTATGATATTTTATAATGACATCTCATTGAAAAACACAGTGGTGAGAGAGAAAATAATTGAATAAGAGCATTCAATTAGGGGTAAAATTAAAATCAATATATTACATGTATTTTTTAGCTATCAAAGGGATCCTAGAAAATTCATGAGAACAACTAACTGAAAGTGCCAGGAATCTTTTCTTTGTGAGGTTTGTGCACTAAAAATAGCCAATTATTGGCGAGGTTACCAGAGAAACAGCTTCATAGCAAGGTAAGGAATCAGACTGTATGGTGTCATTTCATTAATGGATTATATAAAATGAAAATAGAAGATGAATTTACATCAAATTTAATGGGTCCCAAGAAAAAACTAGTGCCATCATTTTTTTTTTCCTTTGGCCTTTTAGATGACCTGTTTATCAGCAACAACAGCAAAAAAGCGTTTATATGTTATTTTTATGTTATTTGTTACTAAAATAACACAGGCCATTTATTTATCATGCAGCTGGTGCTCTTAAAGACTGGTAATTTTCATCCAACCATAGACCATTCAAAAGTGTGCTTTCCCTACTGTAACCTCAGGATGATATTGTACACACCTTGCGTAGAAGGAGTAAATTCACATTTTCCATCATTCCTTTCTGACAAATTACAAAACTACCTTTACTGTAATTATAAAATAAAGCAGATTTCATATAGCAGTTATTTCAAAAATAGGATTAAATGTCAAAAGCAAAGAGATAAATGAAAATCTGATCTATAAAAAATTTCCCAGTAGGTAGTCCCTCTGACTTTGTTCATCAAGATTGTTTAGCATTTGTTTATGATTGCCTTCCAATTAAGACATCAGAAAGGCAATTTTTTTTACAGGGATTTAGCAGACAACAAAACCAGCATGACTATTAGCAGGTTATCATCAGGCCAAAGATGTGGAGGTACATGATGGTCAATGAATTATAGTCTGTGAATGAGTCTGAAATTTCTACCTTGTACTGTTTTCTCTACTCTGCTTTCATTAGGCTACTACATCCAGTGCAAGAAAGAAAGGTACCTGTCAGAGCGGGTCCAGAAGAGAACCAGAAAAATTATCAGAGGGCAGGAGCACCTCTCCTGTTAACAAAGGCTGAGAGAGTTAGGGTTGTTCAGCCTGAAGAACAGAAGGCTTCAGGGAGACCTTATTGAGGTGTCTTAATATTTAAAGAGAATATATTTAAAGAGCTTATGAGAAAGCTGGAGAGAGACATTTTACCAACAGGAGAAAGGGAAACAGTTTTAAACTGAAAGAGGGTAGATTTAGATTGTATAAAAGGAAGAAATTTTTTATAATGAGGGTGGTGAGACACTGGAACAGATTGTCCAGAAAGAAACTTAAGTAAAACTGACTGAAGTTTTTATTTATAGTTGGTGAAACTGGTATAAAGAATCTCACACATCTATTAAAGTTTTTCCCAATGTATTATTAATATGAACTCTGTGGCTTAAGTTTATATTTAAATGGTTCAATATAGATACTCAGTGAAAAATTCTGATGAACTTCTGCAAGATGACTTGCTCTTTTCAGTCAGACTGTTCATGTAAGTTCAGATTTATGCATATACACACACAGCAAAAAAAATAAAAAAATAAAAGCCATGTAATAAAGAGCATACCTCATCTGTTATCAACATTTTCTTGAAAAAGAGAAAAATTATATGGAACAGCTGCTCATTTTGACTCTTTTATACCCGTAGAAACTATATCAAATGTTTTAATTCCACATTTCAGATTTTCTTGTGTCAATGAAAATGCATTTTGCAATATTTTTATGACCGCTTATGATAACTTAATGTCCAGAATTAATTTGCATTTTTATAGTGACATACTGCGTCATGACATTAAATTATTAATAAAATAGAAGAAAACTTTTGTAACAATTTTCCCAGCACCCACTGAGAAGACTGATGTTTATTTCTACAAGAATAAAACTACTCCTGTTTTTTTTTGTTTGGTTGTTGCCTTTTTTTTATACTTCTAATTTTTAACCCTATTTCCAAACGCAAGAATGATGATTAGTGGAAAGTTAAATTGTTAAATTTTGCCTTTATATTTTGGAAAACATGTCTCCACATATATAAATGATAAAACCAGCCATATCACACTTTATGACTGAGTTTGGTTTTTCATAGCAAATGAAGAACCTGTCAGTGTGTGCATCTGTGCACTCTCATGTGTGTGTGCACACAGTCATCTGTATGGAAAATAGTAAATGCATACTTAGAGTGAAATTTTCCAGAAAGGTTTATGCTTTGTCCTATTGTATTCCAATAATTTTGTGGGAATCTTGTTCTCTGAGGGAGAATTCTCTCTCCCTCATCTGTTACACAATGGAAGAAACTGTTTAATTCGTTTGCCTTGTGCTTACCTTGTCCCAGAATCTAGAATGAATCAGCAAATAAATGCTTTTCCCTGTCACATTCTTACTGATTGTACTCCTGGTTCTCAGGATGCCTTCCAACAATTTCTTCCATGAATTTTAAGAAAAATCTGAAGTGCAGTTGCCAAATCTCATTTAGGTTCAATTAACAATGAAGAGTGGAAGGACACAATCAATTTTATACTCGCATTTTTGCTGGCCGTTTCTATAGACAAATGAGAGCCAAAAGTCCTAAGGTAAACTGTATATTGACACTTTGGAAGTTCCTCTGCATGTTAATAAAGCTTTCAGAAACTTCTATTCTTAAATAAATAGTACTCAATGTTAGACCTATCCAGTGGACTACAGACATTTGTTTGGTTGGGTGGGTGGAGGCTGGTGGTGGTTTTGACGTTTTTTTTCCATATATGTGCCAAACTCAAGCATTTCCAAAGATATCTGAGAGGTTCATCTAAAAATTACTGAGAAACCTACAAATACTAATATACTTTCATGAAAAGTGAGATAGAGACACTTAAATTTCAGCTTTGAATCTATTAGTTTGGGATCTGCTATTATCCCTATGGATACTTTTCCCTGTTACACTTTCTATTTGCCTCCAAGATGGAGTTTAGTTTTGTTAAATCAACACCTTTCTGAGTATATTATGGAAAATGAAAAAAAAGTGGACTTCAAATATTGAAGATGGGTTGGAATAAATGCCTATTTGAAATAAATTCTGAGTATCCATTGTCTACAGTATAGCTAGATGATTTTTATTTTTCCAATCTCTTTTTCTTGTGGAACATACATTAGATATGATTTGCACTAAGCTTACACTATTTGTTAGTTTTAAACCCTTGCAACATTAAAAATTAGCTTCAGGAAACAGTCCTCCTTCATGTCTTTGATCTCCGCTTAAATTACAGAAACAGACAGCCAAACACCTAATCATGAGTATCTTGAGTAAAACACTTCCTTTTCTTCTAAGGAAGAACACAGCCATAATATTGAACTGTTAGTCTATATATATAGCTGATTCAGGTAGCTATGTATATCATTATCTTTATTTTGTTATTATTTTATCTTTCCAACCATTAAGTATATTTGCTTAGTTTATAGTCTCTTTTATTAAATTGCAGTGTGAATTTTCAAAAACCTGATTAGTAGCATCTAATTATCATCAAAAACAAGGGTGAGTGCTTGTGTGGTTGCTACCTGTCACTGATATCTTTGAATTTTAATTCGCCTTTTGTGTGTGTTCTTATGTGTCTTTTTTTTTTTTCTGGGTCATTTCAGATAATTTTGCCTTTTTATTAAAATAAACAACCTTCTCCCTTTTTTATTATTCCCTTAGAAAAAGAGAATTTTTTCTGGGGGCATCGATTATTAACTTTATTTTAATAACAAGATCTTTGATACAGTTTTACTGGTTTGTTTTTTTTTTTTTTAAGTGCTGTTTATTCTTTTCTTTGAATGCTTTGCTCTTTGCATTTTTTATTTTTTTTCCTGAACATTTTAGTGCAAAGTTTCACTAAAAAAGAGAAAGAATTGTGGTCATGGTTTTCTTGGAAACGGGCTAGTTCCCTCAAACTACCGTAAAACTGTACCAGATTTGCATGTTGCTCACTGAAAAACAGCCAGTAGTGATTATCCCCTTACACAGTTTGTCCCACAGTGATTGTCAAGCATTTGTCAAGAAACAGTCAAACAAATCAGGTCTGCACAAGGACAGAGCAGGAACCTGGATAATTAAGCAAAACCTGAATAATTATGCTTCATTCATATGGAGTTTCTGAATGCTCTACAGCTCACACATTAATAAACTTCCTTTGTAAAGCAAAAGAGGGCAAAGATGTACTTTTTCAACATTTCAGTACTACGGTGAATCAGTGCACATTTGTAATGATATCGTTTGAAATTCTGGCGAGGTTCAGCTGGCTGGCAGAAGGTCAACTTCTTACCTGCCCCAATGATACCAGTGTAATGCATCTATAACATCTGTATTTATAAAAGAAACATTGTAATTTGTGACATTTTTATTCTCGAACCTTAGTTATCACCATCATTGCTATAGTTCCAGTCTGTTATCTTTCTCTTGGAGTGGCATTCCTTGCCTAAATTCATTGTCTCTGATAGATGCTTCTTACCAGTATTTCATGCAGAATCCTCTTGGTTACTTTTAGTCACACAGAGCTGTTAATCATAAAACCATTTTCACTTTTGACATCTGTTCTTAGGAACTGTAAATGACAGTCACAAGAATGCACGCTTGGCCCACTCGTTTTTCCCACAATGACCCTAGAATTTCCTTTTTTTTCATTGCTGCAGGCCATAAATACTGAAAATTCTAATTAAAACACAAAGTTTGACTCTGTTCTCTTCAGGGATTACAGGAACTGAGTGAAAGGAATGTGAACCAAAAAATTACACTGGTCCCAACAAAGACACCCTCAGAGTTTTAAATTGTTAACTTTCCTTTGCTCTGGGATCATGTACCTTGTAAGGGAAATGGTTACTGTGGAAAAACTAATGAATGTAGACATCATTCAAACCAGTTTCACACATAAATGAAGTGTCAATGTGAATAGAATTTCAAACAAAAACATCTAAGCAATTATGCAAGAAGGAGAGAATTATATTTGTTAGATACAAAGACAGCTTTGTTGCCCCTGACTTCATAGAAATAAGCGCACTTATGTTTGTGTGTGTATGTAAAGTATGCCTTTACAGTAGTAGTAAGGCTTCACCACTTGAGCGAACCAGGGAAGAAAATTGACACATTTTCCAGAGCTGATGTCAAGAGTTGTAGGTCAAGGTCGTGCTGAACATAATACCTTCTGCCTATACAAGGCAACTTTGTTTGATTATTGACTCTCCTGTTATTTATTTATTTTTTTCTCTAGAGAGAGGTAACAAGCTGAAATGGGGAAAAAGTAGAAAAGTAGCTCTCACTGTCAGAATCTTGGAGAGGGAGGGGAGGGGAGGGGAGGGGAGAAATCAGTTAGACCAGACCAGATCAGACCGAACCAGAACAGAAGAGAATAGACCAGAACAGAACAGGATGGGCTAGGCTAGGATCAGATAGAATGTAGTAGAATGGAGTTAGAAAAAAAAAAAGAGGTAAAAAGAAAAAAAAAAGGAAGTGTTAAAGCATGTTTTTAAGGGCATTGTCCAAATGCCTCTTAAAAAAAAGCTGACAGTCTTGGCACATTGATTACCTCTTCCAGTGCTCTTCTAGTGTTTCACCACCTTTTCAGTGAAAAAAAGTGTTTTTGAACATCCAGTGTAAACCTTCCCTGGTTCAGCTTTGAACCATTAATTGGCTACCATAAATAATTGTTGCTACTTCCTCCAGGGTAGGTATTCTTGATTTACAAATAATATAGATGTTAATAGACTCCAATAACTTTCAAACCCAGTAATGCTTTATATCACAACCGCATTTAAAATACCAATGGGAAATAGTATCCAAATGTAGGGGTTTTGACTTTTTTTTGAAACAGTGAAAGATTTTACAAGTAATAAATTTATTTATTATTGCATTTCACCTTTATTTCTTTGGCTAAAACTGGGGAACATTAGTGAGCGTTGTTGCAGTCTACTATAATACCCAAAACAAACCTGTTATCTTGCTTTCTCTATTATTTGGTGTGTGTTTTAAGTTAACCACAGTCATAATAAACAGTAAAAAATGCAAGACTACTGGTTTGACTATCAGTTCAGGCATTAACTGCACATCTAATTCTTTTAGAATAAAATTATGTTTATTTAGTAAACATAATTAAGAAGGTTATTCAGATCTGACTTTTTCTTGCAGGAACAATTACTAATTTATTAAAACAGATTTTTTTTTTTTTTTCTCTTTTGGGTTGCCCCTGCAATACTGTAGAAAAAAATTGTGTTTCTTTTAAAAAAATCTAATATACTAGAAACATAAAGAATTACTATATGTATCCAGCTATCAGTTGCATGCATGTGCAAACTGTTCATTGTGTTCAACAGTATGCTCCATTAATGTAACATCTGAATACAAAACCACTGCAAAAAGAAAAACAGTTTTCACTGTATCTGTCAAGAGGCCCTTCAATTGGCAACCTGCGTTCTCTAGACAGTTGTTAGGGAGATAAAAGTATTCCAAAAGGGAGAGTCAGCTCTTGAAAGGCCTGAACTATGATTTCCTTTCTACTGAAAATGTTGCTTTGTGACAGCAAGCTGGCCTGGGCACTCTCAGCAATGTCACAGGGCTAATCACAGTTTATACACTTAGGTGTTCAACTTATCTCATAAAATGTACTGGGAATCTAAGCCTGTGCTCTATTATTCATTGGTTTAATCTTATTTAATTTTGAGAATAGGATAGGATAGGATAGGATAGGATAGGATAGGATAGGATAGGATAGGATAGGATAGGATGGTATGGTATTGGATGGGATGGGATGGGATGGGATGGGATGGGATGGGATGGGACGGGACGGGACGGGACAGGACAGGACAGGACAGGACAGGACAGGATAGGATAGGATAGGGTAGGATAGGATACCATGCAATACGGTACCATGCAATATGGTAGGATAATTAAGTTGGAAGAGAACTACAACAATCATTTAGTCCAACTGCCTCACCATTTCAGAGTTGACCTCAAGTTAAAGAATGTTATTAAGGGCATTGTCCAAATGTCTTTTAAACACCAACAAGCATGAGCATCGACCATCTCTCTAGGAGGCCTATTCCAGTTTCCCACTCTCCTCTCAGTAAAGAAATGGAGCTGTGCACTTCAAAGGCTGTAACATTCATATATTTATAACTTTCCATTTTACAGAGAAGGAATGTACAAACATAAAATCAGGGTTCAAATCTACAAAAGGATTTAGCTGTGACATGATTATGCTATGTGTTTCTTTTTCTCTGTGTTTCTTTTCCTCTGTTTTAGCCATCTTAGTCCCAAAGCAGAATTTAGAGTCAATAAATACCTTGAGTGAGATGAAAAAAAGTTAGGCAATAACTTTTGACTTTTAACTATTATATTAGCCTACTCATGTTAGACTTTTACAAGAGTTGTTATCCATTCAAGAATCTAATTACACAAATAAATGAGACCATGATTCACCACCCATCACTTCTGAATTAAAGTATGTAAATCAAATAATATAATGAACTTTAAAGTGCTGAAAGCAGAAGTGATCAACAAAATAATTGCAGTGCTTGCAATAAAAGCCTTTAAGCTACTGACCTATGGATGATAAGAGGAAAAAGCAAAACTTGTGAATGATAAGTCCAGTCACTGAGACAATTCATTTGACAAAAAAAACAGTAGGAAATAAAAGAAAAATATTTAATGACTAATGTAGATTTAGGTTACAGGCAGACCTACAGAATTTCCAGCTTATTTTTGGTAGTAAGGTTGATAACAAGATCATGAATATTTTAAAGCACAAATCCAGAGCATGAGGTAAGTTAAATAGTTGGATGACAGCACTGTTTTTAGTCTTCAGAAGGTTATAAGTAGCTTCAGAAGTCGAGATAATACATAGTATCTGGGCAATGAAAGCTAATTAAAATCACTATAGAAAAATGCAAGCTCATGTAAATAGAAAGAATAATGTGAACTTGCACAGGCTGATGGATTCTAAATTAAGTGTATCCATCTTAGAAAAAGTAAAATAGGAAACACGTATAATTTTTTAAAGCTTAGGGGAAACATATGTTCAATGCCCACTGATTGTCAACAAAAGAAAACAAGTAGTAAAGTATTAAAAAAATAATAAATTAAAATTTTGAAAATATTATATCAGAAGGATACATTGTCCTTGATATGAATGAAACAAGTATAGAATTCAGAGAACAACAGCAAAAAAACTCCAGGGTTCTTTTACTGTATTACTGTAAGGAGATATTAAACATAAGGGAACTCTCAAAACAGGTGAACAGTTGATTAAAATTCATGTAGTGCCTTGATTTTATTAGAATTGTCCGATTTACAGCAACTGAAAACCACCAACTTTAAAAAAGAGATGAATACCAGATGACACAACCGAGATGTAAGAAATAAAAAATACTTTAAAAGGAACTATGTGTTCTCGTTTTTCCCTTTCTTTAAAAGAATAAAAGACCAAACTCTTCAATAAAAAAGGTAAAAAACCCACCCCCAAACCCTTAGTAGCATTGAAATAAAAACATACAGGTTAGGAGTGGGGCTAAAAGCATTTTATTAGAAATTGATACAGCAAATTGCTGAGGCATACATTTTATTCTCTGAGACTGTATACAGGTTTTGATTTCAGCTTCTGTTAAGCTCTTTCCTCTTAATTCAGAGTTTTTGTTCATTCTGATGTCTTTTCCTCATAACTTTTTTAACACGGCCTACACTAAAACATATGTTTTTGCAATCAACATTAAAGTAGATTACTACTGAAATAAGTATGTTGGAAGAATAAAAATCCTTGCTAGTGCTAAAATAAACAAACAGGCAGAAGCCCAAAATAAATTTCAGAGAACATTAATGCACACAGAACCACCTGATTAAACTCATGGAAAATGTCATCTTTACTATATCCCTGGAAACAATTCAGAACTATTTGATTTTTATGTGTATATAAATTGCTTTCTCTATTCATCTTAAAAAAGAAAATATAGCACTCTCTAATCTCAAAAAGAAAAAAAAAGTTATTTGCATTTAAAATGTGAGGCCATGTTATCTTTTGTTTGCTTTAAAGAGACAAAATTATCTCCAGGTAAGATTATTTAAGATGAACTTAGTGTTTCATTGTTTAGTGAACAAGTCCTAACAATGTAAGTTGTCAGTCAGTCAGTCAGACAGGGGAATTAGGAACTCAGTTCTATGTTAGATACCTAAATTCTGTCAGATATCATCTTCCTCTGGACATCTGCAACATTACCTGCTTCTGTCTGTTTACTAACAAAGGCAAGCACTTGTAGGATGTAACATCAGTAAACATCCAAACAACACATGAAAACACATTATACAAGTGAATAGGGTATAAATCTGCAGGCAATAAATTATCTCTTATATCTAAGACAAGTCTTTCTTTCATACATTATTTGTACCTTTCTGTACCTATCATTGTCTCAAATTTACTGGCCTTTTGAGAGAACTATTTCATTTGTCTAAAGATATTTTGCTATGCTTTTAAACAAAATTACTGTTATTTTTGCTATTGCTATTGTTATTTATAAAAAAGTATTTATAGACAAAATATGACGTTATATAGAGTCAAAATTCTCTCCTCCAGTTCACATTAGTCAAGGAAAAAAATGCATGAAATTATACTTCTGCATTTTGAATTGCAAATCTACTGTAATAATTATGCAGAATAAATATTTCCAGTGTTACAGTATTTGGAAATGAAACAAGATCCAGGTAAGTGTTACAAGAGAATTAATATCAGCTGCTTTTAATTTTACATATTAAAAAAAAACATAAAGGAAAACACACAAAACAAAGCAAACAAACAAAAAAAAAAACTAACCAACCAACCAACAAACAAAAAAAAAAAAATAAGCAACCACAAAAAAAACACTTTTCACACTTCATTATAACAGATGTAGAAAACTGTTCAGATAATTCATTTGAGATAGATTAAAATGAGGTCTGAAAATGTATCACTCTTGGAATTTTTTATGGCTTCCATAATTGTAACAAACTCTCAGTAATTCTGTCTCCATCCCTAGGAAACCTTCTTTATTTCTCTCACCTGAGAGGCCTTGCTGTCTACGTGCTCTCTACTGTTTTCAAGAATCAGGTCTCTAGTCTAACTACTTTGTCTTCTTGCTGTGAGTCCCAAGGCTTGCTGCCCCAGCCCATGCCCTGATGCTTCCCCAAAGGATCATATCCAGGTACTCTGATAGAAAACATGCCATCTATCCCTCTGTTCAGAAACTTTCAGCAAACCTGCATGTGACATCCAGAGGAAGACAAATATTCAAGCTTCCTCTCTCCTGCGAAGCCATTCCACCTAAATAAAGTGTAACATTCAGTAACATTTATTGTTAACATAACATAACTATTATTGAACAGTAAATAAACACAAAGAAACAGTTGATATGTTACTTAATGTTGAGGACTTAACATTTTATTTTGTAGAATTTACTTGTGATATTCTTACCCTTAATCTTTCTGTTGGTCAGACTACTCCTTAGACATCACTACACCTCAACACCATGATGTATAGACACCTCTGAGGGCACTACAGAAAAATCTTTTGCTCACTGCTTCGTTAGCAGCCAAAATCAAGTGCACTTCTACAAGCATCAGACTGTAGAGACATGGGATGGGAATGGGAATGGGAATGGGAATGGGAATGGGAATGGGAAACATGCTGTAAACCTAACAATTAGTTATTACCATAACAAAAAGCATAAATAGAATGTATGTCAACTCTTTTGGAACAGGAGAAAACAGTAAAAGTCATGACTTTAGAACTAGTCATTGTGCATTTCCTTTTATGTATGTATATTAGATTCATTTGTGCAAACTCTATGACTCTGCTGCTTTTAAACAAATAAGGAATAAATCATAGTCTTAGTAACACGATGCAATAGCTGGCACATTTGCCAAGATTACATTCAAATCTCCCAATAGACAACAAATGCAATGAACTTGGTTTTAAGAGATTTCAAAGTAGAAATTTAAAATAATTTTCTGTATCTTAAACCTTTTTCTTCTCACTGTACTAAGATTTAATTTGCAGTCATGTTAGTTTACTGTTTAAAATTACACTGATGTGGGAATTCTGTATGTGTATATGTAATATAGAACTGTTACCTTCTGAAAAACAACTTATAAAAGGAAAAACACACCCATACCTCTTGAGAATAATATATGTAGCTATTCAGCCATGAATTAAATCAAGGATTTTCCTGGACTTCTTTATTAATACAAAATTAGGGCCTAGTCTACCTCATCTAGACATCTTTTTTTTGTCTAATTTTTACAGTCAGTGGAAGATGACTTTTAAAAGCTGCCAGAAGAAAATACTTTTAATCAAACAAAGATACCTTTTCTATTGAGTATGAAGTCTTTGTCAAAGGGTAGCACTGCATGGAGATGGTGAAGCCCTTTGTCAAAAGTAGAACTTGCCACTCTTCCCACCCAATCTGTGCACTAGGACAAAGAATGCACTCTTGATGTTATGAATTCTTCATTCAAAGGTAACCCCAACGAATATGGACACTATAAGCATGGGGTTTGGGGAACAAATGGGTGAATGGCCCACATGATCACTAGCCTTGGACTGTCTTTATGTCTAAATAATAACAATTAGACACAGAATGATTGGCTAAATCATGCAATGCAGTATTTCAGTTGTGTTTTATGGCATAGGATAACAGCTACAATATGTCTTCTGTAGCCTGCTTCCTAAATAAACAATACTAGAAGTGAAAATACATATCGCTCTACTTCTGCTAAGTGATGTGCAAACACACCAGATGTATGTCTCAAGTACTAAACTCTAGATTAGAGAGAAAAGAAACAATAGCATGTACAAAGCAAGAATGGTGGGATTACCATCCATGCGTCTATTTTAAATAAGGAGCTGTCACACATATAGAGAAGTTTAAAATAAGTAATACGAATTAAACTAAAAAGCATATATTAATACAAATCATTAACACTCATCAAAATGTTCACCATATTTGTATGAAAAAACAGATTGAAGTCTAAGGAACTAAAAAAACACCAATGGAAACTTATGGAGCAGTTGCTTTTTGAAATTAGTTTATTTAATCCTTTGTCTACAGATAATAAAGTCATTTGCAAACATAAAATCCACCAATTACATTTATGTGTTTATCCATCTTTGTTCCATCTTGCAAATGCATCTATAAGGATTCACACTAAGTTCAAACATGCTGTCACTACTCTTAGGAAGGGCATTTCTCAGAAAGTTATCCCATATACTAGTTCCTGAATAATGCAGAGTACCAATGTCTCTAAATTATGGTATTTTCTTAAGTGAGCTTCTAACTTTGCACATGCCTTTAAACTGAGTATTAAATTTTACAGTTTTCTTACTGTTCTTTAAAACCTATGCCCATATATTATTAATCTCACAATGGAAGGTGAAAATCATATGTGAAAAGTCTATAACGCAATCTTAATCTTCTCTCACTAGTATATAATTTTAACCATAGACATGGGTGGAAAGATGGAAGAAAATCCTATGTTTCTTGTTGGGGTTTTTTTGTTTCCTCATAATGAGACACTGACATGTGCTGTCAATGATATTCAATGGAGAAAATGGTAAATATTAAATAGCACTAAGTTCATAGAATCACAGAATAGTTAAGAGTTGGAAAGGACCTTAAGATCATCTAGTTCCAATGCCCCTGCCACGGGCAGGGACACCTCACATTAAACCATGTCACCCAAGGCTTTATCTAACCTGGCCTTGAACACTGCCAGGGATGGAGCATTCACAACCTCCCTGGGCAACACATTCCAGTGCCTCACCACTGTAACAGGAAAGAATTTCTTATTTACGTCCAATCTAAACTTCCCCTATTTAAGTTTTAGCCCGTTACCCTTCGTCCTGTCACTACAGTCCCTAATGAAGAGTCCCTGTCCAGCATCCTTGTAAGCCCCCCTTCAGATACTGGAAGGCTGCTATGAGGTCTCCACGCAGCCTTCTCTTCTCCAGGCTGAACAGCCCCAACTTTCTCAGCCTATCTTCATACAGGAGGTGCTCCAGTCCCCTGATCATCCTCGTGGCCCTTCTCTGGACTTGTTCCAACAGTTCCATGTCCTTTTTGCGTTGAGGACACCAGAACTGCACACAATACTCCAGGTGAGGTCTCACAAGAGCAGAGTAGATGGGCAGGATCACCTCCTTCATCCTGCTGATCATGCTCCTTTTGATGCAGCCCAGGATACAGTTGGTTTTCTGGGCTGTGAGTGCACACTGTGCGCTCACGGTCAGTTTCTCATCGACCAGCATCCGCAAGTCGTTCTCTGCAGGGCTGCTCTGAATCTCTTCTTTGCCCAACCTGTAGCTGTGCCTGGGATTGCTCCGACCCAGGTGTAGGACCTTGCACTTGTCATGATTAAACTTCATGAGGTTGGCATCAGCCCACCTCACAAGCGTGTCAAGGTCCCTCTGGATGGCATTCCTTCCCTCCAGCGTATCAACCAAACCACACAGCTTGGTGTCATCGGCAAACTTGCTGAGGGTGTAAAGTAAAGCTTCTAGTTTTTCTGTATTTTGGAAAGCAATTTTCCTGAGGAATGGGTAGTGATGAAGATATGTATCAAAGACACATAGCAGTGGAAAAAAACTTGTTGCAACCCTAGGAAAATGGAAATTTTATAACTATGATTTTCATATGAGGTATTGAAAGAGGACATCTACTGCCATTAGACTATGGGGTTTTGAGGTGATAACTGTAAAGATACAAATTTATTCGAGGAGCTGAAGGCAAGAAAAGATGAATCTTCTCATCTGCCATATTAATTTGGAGCAATGGACAAGACTGGTACTGTGAAAAAAAAATGACGCTGTGGAAAGTCCTTTTTTCACCAACAAAAATAACCTAGGGGCTCTGTTTTCCTGAGCCTTCTGCTGGTTTTCTGCAGAGAATTTGTTACTACAGGTGTTCATCAGAATAGTTCCAGCAAAGATTTTGGTTAGCAAACAAATTTCCCCTTTCTGCTGCTTGTGCTCAGCTCAGTTTTGCTACAGATTTTGACAGAGTTGTGCCTGTCCTTGCTGAAAGAGAGAGAGAGACTGTCAAAGGATATATCTTTTCTTTCGAACTGTTCTCCCTTTGGTAACACACAAGGAAAAGAGGTTAATGTTTAATCATTCTTACTAGCACACAGGCACACACATCTGGTTGTTTGGTGTGCTTAATGGCTTCCACTTAAGAATGTAATTTAGGGAATTACTACAAAACATGCAAAAGAAGATGTGACAATTTAGTCTGGTGATATTGTGCTGACTGAATATAACCGTATGTTTTTAGACAGTTCTGTTAAATGCATACTCCTACAGAATGGTTGATCAAGAGTATCTGATAGTTTTAACAGTAGGTAAAGAATACTTACTGATTAATTTCAGACAGCAGTGCCTGTTGTGACATTTTAGCTTCATTTTGCACTTTATTAATGAGCTAGCAGTTCTTTTTAATCTCCATTATAGACCTAGTTACAGTGTGATAAAATGAGTGCCTGAGGCCGTCCACATTTATGATTCTAATGTAATCAATAGGACAAATTGATGTACATGTATTGATTATGATTGTGCACTAAGTAACTGTATTCAATACCACATTTAACCTGTTTAGCACAAACAGAAATGCCACCTACTTGTTTTACTCTTGAATTCCTCATGCTCTGGTGAAAGTGAAGCAAATGGTAACTTACCATAATTTTAGTTATAGGTCAATTACTCTACAAAAGAGTTTTCTCATTATTCACTTGTTTTTAAATATGCCTAACAAATAAATGTTTCCATGTGTTTAAAAATACTGACAACTGTTATCACTGCTAACAGTTGCCCTGGGTAGCAGAGTTAGAGATTTTAGATTTTAGTGTGTGCTATCAGATTGTAGGATATGCTTTTTTTCTGCTGGTCCTAGCATCACTTTCTACCTGGTCATTCCTCTTTTCATGACCTGTGAAGTTAGTTTAAGCAAGTCTTTGATGAAAATTAATTGCATGGATCCCTAATAAAAAACTCTTTCATGTCTCTATGCTTCTTACAGGGTTGGAGGGTTTTTTTCTCTCTATTCCCAGAAGCTGTTGAAGAAAAGTCTTGCATAGTAAGAAGATTAAAGACAGGCCAGCACTATAATTTTAACAAAATGCCAACACATTTTAAAGATAGCACATATATCAACAATTTATAATTAAAACATAGAGAAATAGTGATTATAAATTGGAAAGTAAAAACATTCAAATGCTCATAACTGTTCTTTAAAAAAAAAAATTAAATATTACCATTAAAAACTCTAATGTATTTTTTTCCTATTTTCTGAAGTTATTATTGTTATTAAAAGTTATCAGTTCAAGTAAAAAAAGAAATAGAGAAGACCACATTTTTATTTTCTAATCCTATGAAAAATAAAGGTATCCACAGAGACAGAGTCTTTTCGGTATTCTGGCTGTAGCATACACAGTCTAATAGTCAACACAAGTTGCAACTCTAATTTTTATTTTCAATGGGACAACCTGCTCCCCCCAGTAATTCAGAGTCTAAGATAATGGAAAATTCCACATGAAAAGAATGTATTTTTATGTTTAATATCTGGGTTTATATTCCATAAGTAATTAATTGACAAGGACATTTTGTTTGCTATTTTAGTAGACACAAACCAAGATAATTATAAGAGCCTAGCAGACCAATAGAGATACAAAAAAAAAAAAAAAAAGTAAGAAAAAAGCAAGCAGACATCTAGAGTAGATGATAAAATAGCTACCTCCTTAATGAACCAAATACCAATCAAAAAGATATAAGATCTTAATGGAATTTATAAGGAGATAAAGATAATCACATCTACTTCGGACAGTAGATGTGTACATGTGGAATATCAATTAATATACATTTTAAGAAATAAGACATTCACCAATAACATTCTAGTTGCCCAGAATAATTATATGGTGTTAATGTTAAAATATTTTAAGATATATACAGATTAACTTTTGTTCATATTTCTGAACACCTAGGTGTGTTTTCCTACTGAACAATTTGAAAGGTCCTGTGTTATTGACTGTTTTCGCCTAAGAAATTATATGAGCAAGAATATTTCTGCCATGTATATTCTTGCTGGTGGAATGAAACTCCACATTTTATTCAAATGAACAGTCTGTTTTGTTGCACACTTTGGCTTCTTCTGTACTAACATGGAAGGAAGTACAAGAATTCCATAATAAATGGATATACCTCCCAATATCCTTCTTCACTTCCAAACCTTCCCCTCAGTCCAAACAGATTTTATACAAATAAAATGACAACTAGCCATGAAAGGTTATATCAAGTTTCTCTTTTGGAAGCTTTTAACAGTAGAACACTTATACCCTTAACTGTTCTTGTTCTTAAAAACGTCCAGTTGCCTTTTAGTCTAGTTAACTACCTGGCTTCAAAACCATGACGTGACATGTTCTACAAATATATTAAGAGTTACCATCATTTTGACATGTTTGATTTCACACTCTTTTGTTAACTCTGCATTAAACTTCCAATTTATTCTCAGACAGGAAAATGTAATATACTGCTCTGCAGTACATATATATATATATATTTGTTATTATGAGTAAAGTTTCGGGAAACCCAATGACAGGTGTACAGATTATGATCCCACTGTAATCAGTTAGAATTATTTTATCTGATTTAAGTTTTCTCCAACTCCAAAAACACCCTCATACATTTCTGTCTTTCTTGATATGTGATTTTTTCCTCCATTGCCTCATCATTCTTGTCAGTTTTCTCTGAACACCCTGAAATTCTGTAATACAATTATTGAAAAGAGGTGATGAAAGCTAAGTAACTGGTATTATAGAAAGAGGCACATCACTGGCTTGTACAATCACATAACTGTATCCCATTCTGAATTAACATTTACAGTTTTGGTCCCTTCTTGAAGCCATATTGGCTGTGCTCCAAAAAATTACTTGTCAAATGGAAGGTATATGCAATGAATTGTCTCAGTCTTTGGGTGCTACACTGGCACCACTTTTCTAGTCAATGAACTCAATTTTTTAGGGCTATATGGCTGAATGTAGATTGCTGGCAAACTCAATGTGGTAAACTCTATGGGGCAAAGATGCAGCTGGATTAAGCCCTTCATACCTAGTACCCATGTAATATTAGCAGATATCACCATGTAAGGTGTGCTAAAGGAAGCCCATAAAGGACAGAAAACAAAAGCATGCACTAATGCCTGTCAAAAGCCAATCAAAAGTGTGGTTCATTTCAGCAGAGTTGGAAAGAGAAAGAATGGTTTATCTTTTTGTGACTTTTCCATAAACAGACTTTTTTTGCATTATTAAATATAAAGATATTTTCTGAAAGTTCCATACAGCAAGTGTTGCTTATGTATCTCAGGCATAGCCATGACTATAAATATATTTCTGATTCTTATAATCTCATGATATTTATAGCATGTATAAAACCTCACTGCTCATACACATTTAAAAAAACCCACAAATTACTATCTCTTCCTACATGTAAATATTTTAAAATGTATCTTGTTCTCTTTCCCTAGAGCATCCTTCTGAACCAAGAAAAAAAAAAGAAAAAAAAAAGTAGAAATATTTAGTCAGATTGGTTTTGTTGATGTTTCCCTGTTTTAGTTTTGTATGGGTTTATTGTTTTAGTTTTAATAAGAATGCATCAGCCATAGTCCTGCTATTTGAAGTCCATACGAGACAATTTTTGTTTTAAAAGCAAGTTGCTGAAGTCTTTACTGCATAAAATTCACTTCCATTATCACCCTACTACTTTTTGCAATATTGTGTCTTCTACTGAAATGCCAGTAACCACCGGTATACCTGATACCACGACAGCTACAAATACAGTACTTATCTCACATAAAATCTCTGACTAACCCATTTTCATTTTGAAGTATGGTCCCTTTGTGCAGTAGGGGTAATTACCTTCCATCCATCACATTTCTCTCTGAGCTAGTTAAGTGGTTTCACCCTGTTTGTGTTTGAAGTTCCTTTTCTTTAGTCCTGGGATGATCCAGGATGAGCAAACAGAACAATGCCACCATATGAAGCCAAAGACCTTGTGGCTAGGGGAGCTGAGAAATGTTACTCCTACAGGATGTCAGTAATTTATAATTACCTTTCCAGCAGCAAGTTCAAAAAGCTACTTTGAATGAAAGCTTAAGCAAATGTTTTACTCAGAAAGAATCAACACATAAATTATTTCATAGAAGATTATGAGTAATTGTTCATATATTATTTCTTAACGTTGCATGTTAATTGAATCTATGATCACAGGCAATGGAGACTAATGCATTCTGATGTTTAACATGTTCTGATATTATAAAATCCAAAGTATGACCAGATTACATCATTTTTGGTATATGATAATTATCTGTGGTGTATTGACCCTGGCTGGATGCAAAGTTGGAACCTAATCCTATAAATCCGCATATTTTCCTAAAACTTTCTAGAGATTATGAGAAAGGGCTAATACTTGGCAGTAGATTTCCCATGACCATCAATGATGTGTAACAGACAGAATTTTGCTTTTCAACTGATTCCCTTATTTCCTTGCATACCCTAGGAAATCTGTAAAGAAAACCTATTCAGAAGCTTAGTGTCAAGTTTTGAGCAGATGCTCTTTCTGCCTATACACCTCTCAGCAGATATCTCTGGCTTTTTCTCTCCAGTCATCAGCTAAGAGAAAGATATGGAATATCTATACTCCTTTTCCTGCCAGCTATTAAGCTTAAGCCCCATTCTACTCCTTTTCTCCATGGGGAGATGAGCAATGACTTAGAAAAGCAGCCAAAGGCAATGAATTCCTGGAAGAGGACTGAAGTGTCAATACCAAATCAGGAGACAAAAAAAAAAAAATGGGAAAAGAAGAACCTAAGGATAAACATATAAAGAAAGAGTGAAGATGGACAGCAATGAAGAGGTAATAAAGAAAGATTATTTTCAATGCTGGAGAGTATAGGAGGCAGAGTTTAAGTAAAAAGCAATCAGAAGATAGGGAAATAAATACATAGAGTATAATTATGACCTCGAGAAACTTGCATTTTGGACAATTATACTGACAATTGCATAAAGCTACCACTGTGGTGGTTGAATGCTATTACATTTTAATTACATTAAGTGCTTGTGTGTTTTGCAAATCCTTTCAGCCATAAATCCCTGTTTTGCAAAAGGAAATTTGCTCTCAAATACAGATGCAACACCCAATTGTTAGAAGTAAGCCTCTGACAGAGAAATTTACTTTAATAAGACAGTTTCTTACTCATTGGAAAGTGTGAAAATCATGGTTCTGACTCTGGAATCAGAACAGCTTTTGTGAGGGGATACTTAGCTGCAAAGGGAATGCTTGCACAAGTTTGGGAACCCATCTCATGAGCTCAGGTAAGCCCCACCTAAAAAGTGGAATGTAGAGATATTCAGACTAACTCCATTCAGAAATATGGTGTACTGAGAGAAGATGCTGACAAAAGATGGGGCAAAGAATACAACACAGGGGGAGGCTGGTTTGAAAATGCTAGTAACAAGGTATTCTAAAGCATGCTTCCTCCAAAGATTTGGGGATCTGTTTAGGCACTTCTACAGTCTCTTGAGCTGGAGAACTCTAAAGCTAGACATCTGTGAGGAACACAGTAGATTGGAAGAGGAGGGAAGCATAGGGAGGGATGTAGGTGGTGTGGGAAGTGTACTTTTATAATGACATGATAATTACCAAAAAAGTGGGAGGCCAATGTTCAGTTCTTTCTTGAGCCTGAGGAGATTCAGACTTACATCTGCAGCAGCTTTAGATAATTCTTTAATCACTAGGCTGAAGAATAATTATATGACGTGCATTTTACATTAAGCAATGAAAGACTGAGGCAGCTTACCACCCTCCATCTCAGTGCTCAGCCCCCCAAAATAACAGTCGGGATTTTTCTTGCTTATGCTCTCTCTGACCACAAAACCGTTCTCCTTTGTGTGAAGAAAATGAGTATCTGATAGCAATGGATTTAAAGTTATTGTTCTCTTACTGATGTGTAAGTTACTTAAGTGTAGAAAAGCATCTTGACACTTCCATGATTTTTAACTAAATCACAGTGAAGTCAGGGGGATTAATCATGCACTAGGCTGAGTTTTAACATATAATACTTATCTATACAGTTTCCAACCAATGGTAGGGAGTTGCAAATGGATTAATATTAAATGCTTTCAGAAATTTGATACTGATTCCTTTTGTGGCAGGCTAATGAGCTCAGCCCTCACAAAGTGGTCTCAGGACACTATTTTTAAGTTAAGAACTCATCTGTCTTGAGCACTATATGGACAGCTGTTGTTAAGGGGTCACAAAGCCCTGTAAAAACAGCACTTTTCATCCTCTCTTTTACAAACCATAAATTAAACAGAGTTCACTCCTAAAAAGTCCACAGGCAAGGCTCTCACAGATTGTCATTTAAATATCAGTATATCTGGGGATAGAGTCACACAATCATTTTCCTGTTTGTCTTCACCTTTGAAAGTGCTCCACTCTATTACTGGCAAAGTGGCTCGCTTTGTGATGAGCTATACTTTTGCTTCTATTTTTCCCTAAAAATTACTACTCAGATTACAGGATTTGATTCAATAGGAAGTCATGAGAAAATTTCTTCCATCACTAGCTTTGCCTTTCTTCTAAGGTGTTGATGTGGTAAATGTATCCCATTAGAAGGCTGACAAAATATGATATATTCAAGAGGAAATTAAAACGCCATAGTTAGCATTAGAAAATATTAACCAATTAAATATGAGAAAAAAAAATAGTTACTCCGAACCACAAATGAAATAGCATGGATATGATTTTCCAAAATACTTGAGAAGATCTGAGCAAGCAGCCCCCATTAAACAACTCTGTCGGTACTGGGCTTAATTCCCAGACAACTTTTTTTAAATTCATATTTACCCTCTCAGGGTCTTCTTCTGGCATACCAAGTTTTTACTTTTAAGCAGTTACTTTCTTGTTGCTTAACACTTAGTTGATACTAGAAAGCAATACAGTGTGCTAGGATGAGCCGTGCTGTTCCTTAGAGTAACTCAGAGACATGGAGGTAATTAAGAAATTTCAGTCCTAGACAGAGGTTATTCCACTGTTTTTGATGGCATAAGTGAGGGGTCAAAAAAGTTCTTAATTTTGAACTGTAGGTAAGTTAGTAACTTCTGCCATCTGCCATCTTTATTTAGGATTTTCTTATATCTTTCCAGCTGAATAATATAATAAACAACTTTATTATAAGTATTTTCAACTTAACAGAACAAGGTATTTTAAGGAGAGATAGCTTTAAAACTGACACCACACAGGAGCTTTAAAACTGACACCGCACAGGAACTCACGTCAAGCGTGCTCAGTATCCAGCTCTTAAGAATTAAGTCTTTTCTGGTTATTTCATATATGCACCCAAAATTGCTAATAGCTTAAAAAAAAAAAATCTTTGACTTTTAAGACAGAGAATGCTATCATTCTTAATTTTGTCATGTGTGCTTACGGCTCTTAGTCACCAAATTATCCACATTTTCCATTTGACATATATGCAGGGACACAAAACGTAGAAGTATTCCAGTGATACAAGTCTGAAAAACGCAGGACCGAACAAATAAAGTAACTCTGTGGATTAAGTATTCTTTTTGGTAGTATTATAAATAAATTAAATCAGCAAGTTGGCATTAAAATTCTCAGAGAGTGCCTGCAATCTGTCAACCAAGTTGAAATTCACAAAGATCTTACAATGCCCACTAATAAAATAAATAGAAAAATGCTAGGAATAGTGTTATACACCATTCTCTCAATCATATAAAGGCTGTGAACAAGACCAGATGCAGTAACTTGAGGACTTAAGCATGCATTTTGTCTTGGGAAGTTACAAAAGCTATCACAATATCACAAGCAGGAAGGCATTTAGTTGAATAATTTCCTTGCTCTGTTACTGCACATCTAGGAAATGGTGATTGCATTTATGACCAAAATTCCTTTAAAGATTATATTTCCACAAAATATATTTCAAGACTGCACTGAAATACAGTAGAGCCCATTTATGCCAGCAAACAAGAAAGAGCATCAGACTTTTCCAAACTGGGAATACGGTTCCTAGAGCATGCAGCTGCAGGCACATCTGTTTTCTTAATCGGTTGCACAAAAATTCTCTCCTACCTATACTATCATTCATAAGCAGCTTCTAAATATTATTTTTGCTTAATTATGTGGCCTTTGTATGGCAGGTGGGTGAATGTCCTTCCCTGGAGACATTTAAAACTCGCCTGGACACATTCCTGTTCACATTATCTAGGTGTTCCTGCTCCGGCAGGGGGATTGGACTAGATGATCTTTTGAGGTCCCTTCCAATCTCTAGCATACTGTGATACTGTGAATTTTTGTTTTGTGAATCTGTGCCCAAACAGGTAAGATCTTTCTTTTTGTCAGTCATCCTAATTTCCTTGTGGGAAAAAACCTGCATGTCTCAAGTTTGTTTGTTGTTGTATTTTGTTTGTTAGTGAATTTTATGGAAATACTCTAAAACTCATCCAGTCAAGGAGGATTTTAACTCCTGTGCCCTCAAACCAAAAAAAAAAAAAAAGCCCTCGAAGAAAATTCAGCAAAATGTACCAAAAACCACTGGGACTCATAGACTGCCTGTGGCAGAAGATTGTTCCTGGACACAGAAGGCAGCTTATTTTTTTCCAGAGAGAATCTTGAGTCCAGCCGTTTTAAGGGCTTGAAGAACTCATTGAATAGTGCAAAATTGAAACTGAGCTCCCACAAAAGACAACTTCTATTATTAATACAACTACTAAAACCATTGAAAGTTGAAAAATGATAGATGGAGTACTAGGCACTATCTTCATGCAAGGCAGACTTGGCAGGCAGTCTATGTTTACTTGAAGGGTGATATATAATTTCATTGTGAAGTTGTTTCCTTCTAAGAATGAAAATAAAATAAAGCATGAATAACTGCCTGTTAATTGAGCTGTCATATAGCTAATGGAAGATGTTTGTTTGCTTACTTTTAAGTGCACGTATCTCTGCAAGCACAAACTTGGGCACATGCCTGCTATAGAAGCCATGGGAAAATACAAAAAATTCTTACATTTGAAATACAGTCTGCTTTCTACGAGGTCTGCAATACAGGGAGGGCACCACATAGAACCTGAACCTGAATTAACATGTCGAAAACTAAAAAGAAGATAACAAAAATGCAGAGAGAGGAAAAGAAAATTTTGAAGAAAAGGAAGGAGAAGTCCAAATTGAAAGTAGAGAACAGTGACATGAAAAAAAGAGAATATATTTATTCTATTCATAAAAGTACAAAGACTATAGAAAAAATATGATTAGCTTGAAAAGGTTGGAAGCCAAAGAAAAGCTTTTTTTTTTAATTAGGTAAAAAGAATAGAAAAAAAAATCACACCTGGCTGCAAAGATATATTTTATACACAGATATGTAGAAAAAATGGTCAAAGATGGTTCATCTGAATGGCAACTTGACATTACAATCTTTTCATTAGTTTAAATAGCATCTTAATTTCATCCTTCTTGAAACATACATGTGGAATGGGCACATGGAGTTTTCATGGAAGTCCATGTTTTCCTCTATTTTCTGTTTACACATGTGGAAGCATATATTTTTGTTGTGACCTGCACTACTAATCCAAATACTTAATGACTTCTTGTCATTATACAGGTCTGCCTAAAATGCATATTACTTGACAGTATTTCATTGTAGCCGCTGTGACCACACTCTTGATCATCCTCCTAACCTGCCATTCTGTCATAGCTGGAATAAGTCCTGTTTTACTATACATGATCAGCTGTGCATAGCCTTCCAGATGAGGTATCTTACCTAACAGCAGAAATACTTTCAAACTGTATTGTGAATGTAGCTTTGAACGCTGCTTGCTTTCCATAATACATTCTATCATAGCTGAATATCATGAAATGCATGAAGATCTTTGTTCTTCTCAGGGGAAAGTTTCCAGTGGATGTCCTATGGCTTACCAGTGACATTTCTATCAGTGTACAACTGGAAAGTCTTGTAGATTTTAATGTAAATTTAATTTCCTCTGCATTTCTTACAAGTTCATCACATTCTTCTGTTATTTTCTATATTAAAAAAAAAAATTCCCAGTCTCAAGTTATAAGATAATGTTATTGGTCCCCTCCCTTTCTGTTTGCAACCAGCTTTCTTTTAAGTTCACTCGCTAGTTTCTGCCTAAATCCATTTATTACTCACTTAAAAACTTGTCTATTAATCTGCCAGATTGTATCATTCTTAAGATACCTGTAAGGCATTATGTCTTCCTAGAACAGGTCATCAAGAAACCAATTTCCTGTTTCTGACCATATATGCCTCAACCTGGGAGGAAAAGGAAACAGGAATAAATTATCAAACTTTGTTCTTTGCTGTTTTTTTTTGTTTGGTTGGTTGGTTGGTTTTTGTTTGTTTTTTTAATCAATATTATTGTTAGGTTGCTAACTCTGATTGGAATCCGGGGTTCAGCATATCCTGGTGTGTTTGGATACAAATGTGACTGGAACTATGCTTGTTAAATGAAAATTTGGAGTTTACACCTATTGAAACATAATCAGTGGAAGTGTTACAAATAAACTTCTGTCTACTTTATGTCAAGAAAATTTGGTTTCCAAGATCATGACTTCAGCATAAGCATGTATATGAATATAAATGCACAAAACTAATAAAGAAACCATCCAAATTTCTGGGGTTTATTATTTTCAGATGCATTCTCTCTAGACAAACTATGAATAAGTATATATATAAATACAGGGAATATTCACAAAGAAAGAGAAACCACTTCAGACAAGAAGGATAGTTATATCTTTTATTTCACAGACATTTACAATTTTTAGAATATTTCTATCAGCATAGGTTTGCAGAGGGCTGTATAGAGGGCTTTGGGCGGATTTCATTTGTAGCTGTTCTTACATGCTTTAAAGGAAATGTGACAAACATGAAATGAAAACAATGAATGTCTACATGGAAAAATATCTTAAAATCTGTTTGAAACCTAGTCCTTCCAAAACTACTGTGATAAAACAGAAGTTGGTTACAGACAATGTAGCTGTAGTGTATAGAATGGGAAAAGAACCAGTGTTGATCATGAGGTTCTTACTTTAGAATTTTCAGCTAGGAAGACAGACTATAGTGTTAGGCAGAGAGGAATTAAGTACATAACATTTTTATGGCATGTCTGGTGCCTCTATGAATATTGAATTACTTCTTTTTTTTTTTTTATGTTTTAATCCTCTCATTTAAGTGGCTATAGGTCTGGCACCAAAGTTTTTTTTTTTTTTTTTAAGGTTGCTGTTCGCCTGTTCATTTTCTAGTGTAAACATATATCATCCTCACACCATGGGTATCATTGAGGGTAAAGAATATGAACTATAAGCTATCTTGATATTCTTCTCTTATTCAATATGTGTTGCTATAGATAATATATATTTTCCTGTTTTGGAATATATCTTTGAGGACTAGTGGCATACATGTTTTTACAGCGAAGTTCAATGTGTAGTTTATATGGAAAGCAGTGTTGTTTCATGAGGGAAAATAATAATAATAATACAATCATGTAGTGAAAACTTTTAACCTATATGCATGAAGACCTCCATAGTGCCATTTTTTGCTGTGTTCAAATTTAGTGTTTTAAATATGAACTTACCGGTAGGCTATAAAAAGTGGAAGAAGTTCAAATGCAAGATACATTTAAATGCAAAGGTGTATTTATTTTTCTAAAATAAATTGAAAATCAAACTTCAAATTTGAAGTTAAAATTGAAATTGAAGTTTAATTTTTAATTTGGATAAGAGCTATCAGCTAATATAGGATTCAACAGTACTTAATTCTATGCATGTCTGATATATTTATTTTAGGAAAATAAATTCACCTTTGTGTTTAAATGCATGGTAAATGGTGAGGATACACATCTTCTTTATAGTAGAACACTTTAGACTTGTTTAGTTTACCTTTAAGAAGAGGAAATTATCAGTCACTGAGTTTTAATGGAGGGAGATACTGCAACACAAACTCAAAACACAGTTTGATATTACAAATTACCAGGCACAAAATAAGCAGCTCTGTCATTTTGATTTGGTTTATTTTTAAATTGCTTGCTTCATCATTTTCTTCACATAGTGAGCTTTTGTGACTTAGCCTTTGCCGAGTTTTAAATGAAATAAAGCTGAAAGAAAAAAAAAAAGTTCTTTTTTTTTTTTTTTTTTTTAAGGGGTTTGCTTGCGCTCCTCCCCAGGAGGCAACACTCTAGGGTTGAGAAATACTTCTCCAAAGAACTGGGAATTGAATATTCTTAAGCCACTAGAGCATACAATGACCAACTCTCCAAGGAGCTGTCTTGTTTCCATAATAACCTTCTTTTTATTGTGTGAAATATTTGATTTTGTGTGAGTGCATGCACACCTAAAGAACAAAGCAAAGACAATATAAGTTCAAAGTCTGGCACAGGAGGAGTTTAGCTATGTGTGTGGTTCATGTAGATAAATCATTCCCTTTCAGATTATTCATTAAACTAGCTAGAATTATTTTCTTTGGACTGTTGTATTAATGCAAATGGCAGAATGCAAGAAAAAATAATTGAAAGCTTTTTCTTCATTATAAAGATTAATTATTATGCAATTTAATTAGAAAGTTAAAATCAAAAGTATCTAAAGTTAAAGCTGCAAATAATGACAATCCTTATTTTGTGTCTTTTTAAAAATCATTCTTTAATATAGTACATAAAGGAAACTATAAAAAAAATAACATGGTGTTTAACTTCAGTTGTTTTGAATTGGTTAGGTCTAGCACTTTCATATCTTTTTCAGAACGTGGTACTCTTGGTAAGTTCTGCCACTCAAAAGTTACGGATCAAGCAGGTTTTCAGAATTAATTTTAGATTTGTGACAGCAGATGACAAATTCATTTATATCTATGTCAGAACACACACAAGATGTAAGACTGAATTTCAGAGTGCAGTGTCCTTGCAAAGGAGCAGGGAGGATCTCTGTTTTGCAACCTAATCGTATAGTCTCCCAGACTTGATAGTACCAGAGCATTCTCACCTCCCACTGAGGTGAACAGACATGGAAGGTATATATCATTATTCAACATCCACCATCCCATCTTTCAAAGATATTTCACTTTACTGAGAGAAATCCAGGATTCATGGGCCGACAGAATTAGTGAGCATGAAGAGCCTGAATCCATATCACATGATTATGGAGCTTAGGTGAGTGATGGAAGTTCTATTTTACAGTTCTTGGTTGTAACAAAGTTTGTGGTTTATATCGTAGCAGTTTGACACAGGCTCTAGGGGTCTGGGAATCCATAACTCTCATTTATGCAAACATACCTGAATGTTTCCTCTCCTTGATACACGATCATTCCTTCCTCCACATTGGTACAACTGGTGCTTCTCAATCACTGCAGCTTTGCCTAATTCATTCCTCTCTGATAGCTGTGTGACAACACTTTGATCCCACTGAGGCCAAAGTCTTTTGTTAAATATAGATGGAAACGCTCATTTTGAAAAGAATGAACAAGTTAAATAGTTACATCCAAAGTAATTATTTGATTTAGAGCTGTGATACAAATCTCAGGGCCACCTTACTCAGGATTTGAATCTGCAGTTAATCACAGTAGAATAAATAGGATTTAAAACATGCCTTTGCACTTTTTGCTTTTGCTAAACTCATGCATCTCCCATGTACGTTGTTCTTGCCCTTCTGACCAATATTTGTATGTGCCAAACTCTCCCCAAGAATTGCATACAGAAATTACACTTTGAATTCCTAATTAAGCACAAAAATGTCTTTGTTTCTTTGGCCTAAGTGAATTAGACAAATTGTCAGAATACTTTTTTTTTTCAGGACAGAAATAATTTGAATTAAGGCCTGAACCATTGAATTATCTCTTTTCTAGTTATTTGCAGCATGGAATAAATGTAAACACTATAAATGCTGAATTTCAAATATCAATAATTTTTATCATGCATTATATACATAACAGTCTTCACTAAAAGAAATAACAACTGTTTTATAAACAAACAAAAAAGAAAGAAAAAACAAAGAAACTCGTAGAGTTTCATTAAGAATCTGAACATGAAAAACACTTTATTTTGAAGATCTAAGTTCCACAAGAAAGGAATGGAAAAAAAAAAACACCTTATTTCCTTTTTGCTATACAGTTGTTATAAAATATTAAAAACACAATACTAAAAACTTTTCATTATCAATAAAATCATGGCACTTTACTGAAAAGAGAATGAAGTCAGAGTCATGGTCAAGTTACTATAGTTTAACAAGTAACTGCAGGTGTTTTGAGTCAGTGATAACTGTGTGCTTGCATCACTATCTTAAGCTTGATGAATTTACCTTCACTGGGGTCTAGGCTGTGTTGAATACTTTCAAAATTGCTGCAGTTTATGATTCCCCAACTGCAGACCAGCATTTAAATAGCTGCTGTCTATATTCTGCCCCTTCAGCCTCACAGGGTTTCTTTTCACCTAACCTGACTGTGCTAATAAATTATTTTTGTATAAAAGGAAGAATGGACTAATGTGAAAACACATACCATAGCAGCAGAAAGAGGAGCAGGGTTAAGTGAACATTCATAAATCTTCAGATAGTATCCTTTACCACACTGAGCAAGTTTATGTTGCTGATTGTTTCAAATTAAACAGCTGTTATAGGTTGAATCGCACTTGTAGAAACCAAGCATGTTTTTTCAGAAGACATGAGAGAGGAATTTTAGGAGAGAAAGAAGTAGGGCTTGCCCAAGATATGCTTTGGTTTGCCTTAAAGATATGAAGTGTAGAGAAAATAATCTTGGGAGTTTAAAGTATATGTTATAAATTTCCATCTAATTTTTGACACCTAGCAGTTAATGGTAAATTGAATATTTCTCTTAGGACAACCATCCCTTTGAGACAAGGTCTGCTGGATAAGAAGTTGGGTCAAATGTGAGTCACAGCAAAGGAAAATATGGCAGTAGGATAGGTTAATTTCTATTTGTGTTCTAAACCGATAAAAAAAAAAAAGCTATTACTCTTGAGCAACATCTTTGTTCTATGAGAAGTGAAATGTATAAACAAAACTAGCAGAGTTATATTTCTTCTGAGAGCTCCTACTAAATTTCTTGTTACAAGATCAGTCTTCGTAACATGAAAGCCGTTAAATGGTTGACTTCTGACTTTGGCTGATACTGGATCACCTCTTCTATGAAGACAGGCTGAGAGAGTTGGGGTAGTTGGTAGTTCAGCCTGGAGAAGAGGAAGTTCTGGGGAGACCTAATAGCAGCCTTCCTGTACCTAAAAGGGGCCTACAGGAAAGCCGGAGAGGTGCAGGCTGTGCACCACACTCTACCAAGAGAGTTTTAGCAATTCATATTAATGTAAGCTAAGACAAACCCTTGAAGTTTACAAAACTTCCGACTGTGGGTTTCAGAAATACATAAAGTAAAACTATTGCAAGCCTTCAAGATGCCTCATGAATACAATATCACTTTTAAAATATCAAATTTTGAATAAAATATGCATTCTCAACTGCCCCTCTTCAATACAAAACATGAACTTATTTTCATGCAATATCTTGGTTAAAAATTTTCTCTAGATGGATTTTTTTTGTAAGGAACTTTTTTATCAGGATAAGCTTATAACAGTCTCTATCAACAGATATTATGAGATCCTGGAAATTATTAGCATTTCAAATATTAATAAAATCCAGACACATAGTCAAAGCTTTAAAATTAATATCTGTGATTATGATAGAAAATGCAAAAAGATATTGTAGCTAGCAACTATAAAATTATATACTCTGTGTAATTTTTCCTTGTTTATATTTGTTTACATGCCTTATCAACATTTTAAAGGGTAATAGCTTGTTTCAGCAGGAATATAAATACTTATTAGATCAAATAGAAACATAAATAGTACTATCCAAAGAATGCATCACCAGGGTTCCTATTCTTTGATCTTGGTTTCTTAGCTTAAAGCTGCATGCATTCCCACAGCTGCTGGAAAATTTGAACCCAAAAATCAATAATAAAATATAAATTTTATCCTTCCAACATTTCAGTTTTTTGTTGAACACTACCAAAAAAAAAAGTGTCTGGTTTGTCACATTTTTGCATTGATCCTGCTGTTATGAAAGAGAAAGCTCATTCAGCAAAATGCAATTCTCTCTAAATAAACTGGATTCTTTTTACAGTCTGTGAAAGAAACAGGCATTTTCAAGGAGCACTTCACATGAGGTTTTTGGACTGCTTTAGCTTTAGATGAAGTGTGCCTTGTAAATGTATATTTCTTTCAACTGTCTGAAAAGGAAGCCTAAGTATGGCAGATGTCTAAAGTGAGGTAAAATGAATCCCACCCAGGCTTTCTACTGCTTAAAATTGTTCTATCAGACTTCTTTTTTTTAGCACTTTAAAAGGAACAGTGTATTTTCAACACTCGATTCAGTTCTGGCTTCTTTGCTTCTACTCTATTTCATGTATTATTTCATAACAGCAACTCCTTAGTATTACACTTCATTTTTTTTTCCCTTGTTATTAATTAAGCAGAAAATCATTCTAATGAAGACTCAAAATGCTTGCATTCATTTATCATATTTGATATACTATAACCTTGAAATTATATAATAGACAGCTGTAGACGTGCTAGAAAACTTCTGGCTTGTCCTGCAGACATTAGCCTAGTAGATATCCAGTTTAGTATATATCCAGTTATTTATGGAGTATAAGAAACAGCTGAACAACACTAAGAAGACTGAAGTAAAATATGGTTTAAGTAAGTGTGTTTATTTCTTCCTAAATTTAAGCATTTCCTTTACTGTATATAGTCTTAAAAAAGAGCCATTATATTGCTTTTGGCTGGGATAGAGTTAATTTTCTTCACAGTACATGGTGTGGGGCTATCCTTTGGACTTGTGCTCAAAACAGTGTTGATAACCCAGGGATGTTTTAGCTGTTGCTGAGCACTGCTTACACAGAGTCAAGGTGTTTTCTGCCTCTCACCCCACCGGTGACAGCTGACCCCAACTGACCCCAGGTATATCGCATACCATATGGCATCATGCTCAGCATATAAAGCTGGGAGAAAGAAGGAAAGAGGGGGGACATTTGGAATTATGGTGTTTACCTTCCCAAGTAGCTGCTGTGTGTAATGGAGACCTAATGTCTTGGAGATGACTGAAACATGCGAAGCAGTGAATGAATTCTTTGGTTTGTTTTGCTTGTGTGCATATCTTTCGCTTTCTCTACTAAACTGTCTTTATCTCAACCTACGACTGTTCTCACTTTTACCCTTCAATTTTCTCTCCCATCCCATTGGTGCGGATCTAGGGAGTGGCTGTTCTGTGCTTACCTGCCCACTGAGGTTAGTTCACAACAACTACAAACTGCAATGAGCTCTGTACTTATTCTTGTACTTCATAACACAGACAGAAACTTGAGCTGGGATCCTTAGTAGCACTTTATAAAAACACCAGTGCCTGAGGTCATATGATCCCCTGACAGAGTTCAGGTCTTTTTTTTTTTTTTTTTTCTTTTTACTGTTTTCTTGTGTCTGTCTAAACATAAACCCCTGGAACAAAATGGATAGTGGCCTATAAAAAAAAAATGCATCTCTCTTATTCACCTGCAAATTTAAATGATAATACCATCAGGAAATAAGCTACATCACACTGCATTTTCTTTGCAGTGGTTGACCAAATCTGTGAGGATGAATCAAAATATCCGTGACAGAATTGACCATCACAGTTATGAGCTTGCTGCAAATTTTGATCTATCTCCAATTTTTCCTCTATAACTCTGCTTAGCATTTTTGCTTTAATTCAAGGTCTGTGGTGGAAACCCTCACAAGCTCTATAGGTGTCAGGAATTTGGCGTGTAAGAGGTCAGAGTTCCAAGAAAAACTGTTGTACCTTCGAGTGCTCCTTTTCTTTCCAGTACTGCCCATCTTGCATGAAACTGACTTAATTTTCTATTTGCAGGCATTTTTTACATTTTTTTTAACTCTGGTTGTCAGGAAGCATTGATCTCCTTTACACTGCATAAACCTACTTTTGCTCATTGATGGTACTGCTCTTCTAAATGCTGCTTGATGTGTTACATTTTCCTTTCAAAGACCTGTCTTCTGCAATAAGAACCTTCCTGGATGATAATTTTCACAAAAAGAAGACAGGTTGAATTCCATACTCATCCCCCTGTTTTGTGGTTTTTTTTTTAATTATTATTTTTGAGTTTGGAAGCTAACTTCTGCAAAAAGTGCCCTTTTACTTATACTTCAGTTTTAGCATTTTATGGAGGCTTTGCTACTTGTTTCTTTCCCGCTGATTCACCAGAACTCTCTGAAGTGGTGGAAGCATTTATTCTCTCCAAGGAACAGCACAACGTTCATTAGGGAATATGATTCATTCACTGTTATTACTAGTCTTAAAGACCAGCATTCTTTAAAAGCTGAAGAAACACTGGTGGTCTCACTTGTAAAAACAACCACCTGAGCAAGAAAAAGCTGTTGAAAAGATATCTTCAGGAAAGCTATACCAAAGGTACACAATTCATATCCTTGATGAATGTATTATTTCACTAAACTGCTTTAGCTTTCTTTTGTGCTTGTTTTGGTTTGGTTTTGAGGTAGGGGGTGTTTTGTGTGTTTTTTTTTGTTGTATTTTTTTTAGTAGAAATACTTTCTGCTGTCGAAATAAATCTCAAAAAGTAAATCGAATATAACCCAACCTCATGTGATAAGTGCTGAAGTTGGGTATTATTTCTACACCTTAACAACAACAAATTAGATTTAATTCAGTAAGAACAGATTCCTTTGTGGCAACAATTATATGTTAAGATGTGGGCAACATTTTTCTGAAATAACATACCTTTTTTTTCATTTTTTTGAACTAATTATTTATTCTTTCATTCTACTTAGCCATTAACAAAAATATCTCTTTGTGGTAGTTCTAACAACTGCTGTATTCTCTGAGATGTGTCAGCTCTAGCAATACATCAGTTCTTCCCGTGTCCACGAGTTCAGCTCATTTTCAAACATTATTTTAAATACGATATAGTCAGTGTATCTAGACTCTATGCTAAGACATAGGGTCCATACTGATTATTTAGCTATTAGCTGCAATTTGTGTCCTTGACCACTCTATGAAGTAGTATCTGAGAACAGCAGATGGAGTTTATTGTTGTAAGTCTCCAGGTGTCTGTGGACAACTTGGGTGATGCTATTAGCTGGTTGCTCATACTACCAGCACCTTAATTCTTGTATGACATATGAATTAGTTGATATATATTAGTACAATTGCTCTGAATTCTGGACTAGAAACTCTTTGGAGGGAAGGAGCAAGGTAAAGGCAGAGAGTGAAAAGGATGAGGACATTCAAAGCTAAAAGGCGATGCTTTAGACTTCTTAACTTTTAATATAACTGAAATTTTTCTTCATGTCTCTTTTTTCCTTTATCAGTTTCCTATCATCCACTGTTGAAATAGATTAATATTTAATTATTAACCTGTGTGCTCAAGGCAACCATAGATAAAGAACCCTTCTAAATAGTAAATCACTCTGTTTCCATGACACCAAAATATTGCTTCCAGCAGTATCTTTGTCCAGGTAAGTTTTGAGTGACCCAGACACTTTGGCCTCCACACTTTTCTTAGCAATCATTTTGATAAAATAACCACACTTCATTGTCAGAAAGTTTACATAGACATTCAAACAAAATATCACTCCTGAACTTTCATTCTTACTGTCTTATATCACTGATTCCACTTGAAGTAATTCTTGCCCTATTGTTAGTGCACGTGGCCTCCACAAGCTTTATATGGCAATATCCCCTACAGGCTGAAAAGCTAATTATGTGCATAATGCTCAAGTGAATGAATCACTGTTTAATCCCTAAACTTATTCTTTCCTGGAACTCTGGCAAAGAGTCAGTATTTCTGCAGCAGTGTCTGCATTAGCTGGTAAGTGCCACAACAGGAATTAACCTGTACAGCAAACCCATTGATGTTGAAGACCTGATGGTCACAAGGGATTTGTTCTAAAAGATAGCTTCAGAATTATTCTGTTTATGCAGACTCAGAACACTTGAGTTTGGATCCATCTTCCTGTCTAGAGTTATGTGAAAGGAACCCAGCTGTGTGCTCTGATACTGCTCCATTATGCAAAGCAGAGAATTAAATGGGGATGAAAGATATACTACTTACATGCCCAATATAAAGCAGCAATGTAGATGTAGCTGGTTCCAAAGTACCTAAATTTGCATTCAAACAGTGACTGCAGCAAAACTATACATCACAATGAGATCATTTGGTCTATGACTTACTACGTCTGCAGCTCAAAGTGCCCTTATCACAATTCACCACGGTCACTGGAAAGACCACATTCCAATTGAAGTTGCTACTCGGTATTCCAAGGGCTTTTATCATTTTAGGTTTTTTTGCAAGGTTCCAACTTTATTTAATACTCTTGTTATAGGTTATATATTCTCAAATGTATTCAGTTGCAACTTCTCCATTTTGAATCTCATATAAGATGCAATTATTTTTAGTAATGGTAAAGATAATTAGCCATTGAAACAATGCACCCAAGGTCATGATAAATTCTCTGAAATGGGAAGTTTTAAAATTGAGAATACATTTATTTCTTAAATAGAGGGCCTTGCTTATCCTGAAGTTTTATAGGAATCACTAGTTAAAATTCTATGGTCTGTGTTATGCAGGAGGTCAGATGATCATTATAGTTCCTGCTGGACTTAAAATTTATGGAACTGTGAAACATTTTGATATGTTATGTGCATATTACTAATTCTCTTTGCTTAGAGGTTTTCATAACACCTCCCAAATGAATTTAGTATTATCTCAGAATTTCATTTACATGCTGTAAATTCAGCTGAATATATTGCCATTTATCAGTGCAATGTTTGCAGCTCTTCAGCAAGTTTTCATTGTATGTGACAGTGTTCTTATCCATGCCAATTGAAATTAATTTTGTGAGTAGAATTTCATTTGACACTATATAAAACATTTTAATAGAAGCCAGATATATCACATCTACTTCATACCCCTCATCAACTGCTTTTGTCAGTTTACCGAAACAAATATTTATTTTTTTCTGGAGTGATTTGTACTTTGCAAAGCTATTTCTAATTTTGATCATAGAGAACCAAGTGAGAGGTGCTAAATAGTGTTATAGATGTTTTCTTTACAAACTGAAGCTTTTAGAGATGTAAGAGGAGATTAATCTCACATTAATTTGTAAATTTTGAATATATTCATAGTTTCTGCCTACTCATGTCCCACAGCTGACAAAAATACCTATTCCTCCGAGTTTCTAAGATACTCAGTAAGTCATTGTCAATAAAAGTGGTCAGAGCTGAATTTGTTTGTCTAATAAAGTAGTATAAGTGATATATAAATTTACTTTTAGCTTGTGCACAAATAATTATGGGGCTAATGTCTAATATGGCTGCCTTATGAGAATATTTTTAGGCATAAATTCCATCTTTCACTTCCCTGAATTCACAATAAATCGGAGGATTCTGTGATTCTCTGAAAATCTCTCAAGCTCTGAGACTTACTGTATAAAAACTTTCTAAGAATGTATATATACAAAAATACAAACTCTCACACATGTGCATTCAGGAGAAGAGAAAAAAAAGAAAATTAAGGGATCCATCTGCTGGAAGTTAGACAGCTAAATCTGGGCTTTCATCCTTCCACAGTCATAGAGGACCAGGTCTGAGATGCATGTTAGCTCAGAAGGACATTGCTCAAGACTTCATTATGCCTCATTCAAAGTGAAATAAAGACAGTTTAAGATAAGGCTTTTAGATCATTCATATCCCATTCCAGTATATAGCCACATGAAAGTTCTTTCTTTGAAAAGTAGATTTTTAAACTGAAAAGGAGCATGATGGCAAAAATCTAGGTTTAACAATTTGTTAAAATATCATTTTGGTTTGTTCTGCTCTGGAATTTAAGCATTTTAAAAAAAATAAAAATTATGCTCCAAAGCTGAACTGTCATCAGTTGGAAAGATTTATAGAATAGACAACTCATTAATAATTTTCTTTTAATCATGCCTGTGCATATTTGTAAAACCGTTGTCTGTTTGCAGCTATGAAATATTGCAGCTTATTTGCCTATACAGTTTTTATTACAGAGAGCATTAGCAACCTGTTGGGGTGCCAATTATCTGAAATAGTCTGTTGCAAAAAGGCACTTCCAAAAGCTCATTGAGTAGAGTCTGCTAATGGAAATTAATTAACAGAAAAAAAATAAATGTCATGATAAAACTAAGTATCAGGGTAACTGCTACTGCTGAACCCAGGACAGATCCGCAGTCCTTATATTTTTTTGAAATGACTGGCTTCTTCAGCCTTAGAACAAATACAAGATATTTATTATTTCCTACACTCCCATACAAAGATATATGCTTCTCATAATATCAAGCTGTTCTTTGCATGATATTTTGAGAGGAAGCTCAATGAAATATGACAGAATACAAATCAAGTGTTATAGTGTTTCAGTTTTACACAAAAACATTGCGTTTCTTTAATTCTGCCAGAAACAAAGTTGATACAAAAGCAAGAATAGGTGAAAAAAAATGTTTCATAACATCTTATGAGAGCCTCCTTCCTGTCCTTTCCCTTTGCCTCCTCCCTGATAATTTGCAATGTTTAAATATACTGTATTTACTTCCTTATTTAGTTCACTAGCATCTAATAAAGAATGCTGTCTTGTGCTGAAATATGGTATTGTATAAATTATCTCATAAATCATGAGTTATCATAGATCATAAGTCACACAAGTAAGCTTTTTCTGTAATTCGAAAATAAGTGAGCCTATATTTCATGTTTTGGCTTAGGCTGTTGTGGACTACTTTTTTTTTAAGTAAAATAATTGAACTTCTTAGTTTCTTAAGTAAAATAATTGAATGGATTAAAAAATTATCATGCTTTTTTTTTTTACCTTATATTTCTGTAAGATCATTTTTGCAGTCTCATAAAATGATTCAGTTACTTTGCTTTTATTTGAGATGTTCTCACTATGTTACTTTGACATCCCAACATAATCGTTTAGCTTCTTGGCCTTATTCATCTTGTCCTTTTATTGCCTAGTTCCCTTGGCTGCTTCTGCTAGATTTGTTGGTCATGTATCTAAACTCCTGCAGGTCCTGTCCACTCATCAGGCTGTTCAACATCATACATAAAAATATGTTAACTAGAGAATTCAATTTTCATTTTCTGTTTCTATTTACAGAATAGCAGTCAAAATGAGAATCTGCTTGGTGTTAGATTCTCAAACCTTTAATAATCTGGGCAGAATACAGGAAGTTGTCTTTCAGAAGTAATATTTTCTTTCCAGTTTGTAACTCTTTCTGCGAGGCTATCATTATGCATAAGCACAGTTCCAGAAAAAAGGTTAAGGAGATATTTTGTGCATCACAGGTTTCTACCAGATTCAAATCTGTAAATATTCGTGTGAATATTCTCTTTGGCTGAAATATGAAAAAATCTACTGATTTCATGGATGCAAGAGCAGACCTCATTTTTGTATAGTTCAATGAAGCAGGAAAACATTCTAATTTGAAAAATTATAGGGTACACTCCTCACTACAAAAGAAACTATAAGGTGTAAAACCTTACTGATGATGTCCCCTGGTATGTTTTGGACCAACATATATCTCTTCTGTGTTTTCATCCTGTGCTTTTCTTGGACCAAAGGGAGGTGAGGGATCAATAAGGTTTCAGTTACTGCAATAGGTCCATGCTTCCTTGGAATTCACAGTTTTAGCATTTAAAATTAGAAATATTTTGTTAGTAATCATGAGTGCCTGGTGTGTGTCTATACAAAAATAATTTTGTCACTCCTTTGACAAAATAGCCATCTGTTTTAGTATTTATTTGTGACATGAGACTAAACTTTACATCTCAAAATAGACAAAAGTGATTCTTCTCCCATTCTCTTCTACTTCCTTACCAGAAATGTTGAGGGTAAATGTGTTCAAAGCAAAAGAAAGACATTAGCATAGCTGCTTTTGCAAATCCTGGTCTACCTATCTGCAGCCATATGCAAACTATATAGAGAAAGGATAGTCTCAAAATTAGTTGCATGATGTGAATGTGTGCCATGATTTGTAGATCTCTGCTCATGCTGATATTCCTATTCGCATATTTGGCATTAGAACTTGCAAGATATTTCTGAGTAACAGCAGAGTAAGTAATTTCTGTTAAGTCACTTTCTCCTTGAAGAAAAAAAAAAAAGTCCAAAAGAATACTACTCTGTCAGAGATAATAATATATGCAGTCCTGCTAACTATCATGGATTCAGTGTAGGAAGAAGGGGAAAGCAAACAATAGTAGGTGCTGAAGTGGTTTATCATTTGCAACCAACTGTACAATTTCTTAAAACTTTATTAACAGGTTGTGAAATGCCTGTATTATTTTAAAGATATTGGTAATCATGTAATTCCGTAAAACTGTCATGGTTTAAGCCTAGTCGGCTACTCAGAACCAGGCAGCCCTCTCTCACGCCCCCCCCGGCCCTTCCTCCCCTTGCTCCCAGAGGGATGGGGAGGAGAATCGAAAGAATGTTAACTCCCAGGGGTTGAGATAAGAACAGCCCAGTAGCTAAGGTATAATGCAAATCAATGCTGCTACCACCAATGATAATAATGATAAGGGAAATAACAAGGGAAGAGAATACAACTGCTCACCACCCGCAGACCGATACCCAGCCCAACCTGAGCAGTGATCTAACCCTTCTGGATAACTGCCCCTAGCTTATATAGTGGGCATGACGTGCTGTGGTATGGAATACCTCTTTGGCTAGTTTGAGTCAGGTGTTCTGTCCCTGCTTCCTCCTGGCTTCCCCTCCTCCCTGGCAGAGCGTGAGATTCAGAAAGTCCTTGGTCAGACTAAACATTACTAAGCAGCAACTAAAAACATCAGTATTATTGACGCTGTTCCCAGGCTGAAAGTGAAAAAACACAGCACTGCACAAGCTACTAAGAAGGAGAAAAATGACTGCTACTGCTGAACCCAAGATAAAACTATTCCATTAAATATAGATTTTTATGGAAGAAAATTCAGTGACATCTGTAAGTTTCACAAGGTGGTAGTTAGCTATAATCTAACTATAAAATGCTGGTTGCGAACATTTGTAGACCTCTGAAGCATATGAGAATGGCCACCTCTACATTGCACAGTATTATTAAACTTGAGGATCAGTGTGTCCATACAGAAGGACTATGCCCAATGAGCTGTTTTATATAAAACCAGCCAAACTTAACCGGCATATCTTCAAGGGAGAAACACAAAAATATAAAGAATGCCATATGTACCCACAAATGAGCATGCAGGTTACAGTTTATGAGTAAGAATGCAGTTTGTTGTTTTCTTGACTGCATTTAGCTCTGGGACTTACTTTTTCAGTTAATTGGGGTTCTTCAGTTAGTTGGGGTTTTTTGTTTGTTTAGTTTGGTTCATTTGGTGTTTTTTTTAAAGTTTGATAATCAGGTTGAGATAAAAACTGAGCAGAGATGAAGTCTAGTAATTTTTATACTCTTACAAATCCCTTTTCTGAATTGGCTCAGTACATGTTTTTTGGTGTTTTTTCTTTTTTCTTTTTGGTTGTGTTTTTTTTTGTTTGATTGGTTTTGGATTTTTTTTTTTTATGAGATTTACTTTGCAAACAGCATTTCATTTTAAACAGAAACCATTTGTCAGCTAGTTCAGCAGGGTCTTTTCCAATTAACTCCTTAAAGAAGGCTTCAGACCTTCCAAAGCAATTCTGGAAAAGCTTTCTCAGTAGAATATTCCTTAGGGTACAGTTTGTTGACTTCCACCTTAAAATCCTTCCTTTAAAAAGTATTTTCTTTCCCTATGCCAGCTCCATTAGTAGATGACCAGTATCTGCGAGTTGCTGCACTCTCAGACTTTCAAGCTCTGCACTATGGAGATGCCTAAGAATTGATCATGTAATATTACCAATGGCTTACAACAGTTCAATCCAGTTTTGGTATCAGAGCACATAGGTGCCTACAGATCACTTTTGGCATCCCAGTTAAACCTGCATTATTAGAACTATCTCTGTATAACAAGAATCCCAAAATGGATAACTAAGTGTAAATAGCTGGAACCCTTTGTACTTTCTGTGCCCAAGTTAACCCATTTGTGGAAAGATTTCTACTAATACATGAATGTGAATGAAGGGATAAGCTGTAGCCTAGTCTAGAAAGGTATCATCTCATGAACTTGAGCTGAAGCGGTGCCTCAGTGTGAGAAATAGGCTTGTCAGCAGACAATAAGGTAATATGAACAGTGAGGCATGCAGACAACCTGAGGTACTATCCTACCTGCTGGACACCTAAACTTCATTTCCAAAGTGGATTTATTCAGAGCTGTTTCAGAAACACAGGGCTTAGTCCTGTTAGGAAGCACTTTTCTCCCAAACCCTGGGATTTCCCTGTTCATATTCTGATTGCAGTCAGGAGTGGAAATGCTACTAATCCTCTGACACAGATGCCAGCAGACATAATATGAAGTCAAGGTTATCCACATATTAGCTGGAGGAGCAAGGCAAACAGCACAACAAGCAGAGTCAGGAGGAGTGAAATTATTTACTTGCAAAGGCAAGGAGAAAAGGTCAAAAAAACAGCTGTGAAAGAGTGACCACAATCTTCATTCTGCTGCTGAAATGGCTGCTCTGTGCTGCCTCTCCTCCCCAACCCCTCAGTTTTGGCTGGCCCCAGGATTAGGAGCAAGCAGCTTGCAATAAGAACTTCTATTGGAAACAGAAGTTCCATGTGCTGAGAGTTTATAGGACTGGACCTGTAATTTGCTCAATTACTAGTGTAAAGAAAACTATAGGGAACCTTGAGTAATAGCAGCTCCTAAGGAAGCACATTTGCACTTCATCTGAAACCGGGTGTGATTTATCAGGATCACACCCCCTCCATCTCCAGGTTCTAAAGCAATTTGTGTAGCTTAAATCAACTATTAAATGTATAACTAGAAGATAAAATCACAAACCCAGATCTAATTGGTATAGCTTAAATTAAGTTTTACATTTATTCTTGGGAGATAAAATTTGGATAGTATAACTATTACAACAGAATTAAGGAAAAGAAAATAGATATGGTGCGGGACCTATGGTAACTTTTATTGAAAACACATGTCTGATGGAGGCAGGAGTCTGCAGAAACCATCTGATACTGCTGCATTGTAATCCCCATTTGCCAGAGCAACACTATTCTGGGTACTGAGGGGAAAATATTAAATCTTATATGTGATTTTGGAAAATATGTAAAGATGTAGAAACATCATTCAACAATGCCTGCAGCTTATGCGTAGAAAGTACTGCCAGAATTAGTGTCCCAAGGAAGATTTTTTTTTTAACAAGTTTTTTATAAAGGCTTAAAAGTTAAAGTCTGATAGAAGGAAAACAGCTAGGACAGATAAATTGGTGAAGCTAAATACAGAATACTGATGTCTGAGGAGACTGAAAGTAAAAAGAAAATAAATGATGAAATTACAACTTAAAACAGTACAGTCTGGTTTTATTTCCAGTATAATAGATATTGCCTTAGGTTTTCATGTTCTGATCCTCAGTATTTCCTTTTTATCTCCTTCAACAATTTTATAATAGGAAATACTGAATCATGTTTGTGTATCAAGTATTCTTGTTGGAAAGTTCAACAATTCTCTTCAATACGTGTGATTTGTTAGTTTTAGAATTAAAGAATAATTTATGTTGGTAGGGACTTCTGGACATCATCAGTTATAGTGCTGACTGAAAGGAAGACATACTTCAGAATAAATTGTGTTGCTCAGTCTAATCAAATATTTAATTTCTTCAAAGAAACAGCCTCTCTGAACAAGCTGATTACAACTCATTCGACTGCTTGACACTGTGGATTTTTTTCCCACATATCTGAAACGAAATTCCTTTACTGCATCTTGTGTCCATTGTTTTCCATCTTTTCAGTGTGCAATTCTGAGAAAAGTTCAGCTTTGGCTTCTTTATGACCACTGATTCCATAGTTGACGACCTTGATAAGGTACCTTCTCTTAGCCTTCTCTTTCACATTTTAGTGCAAATTCTATTACATCTTAAACGGAAAAACATTTTGTTGTTCAGAATTTGTGGAAAACCTGAAGGAGAGTAGAGTTATAACAAACACGGAGACAATACAATTTGATGCAATAATTTTCACTAAGTTACTTTTCCTTGGTTTTTAATAATAATAGTAATAATAATAAATTTTCTAGTACTTCAGGTATTCTCCATTCTGCCATCTCCAGCATAATTGAGGTCAGCTCAGAGGGATTTCCAAAAGGCAATTTTAATGGTACCTTTCTCTCTCCACAGAGAGTTTTAGATAACCAGAATATCCTCTGTATGAAATGGAGGTATACTACAGGCAGGTAAAGTCAGCTGAGATTAAACCTAGTTTTAGGATTAGCCTTTGCCACCCTTATTTCCATTAGGAGGTTTCCAAAGCAGGCTTGTAGTAGAGGAAGATGTAATCTCCTGAACTGAGGCAAATAACTACAGCAATTCTTGTGAATGACATCCACTCCCATACCCTTGCTACATGGCATCTGGAACAGTTTACCACCAGGACAAAGAAATAAACCTTGGGTGTTATGAATTATGCTTTGAATTTCTGTCACTGGAGACATAGTTAGTATCACTTGTGTACATGGATTTCTGTGTCACTGGAGGCATAGTTAGTATCACTTGTGTACACCTGCTCCAATACAGCTTTACTTGCAATTCAGTTTCAATGCAAAAACATAATGCCTTAAGATCATCTAGTTCCAACCCCCTTGCCATGGGTAGGGACACCTTACGCTAAATCATATCACCCAAGGCCTCGTCCAACCCGGTCTTGAACACTGCCAGGGATGGAGCATTCACAACCTCCCTGGGCAACCTATTCCAGTGCCTCACCACCCTAACAGGAAAGAATTTCCTTCTTATATCCAATCTAAACTTCCCCTGTTTAAGTTTGAACCCATTACCCCTTGTCTTATCACTACAGTCTCTAATGAAGAGTCCCTCTCCAGCATCCCTATAGGCCCCCTTCAGATACTGGAAGGCCGCTATGAGGTCTCCATGCAGCCTTCTCTTCTCCAGGCTGAACAGTCCCAACTTTCTCAGCCTGTATTCATACAGGAGGTGCTCCAGTGCCCTGATCATCCTTGTGGCCCTCCTCTGGACTTGTTCCAACAGTTCCATGTCCTTTTTATGTTGAGGACACCAGAACTGCACACAATACTCCAGGTGAGGTCCCACAAGAGCAGAGTAGAGGGGCAGGATCCCCTCCTTCGACCTGATGGTCATGCTCCTTTTGATGCAGCCCAGGATACAGTTGGCTTTCTGGGCTGCAAGCGCACACTGCCGGCCCATGTTCATTTTCTCATTGACCAACACTCCCAAGTCCTTCTCCGTAGGGCTGCTCTGAATCTCTTCTCTGCCCAACCTGCAGCTGTGCCTTAAAAGCCACAGTTCTAGGCAAAACCCTAACTTTTAACATCTTTTTCATCTCCCTTTAATGTCTTTGATTGACAAACCATCACTCCTCCCTAACAGATATTGTATACTCATGCAGCCATTACTTGTCTTCAAGTCCTTTTACTTGTACATAGGTACATTAAAATCACTTGTCCGATTTGGTTTAACCCCTACACCTTTTTTTCTTAAAATGCTGTGACAATAGCCAGTCAAAGGGATGCGCTGAAAAACTTCTTTAAAACAAAACATTATGTATGCACTGCAAATTGCCTCCTGTAAAAGAGAGGATTATAAAGAAGCCTACACCTACATATACAGTGGTTTATATAAATCCCATTGAACTGAGATTGTTTTCTCTCAGGACCAGAAATAGTGGATGCACTTTTTAAAACAAAACAACAAAAAGAATTCAACAAACCAAAAACAAGCAAGCAAAAAAACCAACACACACACACCCCACACCCCCCTCTTTTTCACACACGCCCCACCAAAACCCCCTCTTTTTCATCCATTTCATTCCTGGCCACTCTTTTCTTTCTTGTCCTGGAGTCTTCATCTGCCTGATAGCAAAGAGACAAGCTGAAAGAAGTAATGCCCCCAATTCAGTTACTCTCTACAAATTCAGTTTCACAGCTAAATACTTTAGCTATAGCAAAAGCAATTCACAGATTGAGCTGGTGTACTCTAAAGTACATAAGATATCGCAAAATTATGTACTGATTAGCTGATGCAAGTTAGTTCTGTGAATTCAGCAGAGAGGTATGCATTAGCAACGCTAATATTGCTAAAACTATGTATTTTTGTTTTTTCCTGTGTTATCCACAAAGATAAAATACATTTTACTTAAGTCAAGGTTCTTCATATGATCTCTTTTTAATTTTCCTCATTTCCTTGACTCTTGTTTGTAAAACTTTTATTTCAATATCTGTAATTCTTCTAAAGTACTAGGATAAATTGGGATAACAAAATATACAGAAGGTAATATTCCCACTTTCCCCTCACTTGACCAAGGAATGATTCAAACTGAGCTTAAATACACATCTAAGAAATATTATTTCAGATGCATCTGTTCAAAAGACTTTTAAAAAAGAATAAATAAATACTAATCCTCCACAAAAATACGGCTGAGTGGCTATATTGTTTTTAGTAATTAGCATTAGGAGATGTAGCCAGGTACTGTATCATCACCTTTGCCATCAATATGATCTATCCTTTGTTTTGATGATTTAATAGGTTCTATGGAATATTGTACTGATTTTTTTCTAATTACTTCTTTATAATAAGCATCAGTTACTTAGTCTTCCAATTATGTTTTCATATCAGGAGGACTTATAAACGAGATATTATTGTAGAATTTTTCACATAATTTTAATTTGCTTGAAGAAATTTCTAATCTCTTTTCCCTTCATTTTCCTGTTAAATAACAAACCAATTTCGTTACCTTTCTTAACTGTAAAACTAAATAAACAGCAAGAGGTCTGTGTAATATCTTGACTGATTTTCAAGATAGATAGAAAAGAATTTCTCTTGAATTCTGATTGCATCAACACTGCTGTAGAAAAACTATACTTCAGGACAGCAATTTCACTGGAATTAAAATTCGTAATGAGTTAAAGTGAAATAGGGAAAAAGTTGAGTATGGGATTTTTCAGTCATGGGGAGAAAAAAATGTACTAGTGTTATCAATACTGTAGCCAATTTTGGTTTAAGGTATAAATTTTATTAAACTGAGTAAGCGATAGCAGATACAACAGCGCTGGGTGCACCGGGGAGTCCTCCGCTCTGCCCAAGACTCGCACACGCAGTCCCTGGGAGGTGGTCCTTTATTTTTTTCGGTTCAAGGCCCCAGCCAGTCCTGTCGCCCCTCCTCACTCGGATGTTGACATGGCTCTTCCCCATTGGTTCCCTTTGTTGCAGGGGGTCTCATTACCGAGAAGTTTCGGGAAGTTTCGAGAAGCTCCCAGAGGCTTCGAGAAGCGTCCCCTGGCAGCCTCCTCACCGTCGCAGCCCCCTCCCCTCAAGTGTTGCAACAAAACACCACTTCGAGCCACCCAGCCCCCCTTTTCTCTCTCACAATCCTGTGCAACAATACAACTGACCTCCCCCCCATTACTTACAGAGTACAACAGAGTCAAAAAGGAGTACTGTTTCACATAACAACAGCCACAGAGAGCCTCCCTCCCCCCAGACTTCTTGATGAACAAACCCCACACATTACACTAGGAATGTAACACAAAGAAAAGCTATTAGAAAACAGAAAATTAAAACAATCAAAACACCTGTGCTTCATCTTACCTGACCCCTAATAGTACTGGAAAATGAAATTAAGAGACTAAAAGCTATCTAAATAGCAGTCTGCTGTTATATCGAAAAGAAATTTAGAGAATTCAGAATTCATCTGTGTCTCCATTTCTCATTGCTTATATTTTGTAGCATTTATTCCTCTTCCTCCTTTAGCACTCCTAAATATTATCACATTTTATTTCTTACTGAGAATTTACAGCTATAAGCTTCGTTAACAGAAAACAAGACAAGGCATTGTAAAACGTAACTGTCAGCAAAATCAAACCAGTATGTTATTGATTTTTTTTTTAAAGGTAAAGAAATTTCTTTATTAATGTTCTCTTTATATAGTAATCAAAAAATTGGAAGATCTTCTAAAAAGCAGACATTTCTCTTATTTTTTTTAATACCAAAGAAAAGAAATGAAGGTATTTATTATAATAAAATAGCAGGACTAATATTAAAAGAAGAAAAAACAATTACTATGGAAAAATCATATATTAGGTTATAATAAACAATGAAGTCTTATGCAGAACTATTGGAAATTGACATATTGATAGAAGAAGGAGATGAGCATTGTGGAATAAGAGGCATTTGGATTCTATTACAGAATTAGATACATTTTATAATGGCTTATTTACAAAGGGTATTTTGCTGAAATACTCCCTAAAATGATTTGCAATCCTGATGTCTTTCAAATGATTAAATTAATTCTATTCTACCCACACCATCCACAGAATACGGAAACAATTTGTCCTTGTAGAATGATTAATTGATTTGTATCAAGTATTCTTAATTTATCCTTCATAATTCATCCACCATTAATTCAAACTTGCTTGGAACGGAAACTGAAATACTGTAAACAGGAGCACAATATACTGTAAATCTTAAGTTTGGGAGAAAGCCTTCAGTTAGGCATTTCTAAGATCTGCTCTGTCTCATTCCAGTAGAGTTCCGGTCAGTGACTGTTTCCACTCTGGTCCTCTGAAGAGGAAATCCAGGCTGGTCTCAGATCTGGCACAGGTAGTGTGGTGACAAACTTACTTACTCTCGTAGTTTTTAATCATACCAAGTGAATATAAACATTTCCTTAGTGGTTAGTTTTGCCTTGTACTGAAAAGACTAATATGACTTCTTCAACATCTGAATGCAAGACCAGCTATTCAGCTGTCAAGCCCATTATTCCTTTTGATGTGGCTCAGCTGTGACAATTTATGTTAATCATCTGTCCCTTATCAGAGGCAAAGCTGAAAGTAAAAATCCATCCCATGAGTAAGAATGTATAAGTATATACATGTATACACACATTCCCATATATATGTTTATATATACTTAGAGCTACAAAAATGCATGAATAAACGTGTATTTACATATGTATACCTTTAGATGCATTTGAAAGCACCATTTAAAGCAAGTGGAACATTTAAAGATATATTCAGTAATCTGAGTACTAGAAAATAAAAAAAAAGCTCCAAAAGACTTTACTGTTTGTACATTATAGATTATAGACTCATAGAATAGTTAGTGTTGAAAAGACCTTCAGATCATTATGCTTAACCTCCAATGCACAGGACTCTGTGGAATCCTCTGCCTAGCAGGTGAAGCAGATTGATCAGCTGTGATGCTGTGACTTCAGAGTTGAGCCACAACCTTGGCTAGCAAAAGGGCCAAAAGGATAAACATAGAACAAGTGTCCTTGGGCATTTTAGAAATAGCCTGCATTGTGTATAACTCTGCTGTTGGCAAAAATGCAGCCCGAGTCCAGCCTTGTAGGCAAACATATCAGGCCATGATCTGGTATCCGGAATTTTCTGTGGAGGGCTGGTTTCAGCAAGAACTGAAGAGACCTTTCTGCTTACTTTGATATTAATGTATCGCTGAAGCAGGAGAGGTGAAGAGATCTTTGAATAACTTCCATATGATTCAGAAAGCAGAGATTTCTGCTTTCAGTGTTTCTCAAGACTGAAAGTGTTCAAATCTTCATAATATCTCTCTCAAATGTCCATGTGAACCTGATGAAGTCTCCTGTTAGTCTTCTCTAACTTTGAAGTGTTTTTATTTTGAAGTTTTATTTGAAGTTACATAAAAAATTGTCTATAAACTACAGTTTTTCCACAAATACCTTCTATTTCTTTTCCTTCACAATCTATTTTGTCTGCATATGTGTTTGCCATGGTTTTGAACCTATGTCCAAGATTGTTTTTATTTCTCATTTTAGACATTCATTGGCCTTTAATAATGTCTTTGAAGAATGAACTCTAGTCCAAATCTTTATATTAAATGTATAGCTACTGTGTGGAAGACAATATGACAAATACTCATCAGTCTGGAGTAGATAGCAGTGGGCTGAGATTTATGTCCTAATGGAAACCTACAACTACCTAGGACTAGCGTGTTAAGGCTTTTGAAGGTCTGGCATTCTGATTTTCTCTAAGTCCTGACTAGGAAAAAGGAGCTTGTAACACATGCTTTTGTGTTTCTACAGGAGTGCCTAGAAGCTAGACACTGCACTGTGTAGTATCTGTGTCTAAACACTTTATTTAATCCAGCATTTACAGTTCTCCTCTCCCTCTCCCAGTTGTGACTTTGAATTAATCTCCCATTTGACAAGAAAAGATCTGTAAGGGGCAATTTTTTACAAATAATCTTTTTTTTTTCTTCTTTTTAGCACCACAGCTCTTCCAGGGTTACTGGGTACATAAAGGGACATTTTATTTCATTTATCCTTTTATTTATTCTTTCTTGTTTTAGGAAGAATTTTAAGAAAGCTCTTCTATCTCTCTTCTCAGAATAAAAATCAATGGCAGAAATAAGAAAAATCCCTGTCTACTATATACCAATTCTTTTGCAGCTTTCAGTATTTTCATGTGTAAGGTATTACTTATCACTAGCTCAACTGGCTAGTGTATGTGCTGTCTAACACCCAATAGATAAACAATACTTTCAGGCACCTCTGCAGGATTTCTGGATGTGTTTTCAGATTATTAACAGCAAGCTGCAGTATGTCCAAGTATCATGGACTCATAGCTACTGTGAATGTACTGCAATGTATGCTGAGCAGATAGTCTGGTATTTTCTGGCAATGAATTTACTATGCTCACATTGCGTGGAAATACAGTTCTGCTCAGAAACCTTAGGAATAAATCTGGAACAACTACCTTAATTTCAAATGTTAGAAAGTATTTCTCAGGCTGCATATTCTTCCTGGGCTGAACCCCGGGGCTGGGCTAAGTGCTGGGTCTTAACAGCAGTAACCAAAGGCTGAGGACACAATGGATAACATTGCAGAGATACCCTGCTTCACAAATACATGCAGCACGTTAATCACAGAATTAATATGGTTACATTGCTTCTGGTATCTAAGCTAACTTGACTAACTCTGTGCTAGTGTCTGTGGTGTGACACAGATGTATCCTCATATGGTAAGCTGCAGAAACACAATTTAAAGACTTCTGTTACATTATGAAACCACTGAGAAACAAAAAATGGAGAAACAGATTACTGTTGTATTCTTTTCCCCTGAAGTTCTGTCTAGACATGTATGAGTACATACATTGCAAGATTTAGAATTACATAGGAAAATATTTAAGAACATAAGTCCAAAATTGAGGTTACAGCTATTAGAAACCAAAGTAAGTGTCACAAGATTCCTCATTTCAAAACTAATTTTGGATTCAATTCCCTACATCCTTGTCCCTTCCTGAAAGTATTTGCCAGAACAAACTATAATTTTTCTTAAGGAATTATCAAAATTTCAACATACTGTCCAATAAACTGTCCAGATATGTCTATTGAAATTCAGTGGGATTTATATGGGAGCTTCAAAAGCACCCCTCAACCAAACCTGCTGGAGTTAAATAAAACCAAATTCTGATGTTCTTAAACATACATTTTGGTCAGCTTTCTACCTTGAGATCTAAATATTTGTATACAGTAAGTGTTTCAGATAGTATTTGTGGACAATAATTTTCAGTTAGAAAATAAAGGCAGCTGATGTATTCTCTATTAATTTCTCATATAAAATGCTGATTCTAGACTACTGTATTATGCTGTCTCTTAATTTTTTGTACTATTTCATACTGTGAGCTTTAATGGTTTTTCAGGACGTTCCTTTTTCTTTCCCTGCTAAGCAGAATTTGTATTTACTGAAAGGTTTGTTTATGGGTTTTTCCTTCAGTGTTTCCAGCTGTGTCATAGTTTAGTAAATTATACCAAAGGTCATTAATATTTTTTGTTTGTTTGTTACCTGCTGTAAGTCTACAGACATTTAGTTTTAATATTTGTTTTTGAAAGCCTGTTTTCCCTTCTTTATTTCCTGCTGTGCATGTGAGCAACTGAATAATACTCAAATGAAAGCTGTTGAAATAATGGAAGAGGGTTGTTCTACTTTTAAACTGTAAGTCTGAAAGTCTCATTTATAACTCTGGCAATGTTCAGTGAACCTGAATAATCCCTAATAAACAGATACCTTCTACTATAACATCATCAGTATTCTAGATGTCAGTAAACATTGTCTTTTTTATTAATCATCTGCCAGAAATGCTTTTAAAATTTAGCAATGAAATTTAATCCTGGTTTTTAGTAAAGTCTAAGATGATCCCTGGGTATGATCAACACAAAACCAGAGACAATCCAGAATAAAAATTATCAACACTGTAAGTGTGCCAGAGAAAATCATTGTAAGGATAATTAGGGAGGCCATTAGATAGAAAAAGGAGGAGAAAAAAAGTCAGGCTTGTTAATGTGATCTTTTTGTATTGTTTATCACTGTTATTAATTTTTTTTTTTTTTTTAACTGAAAACAAATGTAAGAGGGAAAAGCTGTTCTCTTTCTACTCTGTTTGCAGTCTGTATCTCTGAAGTGAGCAAATTCCCAAGTGGTGTTTACAACAGCCCACCTACAGAGCAGCAGATGATCTAAATTTAAGAATGTATGCCACTCAAGGTTCTCGTTATACCATCATATATTCTGATAAATAAGTCAATCTTTAAACTAAGTCAGAATACAGGAACAAATTTACCCATGGCTTTCAGAGCCCAGGCTAAGTGCTCTACTACCTTCATATTTAGGTGGGGCACTACTTATTACCGATTTAAGTTACACTAGCTTTATCTGGTTTCTCTGAATACCTCAACTTCTTAGATGTGCTCCCAGAATAAACGCTACTTTTTAGCAGAAATTTAATTTTCGGGGTCTCTCTGAGATCATGCAGTAACCATTAGAAAGCTCAGCTATTTTACAACTGTGGATGCTCTGAACTGTCTCAGAGAAACATGGGCAGTTGTAGAGTGGGATATAAAACATCAGTAATGTCAGAATTTTCAACATTTCCAGGTTTAGGTGGATGCTAGGAAAAGATTTCCATGGTGGAATATTAAAAATGTATTTCAGTGATGTCCTACACTGATAAAGCAATTAAAAAAAATTAGTGATGTGTTAAATCTGTTCTTTATTGATATCTCTATGAGATTGAGACATTTATAAATCATTCTAAACTGACTTTTCAGATTTTATCTTTGTGGAATCGAGTAAGCCTACTTACAAATTACAAAAATTCTAATTTAAACCAAACATAAATTCTAGGGTTGTTTCTTTTTTTCCTTTCATAAAACCTTCTGTAAAGACTCATATTATATGCCAATCCAATATAATTTCAATCAATTGCAACAAGAAATTAATTTTTTCATTCATCACCTAAACTTTTCTTTGTTTTCTTCGCATGCAAAAGCCAAATGAGAGTATTTTAACTATTATTAAATTAAATCAATTTGTCATAATTTCAAATAGTGTCCAATAACCTGTCCAGATATGTCAAATATCTATTGAAATTCAGTGGAATTTATATGGGAGCTTCAAAAGCATCCTTCAACCAAACCTGCAGTTAAAAACCCAAACAAATTCTGATGCTCTTAGTAGGACAGTAGAGGGAACTAACAGTAAAACGAACAACTGTTTGAGCACAAGAAAGGTGTTTGAGGTACCACCAAGATACATTTATTTCAAAGAATTTATTTAAGATACAGATTGTCAACTATCTCCTGCCTAAGGAATATCAGAATAAATAAAGTATTTCAGTATTTGAAGTCATATTTGTTTTATGTGTTTCTCAATTCCACTTCCACCGGTGTAAATCTAAACTAAAATCACTGCAACAGCAACTCAAAAAAGAAAACAGTATAGCCAGTATTTTGTCACACCACAGCCAAATTACAATACCAACACCATGTACAATGTGTATGTACAAATACAAGCATATTAGGCTGAGATGAAAGTCTATGAAAGGAGGGAACTTCTGCAAAATATGATGGTCAGAGTTCCATCCTAGGAATTCAGGAGTAGGCTTATTTATTTATTTATTTATTTATAAAATACTTTTTAAATCATTATGTTTCTCCCCCTCTTTAACATATCAAATAGAAAAACAAAACACTTCTTACAAATGAGAAAAAGTACTAGATGAACATCTAGTTCCCATGACTGTTTGTAACCCATGTCGCTGGGTCCTGTTGGCTTGGCATGACCCATGGACACTTTTGTAGAAAGTTCCAAGCTAGACATCTTTCCTTTTTAAGAACATATTTTGGTTTGTACAGATATAAAGGATATAATGGCATTTTGCTCCAAGTGAAGCAGGCAATACATACGATTTAACACAGCGATGTAAAATCAAGTTATACCTTAAGTTAAAAAAAAAAAAAGCAAATTAATTTCAGCTTACTAAAAAAATATATTTCTTTGCTTGATGTATAACTGTGTCATAATTATAAAATAGAACTAAAGAAGATTACTAATAAATAAAATAATATTATGTTAGGAGTCCTTAAGTTCCATTTAAAGCCTCACAGTTAGAGTTGCGCTTGTCTCCCTGTTTAAAAACAAGAATGTATTGCACATTTATGAATTATGTAAAAAGATTCTCATAACTCTTTAGTAGCAACATCACTCTGAAATTCATCTCATTTACTGTGCAAATATATCATACAAATGCATATTACACTCCTATTTTTATACTACTATTATTATTGTGATAATTTTTGTGCATCAGAATATAATTAAGCTCTTATTGAGATGCATGTTTTAAATCTATGGCTGTTACAAAGGTTTAAATCCTTGCCTTAATTTGAATTGCATAGCCTCTAGTTCATTTATATTTTTCAAAGAATTTGGTTTATAAAGTCTATAGTAAGCTAATATGATATGCATACAAAATGAATTTGTTCATTCAAGTAGAATTTTCTGCTGAGTTGAGCCCTTTATTTTTCACTGAGTTAACCTTCTGCTAGAATAAAACATCTGAAAACCAGCCAGCAATTCTGTAAGGCCCACATCAAATCTATTCAGAGAGCTCAATGCCAGAAAACCCCAAACAAAACAAAACTAAAGCCATGGTCCTGTATTGTTTCTTGTAAGATGTCTAATATTTTAACAGTGCAACTGATACTGAATCTACTTAGGGAGAACCCTGAGCATTTCATCACATAGTTTAGAGATGACTGATACACCGTAGCAAGTGCTACAAGAAAGGAGCATACACAAAAGGGAAACAGTTGCAAATTTGCTTTTTAATGTATTTAACAGTATTTGCATTTTTTTATTGAAAGAAAAACAAAGGTAGGAAAAGAAGATTAACTTACAAATTCATAAACAAAATGTAGGTAAGCTAGATTTTTATACTTTGTTTCTGCTTTTAAATAGATTGCTTCCAAAGGTCCAGATTCCTCTTACCTAATTTACGTACGTAAATTTAGCCTGTTTCTTCTGAGTTTAGTCACCCTAGGAATGTGCATTGCACATGGGGAAAAATAGGTGTCTTCGATAAACAGAGATATATATGATCCTCTGGAAGTACTTGCTTATAGTCAGGTACTAGATTCATTTTTAAATTAAAAGATGATAGAATCTTTAGGCATACCATGTAACTGCCTAAGATTAGGAGAATAAATGTGTCCCTAGTAAAGTTTCTGGTGTAATTGTTATATGTCTACCAGCATGCATTAAATGCAAATGGTACCTGTGAAGGAGTGTTTGCCAGCACCAGTTTATTGCTCATAACAATTAAAACATTATAAAAACTGTAAAGATAAATCAGTATCCAATGAAACGGTTTTTCAGGAAATTTTCTCTTGACTCAGCAACAAGTACCTAGGACAACAAATATGTTTTCAGAACTTTGCTGAACTCTTACTGAACTCTTCAATGATTATAGATAAGGAAGAGGGAATGGGTTTCAGTCCCAGCTGTACGTGGGCTGGAAGGCATTTTCAGAACTGCATATGGGAACCAAGGACCTTGATTCTGAGAGAAATTACGTTTCAGACACTTGTACAGCTTTTTTTGTGTTTATTTACTGTGGTTTCATAGCTAGTATTTATTGCATTCCAATGTCTCCCAAACCTCAAATAACTAAAAGAAGCAAGGGAGAGGGGAAAGGAGGCTGTTGTTTTGCTTGGGGGAAAGGGATGCTATAGGTGGGTACTGGGGTGTGGGTGTGTATGTGTGTGTTTCTTGCTCTAGCAGGATCTGAAATGGCTTGAACATGCCTCTGAAAGCTCCTAATGAGCTGTCCTGGTTCTGCAATTTGACCTTTGCAGAGGAGAGGCCTACTGTTCTGCAGAGTGACACTTTGTTAATGGAAACCCCAAAAAGGCCTGTACATAAACTTTCAGAATTCAGGATTAATATATGCACCCCCTAAAAAGTTCAGAAAGATCAGATGGCATTCTGTATTGTTATTGCATGTCTGAATGACACTATTTTTATGGCTCATCCATCACTCTGTTTTCAAAATAAGTTTTCTTTTTTTCCTCATAACTCAGTTGCAGCCTGTGGGATTAGTTAAGGCTTGAGTTACAAAATCTTCCACCTGTCTTAACCTGTTTCCAGGCACTGTATTAATACAAATAATAACTAATAATAAGAAAAAGCAGCAAAGCTGAGTTAGGCTTAAGACTTTTAAAATTAATCTGTCTGGCAAACAGACAAACAGGAAAGCGCAGGAAAGTGAAAAGACTGTGTTCAATCACATTTTATTAATGAAGTTGCAATGCAAAATAATACCACATCTAGCATGAAGTTAAAAACAAAACAAGACAAAACTATATTAAATCACTTTTATTGATTTAAAACAGAATTATGATCACAGTTAATTCAAATAGCAACTCTATGCATCAGAGGAGGGGACTAGTCTTCCAGTTGCTTCTGGAACAGAGGGCTGGAACAAGATGTAGACATCTTGTCAGTTTATCTTTAGATAATCTAAAGTTTGTTTCTTTTTCTTCTGATTCAGAGCCCTTCAAGGAAATGTAGTTAACATAACATGTTTCATTGTTTCTGTTATGGGCTTTGGAATTTTTGCATGGAGGCTTAAGAAAACTTAAGATTTTTCAGTTGAAGAATACACAAGAATTTGAGTAATTTTAGAGAAAATTTTAAAATTTAAGTATATTTTCTGGTACTATGAATTTTGTCTAAATTCTAATTTAGACTTTTTAATTCTCTTATGATTCTAGTTCATATATTTACAGCTGTTTTCCTACTTTTGATGGGCCTTCTGCAGAAAAAAAAGAGAAAAATTAATAATAAAGAGGAATTAAATATTTTATTCAGAAGTTACCTAGCATAAGAAGATTCACACCCATGAAGTTAACTTCTAAGCTTCTGCTCCTAATCTAAACTTCTGTTTATGTCTCTTGAAACATGCGTTTTGAAATACATGCATCCTGCCTTCCTTCTCAACTACTTTCATTAACAGTGTGGTACTTAGTTCATAGAATCTTAGAATCATAGAGTAGTTTGAGTTGGAAGGGACCTTCAAAAGTCATCTAGTCCAACTCCCCTGCAATGAGCAGAGACATGTTCAACTAGGTCAGCTGTGGGCTGGAATTAAACCACGATAGTCATAATAAGGGATTTGAAATGAGTGCAAGTATTGCCAAACACAAGCTTGCAGGTGTGGTCATCCTGAAGACATTTAAATAATCACTGACCTATAATTGACAAAAGAAAAAAAAAAAGCCAAAACAAGCAAACACACACACACGAAAAAAAAAAAAAAGCAACAAAAAAAAACACAACAAAGAAATAAACAGAAAGCAAATAATCAAAGAACATCAATTAAAAAACAAGAAAAAAATATAAAAATATGTTTACCCAGAGCAAAAAGGCACAGATGAACATGGGCATATAACATTATTGGCCTGTATATGTCTTTGAAGAAACATGCAGGACCAGGGGCACACAATGCTACTATTGATCCCAGGTCTGTGGGAAAGGAAAATGTTTGTGGAAGTGGATAAACCAAAAGTCTTGACTTTTCCAGTCTTTCATATAATCACAGAATGGTTGAGGTTGGATGGGACCTCTGGACCCCCTATTATCCAATCTTCCTGCTCAAGGACTACGTAAAGCCATTGCCTAGAACAGCATCTAAACAGATCTTAGTATCTCTAAGAATGAAGACTACAGAAATTCCCTGGGCAACCTTTTCCAGAGTTCAGTCACCCTCACAGTAAAAAAGTGTTTCCTGATGTTCAGAGGGAGCCCCCTGTCTTTCAATTTGTTCTCATTGTCTCTTGGGCACCACTCAAAAGACCCTGGCTCCATCATTTTTGAACACTTCCTTCTGTTTTTTATATACATTAATAATATCTCCCCCCTTACCCCCACCAATTCTTTTCTCCAGCTGAACAGTTGCAGCTTTCCATGACTTTCTTTATATGTTAAGTGCTCCAGTCTCTTTCTGCAATGAGTCCATAGGTTAGGAACGTTTTTTTTTGTTAAGGAATGAATTATGTATATGCTTCATGTAGTAAAGTACTTTTGACCACTTAGATGATTTAGGTCATCAATATAAAGAAAATTCACTCCAGCAAGGATCTTACACTTAAAAAGAAGCAAACAAACAAAAAAAAATTAATCATCCTTTATATTGCAGGTCTCTCATTTATAAGTGCCAAATCTGTCACCATTTAAGATAAATTTCTTGTTTTTATAAAAGAAATAATATTTTAAATCTGACTTCATGAGTCTCATACTTTTAAAACACAATAGCGCTCAACAGACAAGTAATTCTGTCTTACAAGAATGGAACAATGGACAAATGCTGGAATTAATCTGTGCTTCAATTCATTCAGAGCTGGGCTTCTTTGGTGTCCTGCCTGAACAACTATCAGACTTTACACTGACAGTGTGAAATCTCACTTGGAGTTCAGGTAAAATCCCTGCTAGCCTCAGTATCACACAGTATCACAGTATGCTAGAGATTGGAAGGGACCTCGAAAGATCATCTAGTCCAATCCCCCTGCCGGAGCAGGAACACCTAGATAGTGTTACACAGGAATGTGTCCAGGCGGGTTTTGAATGTCTCCAGGGAAGGAGACTCCACAACCTCCCTGGGCAGCCTGTTCCAGTGTTCCCTCACCCTCACTGAGAAGAAGTTTCTTCTCAAGTTTAAGTGGAACCTCTTGTGTTCCAGTTTGTACCCGTTACCCCTTGTCCTATCATTGTTTGCCACTGAGTAGAGCCTGGCTCCATCCTCGTGACACTCCCCCTTTATATATTTATAGACACTTATAAGGTCACCCCTCAGTCTCCTCTTCTCCAAACTATAGAGACCCAGCTCCCTCAGTCTTTCCTCATAAGGGAGATGCTCCACTCCCCTAATCATCTTTGTTGCCCTTCGCTGGACTCTCTCCAGCAGGTCCCTGTCCTTCTTGAACTGAGGGGCCCAGAACTGGACACAATATTCCAGATGGGGTCTCACCAGGGCAGAGTAGAGGGGAAGGAGGACCTCTCTCGACCTAGTAACCACCCTCCTTCTAATACACCCCAGGATGCCATTGGCCTTCTTAGCCACAAGGGTAGGGTCATCATTTCATCCATTAGTTGTTGTTGTTTCATTTGTTTTTTTGTTTTGTTTTGTTTTCATTTTGATTGGAGCTTTTTTTTTCACAGAAGTTGAATTCCATGTTTCTCCTTTGTTTTACCTGTAGGTATTACTTACAGCTGAAATCAGGCATTTTTTATTAACATCTTCAAAACTGGGAATTCTAAATTAGAAGTTAAAGTTTTTGAACACAAGGCTGTAAACACTCTCTTCCTCAGTATATTAAAAAAAAACAAACAACCCTCAGATATAATATTGCACTCTACTTTGGAAAAGTTACTGTAGAAGGAAAATGTAGTATAATGACTTTTTTATACACTTGGTACAATGGAATTTTTGCATAGTCATCTGGGCTATGTCATGAAAAATAATCTGAACATTTTCTTCTCTTCTGCTTTAAAAATATCTTTTGGACTTTCATCTTCTTTAGAAATCCTACAATAACAAATTAAAGAAATCAGTGGAATATGTTAGTGAAGATTTCTCCTTGAGAAATAAGATAAACAATTGTGTATGTGATGATCAGGATATTGGGGGAAAAAGGTGGTAAATTCAATTCCAACAAATCTCAACCTGCTTTCTAAATGTGTAAGTATACAAACTGGCTAATTTCACAGCTTTTTGGTACAATATGCCCTTCCAATACTGTTTATACATTGATCACAAAGGGTACTTACACATTTTTTTTCAGATAAATTAATGTGCCTGGCTTATAGAGACTCCAAGGTGAATCAAAGAAAACATGCATTGAGACTAAGCTGCTCAAATGGCCCATCAACAGTTAATTAAGTGGCAAACACAGAAGCAACTCTGATGCTGCCAACAAAACTGCCTGTAGAGTCTGCCATGGACTCAAATTTAGACTGCTGGAGGGAACTCTGCAGATTGGCATCAGTCTCTTGTGATGCTCATCTGAAAAGCAGAGTAAATTTCACAAGCTACACATGAAAATGAGAACAAGAGTAAAGGAAGTGCTGTCTGAACATATTGCTATTAATGGGATGAGCTTGTCATGCCTGTGCTCTCAAGACTAGAGTGGTAGTGACCAAAGGGGACCTGCAGCTGTTACTGGCTCTCCATGTAAAACAATATGGTAATCTTAAAGTTTCCATCCATTTCTTGTCCTCATAGTAAAAGAAGCTGATATTCCCATCAGACTTGCAGTCACAGAGCTGAATGAACGTATGAACTCTGCTACCTACCCATTCCTTGGGACAGTCTTTCTAGTGAAAAAGTAGTAGAGTTACATGTGAAGATTTTACCTTTGCAGCCAACACTGAGAGGCAGTTCCAATCCCTAGAGATGTCAAACAAACACCAGGTTGTGTCTTCTCTATTTCTCTGCTCTTGCAGTTATTGATTTTTGTTGAATTCTTCTGCATTCTTTACCCACCCCTACTTTACCTATTGTCATTTAAATTCTTACCCTTCTTGATACAATCTGTATCCACAGAGGGAAATTATCTGCATTTCTTGAGGGTCCTTAGCTGCTAAAACCTTTAGAATGGTGTTCTAATATTTGTTACTAAAGGTGATCAAAACATGTTTTTGGAAGGTAGAAGGAAGTTTTGAATACATGTTTCAGGTAATTTTTTTTTTTTTCAGTATTTTTCCCTGAAAATATGCCTGCTTTTGCCAAGTTATGTAATTTCGTTACAAATAAGAAATCTGAAAAAATAGAATGTGAATAGATTGCCACACTTTCAAATGTAAATCTACTCAACCTTTGTTAATTTAGTACAATTATCAGATTTGCACTTTGGCTCAGATTCATGGATAAAACCACTATAATTGTTTAAGCGAGTGAGAAGACATAGGACTCGGTCAATAAGTGAATTAGGGATTCCTCCTTTGAAATTTGTTTCACATAAAAGAGCAGTAATCATGAATATTTTAAAAGCAAGAACTCTTTAAGCTTCTTTAAATATTAATGTAGCAAAGAGACAACATTAAATATCAGTTAGGAGCACATAGTATTTCAAGAATTAAGATGTGAAAGCACATGAAAACCAAGCCAAAACCACTGATAATGTATAGCTTTTAATTTCTTGTATTTTGCCATTTAATTTCTTGCATATTCAATCAGATATTATTTATCTTTCTCTTAATGTCTTCCCTAGAAACTGCTTGTTTCTCAAGGATCTTTTTTCTGTTATGTAATCTTACAGAAATTAGTTGGAAAGACCAAAAAAAGACAGAAGTCTTAGACCAAATCAGCTTTTCAATGAAGTTATTATGGAGTCGCTGGAAAAATGTACAAAACATGCCATAGCCCTTTCAAAATCAAAAAAAGTAAAACAGATTAAACCACTTAATTTTTGTTATGAATTTGAATGAGAGAATTGGTTCAAGATTCTTATCTGGTAAAATGGAAAACCATGAATGATCACTATTCCCAGAAGCACCTCAAGGTGTGCAAAAATAGCTGGTTTCCCACTGCTGTGGAGGTATGCTTAGCTGCTCAGCAAGGGTTCAAATAGGTACTGTTCTTCTTGAATTAGAAAAATATGCTTCCACTCTTTCTACTGCTGCTGCGTCTGGGGGAACTCACGTAGCCAATGCACATGCTCTCAAGAAAACCACAGTATTGGCTAGTTACTAAAATAAACAAATATGCCCCAGAACAACATCAAAAAATAAACTTCAATTTAAAGTGTAGTTGTATATTGAGTTTCAACTGTTCCCAAAAGGCAACTTTTCATATATGACACTTTTTCAACTTCAGCTTGGAGGAACCAGGGAAAGCTATTTGCTCAAATTACAATAAAAGATTGTGAATACTCACAAACCTGGATCCTATAGTGGCACATCTGTACTTAGTTTCCATCTGCAAGTTCTGCAGACAATTTATTCTACTGGTTGCAGCCAAAATAAAATAATTTAAAAAAAAACTTTAACAGGGAGGCCGCTGATACTATTAGATACCATACATCATTCTTCATTACTGTTTTTTCTTCCTCATTTTAGTTCCTTGTGAAAGAAGCAGTTAGAGTAACAAACAACTGCAGAACTTACATACAGATCTACACTCTGTATTTATTTTCTCCAAAACCAAACACCACAGTTATTACAGATTGGATTAAAAAAACAAAAAACAAAAAACAAAAAAAAATCCTACTTATTTTAGATAAAATATGCTTTTTTTCTGATAAATCCTAATTCAAGTAGAATATGAATTACTAGAGGGAGGGTTGCTGGCACAGAGATTGACACAGATGATAATCAGGCTCAGCTAATACAGATCAAAACTTGAACTGTGCAGAAAACTTTTTCAGTCCATACCACATGTTTCTGACCATACCACATATCCAAGTACAAACAGCAAATTGGCTTTTAAAAATTAAACTAATACTAAATTTAATTTGATATATAATAATTTATTTTATTTTTCACTTTTTTGGTAGGGGAGGTTGTTTGGAGGGTTTGTTTTGGGGGTTTGTTTTGCTTGGTTTGTTTATTTTAATTTTTAGAAAAGCTTCCAAACCAGAGAGAATAACTAATCCATTAGTAAAATCATTAATTTGGAAATTAAATGTTAAAAAGAGCGGAAATGTTTGCAATTACTAGATACATGGCTTTATTTAATACTCAGTAAACACCTCTGATTTTTTTATTTTCTTTTTCTTTGAAAGTTGATTGCTGGTTTAGATGGATGAAATATTAGTGAGAATTTTTGTTTGTTTGTTTACATTTATATTTTTGCACCTTTAATTTAAATCAAACTTTTTTTTCTATCCATTTTTCAGTGGTGTTAAAAATGTTTGTTCCTTGTAGATTGTTGATAGTGCTCTTGCATATCATTCAATTCTTAGGAGATTATGCAACTCTGCAATTAATTTTAGAAACTTCTTTAAATCCCCCAGTTGCAGTTAAACCCCCTGAAGTATATGAATGCATACCATATTGATTGCTTTCATACACTTTGTCTTACCATTTTTCTGTCGTGCTTAATTTTGTATCTCAATATTATCAAGGCAGTAATAATCAGCACAGAGCATAATAGGAACCAAGAAATAGCTCTTCACTCAGCAGTGAGAATTTTAAACAGAAAGGGAATAGAGATGTTCGTAATATTACCCTTGTTTATGTAGTAATTCATCATTTCAACACTGCTTTGTTTGCTAACTCATGTAAGATACGGACACACCAATAACCGATGTATCATGAATTCAGTATGTTTCCTTGAATGTCAGAAAATATTGTCACTGACCTGCGAAGAAATAACTTTTGTAGTTCCTCTCAAAAGAAACCCCAATACAATTCTGATAAGATGTGAGTAATGTATGGTGACTGGTGCAGCAATGTACAAAGGCAAATAAACCCTTCACTTCTGGTCTGCACAATATATGGTGAATGAAGTTATTTCTTTGACTTGCTGCACTGTAGGGTATTCAGAGAGCAATTTGCTTGTCCTGGGATTGTGGTGGATGAGAGGGGCAGTGGTGACTTGGCTGTTTCTTCCTTTCCATATGCTTGGCAAAAAGCTTCAAAAGGACACATCTGACAAAACTATATATAAAATGAAATCAGAATACAAAGGAGATGTAAGAGGGAAATGGATGATAGATGGAAGAGGAGTGAAATTATTACAGTAGGAAAGGAGAAGAAAGGTGGAAGTCTTGGGTACCTGCTACTAAAAGAAGAATAAAATAAAATAAAAACAGTTTTAGAAGTTCAGACACTTGTTTGAACTGCTCCCCCATGTGTCAGCTAATGGGAGGCTGCCAATATGCTGTAATGCTACACAGCTCCCACTCCTTCCTCTGCAACCTCATGCTGTCAGTAGGCCAGAAGCATGCTTGGAAGCTGTATGAGAGGGCATGGCCCACTCTCAGATCCTTTACTCACCTATCACAAGCTGACTGTTGCTTACCTCACTTTATGATCCAAACACCTTTGCGGAAACAAATGCTCTCTGCCTCTTATGTTGTTTCAGGTATCAGTAACACTATGGAGCTCAAACAAGGGTTTTCTAATGAGATTTTTTTTTTTTTCCTCCTCATCAAGTTAAATTTATGGTTCAAGAGAAAATGGTCTTTGTGTCAAACTGAGGACATGGGGATGTGAGGGATAGGAATCATTGGCATTCTTATCCTAGTCTAACTTTCATTCCCAAATTGGATTCTGAGACGTATTCTCCTTTGCTTTTGTAGAGCTAATGTGTTTGGGTTGCTTATTTTTCTGAGGTTATTTCTTTTTATTTGTGTGCTACCTAATGGAAACACATCAAATTCTTAGCAGAGGCTGTCTGTGAATAAAACAAAGGTCTAAATGCTAATATGAATAATGAAATTTCCATGGTGGCACACAGAGGAAAGAGTAGAAATTGCTAAGGCATAAGGAAATTAATTATATTTCATTGAAAATTTCCCTACAGAACAGATATTACTAAAGGTATTTTCTAAAATGGACTAATGTATATTTTAATTTATAAAATTAAATCTTAAAATGCCAGTGTTATATTCAGTTGTATATAGAAAAGTGTATATCTGGAAGTGCTCTTTGTTATACAAAGTCATCTAGCTGCAAAGAAAGATAAGAATATTATTTAGAAAATGAACAAGCACATAAAGAATTTGTTTACTATCAGCTGCAGAACAATCCTGGCTTTATCTTAATGTCAAATGTATCTACACTGCTTTCTCTAATTCCTGACATACAAGTGCAGGTGTGTAAGTCTCCTTTTCAATGAAAAAAAAAATCTATAAAATAAATATAAAATAGAAAACATAAAAATAAAAAGAATAAAAAGAAAAACACAACAAAACAAAAGGAAGGGAAGGGAAGGGAAGGGAAGGGAAGGGAAGGGAAGGGAAGGGAAGGGAAGGGAAGGGAAGGGAAGGGAAGGGAAGGGAAGGGAAGGGAAGGGAAGGGAAGGGAAGGGAAGGGAAGGGAAGGGAAGGGAAGGGAAGGGAAGGGAAGGGAAGGGAAGGCAAGGGAAGGCAAGGCAAGGCAAGGGAAGGCAAGGCAAGGCAAGGGAAGGCAAGGCAAGGCAAGGGAAGGCAAGGCAAGGCAAGGAAAGGAAAGGGAAAAGAGAAGAGAAGAGAAGAGAAGAGAAGAGAAGAGAAGAGAAGAGAAGAGAAGAGAAGAAGAGAAAAGAAAAAGAAAAGAAAAGAAAAGAGAAAAGAGAAAAGAGAAAAGAAAAGAAAAGAAAAGAAAAGAAAAGAAAAGAAAAGAAAAGAAAAGAAAAGAAAAGAAAAGAAAAGAAAAGAAAAGAAAAGAAAAGAAAAGAAAAGAAAAGAAAAGAAAAGAAAAGAAAAGAAAAGAAAAGAAAAGAAAAGAAAAGAAAAGAAAAGAAAAGAAAGGAAAAAAAGAAAAGAAAAGAAAAGAAAAGAAAAGAAAAGAAAAGAAAAGAAAAGAAAAGAAAAGAAAAGAAAAGAAAACAAAAGAAAAGAAAAGAAAAGAAAAGAAAAGAAAAGAAAAGAAAAGAAAAGAAAAGAAAAGAAAAGAAAAGAAAAAGAAAAGAAAAGAAAAGAAAAGAAAAGAAAAGAAAAGAAAAGAAAAGAAAAGAAAAGAAAAGAAAAGAAAAGAAAAGAAAAGAAAAGAAAAGAAAAGAAAAGAAAAGAAAAGGAAAAAAGAAAAAAAGAAAAGAAAAGAAAAGAAAAGAAAAGAAAAGAAAAGAAAAGAAAACAAAAGAAAAGAAAAGAAAAGAAAAGAAAAGAAAAGAAAAGAAAAGAAAAGAAAAGAAAAGAAAAGAAAAAAAGAAAAAGGAAAATAAAGCACTTTGCAATGTGAACATCCAAATTTGTAGTTTACTGATTTACCTTGGGAGTACTTTTATGGGATTTAGTCTACTGCTCTGTGGATTCAACTGAAAGATATTTACATGAAAAAACTGGCAGTTAGATTGCACTTTTATGTTTGAGGTTGTTTTTTTTTTAATATTAAAATACTTATTTATACATTATCCACTTAGACATTCTCTATCTTGCAATTTCAGGTACTCTTTTGAGTGGGAATGAAATTGAACACTGGAACTGAGAGAAGAAAATTAAAACATTTTGTGCACTTTTATGAGCAAAACCTTCTCTTCTTTGCTCTTTTCCAGGGTATGAGGAAGAGAAAGATGTCTGACTTGAGTACAGTGGGATGAGAGCCAGTCTGGAATGGGAAAAGAAATGGAGATAAGGATAAGGAATCAGGGTGGAAGAACAGATGGTGCCTGGGAATGAGGGAGGCGAAGCCTGGGAATTTCAATCTAAGAGGGAAATCATGAAGGAAACGGTGAGGTAGCTGGAGAGGGAGGAGAGCCTGCCTTGGATAAAGATTTGCTTGCTGTAAAGATTAGAATGGTACAACTGGGAGTTATGTGCAAAAAATCTTGAAATAAGTGAATCTGACATTGTGATAGTATGCACAATGATAAATGAGACAATATTAACAAAGATGAGGAGGCAGGCATACTACTCTAGCTTAAGCTCAACAAGTTACAAGCCATCAGCCAAGATGAAGCAATTATCTGTATTATTTGTCAAGTAGAAAAAAAGCTCATTTTAATAACACTTTTCAGTTTTACCTTGATACTTTTATATAAATACATTTAATTTAATTATAAAGAAAGTCTACAAAGTATTTAGCTATAATTGATCAGAATTTTATCAGGAAAAAATGTTTTGTTCTATTTTTTGAACAGTTTTACCTCTATGTCTGTGTTTCAAGAGGGGAAAAGTACACATCAAAATTGTGAATATATAAACTGTGCTTGCTTCCAATTCACTTCCACAAATTTGTAAATTTTGTCCATTTCTCTGTAAAATATTAAAAAACATGAATAAAACTTACTGTAATGAGTATGTCTTTTCAACAAAACTGAAAAGTGTTTTCATCTTTTGGGGCCCTTGTTGTTTTAGTGCTCTTCAAGTTTAGCTTTGCTAAATATTAGGAAGAGCTTTGTAAAGTTACTCCTTCATTTTACAAGAAATTGGTCACAGAAATGTGTTGTTTAAAATTAGTCTTAAATAAGCTGATTGATCATGAGCTCATTCAAGACAAAAAATCAGGAAGAGTCCTACTGACTTCAATATAATTCTGAGCTTGAAGTTAAAGCTCATACTTAAGTTCTTGGTGGACCAGTTTCCTAATCTTCAGAATATTGCTAACTAAAAGTCAAAATTACTTTAGCACTGACTAATTTTATTGAGGTCAGTTAGATGAAAAAAAAAAGGAAGTACCTCATGAAAGGGAGGTGTTTGGATACTAATTCTTTTCCACTAGCTTCTGGATTTTGTTTCAGGATCAAAAGGCATTGCTAGCTTTTCATTCAGTTATGTGTGTATATAACATGACTCAGATATTTCTATATTCTGCCTAAGCTGCTAACAATAGGAAATTCGGTCTGAGACCTCTTCAGTTAATTTTCACTGAACAGTCTTTTAAAGGTCTAACTGATATGAGCCTTGGTTTTATCAACAGCTTATTCTCCTTAGCACATTCTCCTAGTTTTAAAGAATAATGATATTTTTTACCTATTTTTATTGCTGGTATTTCTTGGGGTTTTGTTGTTTTGGTAATTACGAAAACAACAACAACAACAAATTATTATCAGGCCAGTACAGATCAGTCATTGGTTAGTCTCATCCCTGAGGCTTTTTTTAATACTTCAGAGTGTATGCAGACAGATGTTGTCCAGAAGACAGGGCGGAAGCTATGTCGGATCTGTAAGCTTGAGAATTAGTTCTAGACTAATTCTAGAGTTCTAGACTGATCTAAAACAATCTTCAGATACTATAGAAAATTAACCTTCATCAACAAGTTAAATCATTAAAATAAGATGAAAATTAAAAACTACTTTTCATTTACAACCTGATGAAGCGCATCTCAAATCCAGGTTTTAAAAAAGTTTTCACTGTTAGGAAGCTGAGGTTCTCAAGTTCTCAATTACAATTTTAATTATAATAGAAAAAAAAAATCTTTATATCATGAATCCTGTGATAATGCATTTATTTTTTTTCAGTCTGGAATAATAGAAAAGGTGGCCAGTATCACAACTTGTACATTTTACAGTTTGTTTTATTGAGAGTGAAATACATTTGGTCTTTTATATTTCCCCCCTGTCTTTTGTATTCAGAATACATTTAGAAAATTACACATCTGAACAGTGGAGCCTGTTCCAGGAAGGACTCGCTTCTTTGCATTGCACCTCTGCCAGGTAAATAACCTTTAACAGCACTAAAAATGAGAACTGGTTTGACAAGTTGTGAACATGTAAACTTACAAGTCTATTAAGAATCTAATTTACTTACTACTTCTTAAGGAAATAGGCACTGTTTTCTACTACTTCAAATGGCATATTCTTCACAATATATTCTTTAAAGGAAATATACTGCAATCTCATAAGATACCTTTTGGTCAAACATGGACCAGGGCCTGGAAAAGAGTAATTATTCACAGGCAGGCATATTTCAAGTTGTAAGGTATCTATGTACCTCAAGGTAGGATACCAAAATAGGAGCATAGGCCTGAAGTCAGAACACAGTGTTTTGAAATGGGTAGTTTCTACTGAATGCTGATTTTCAGAAGGCTAGGTTTCAGAAACACTTTTAATGTTCCCTTGGAAGTATTTGTGCTTCTTTTACAAAACTCATTTTCGTAGTGATTGTAATCACTTTGCTCTGAAAATATTAATATACTAATATTCCCACTCCAGACATCTATATATCTGTCCAAGAAGAACTCAGTAGATTAGCCATTTTGCCACTATGCCTCACTGGCAATAAATAATAAAGTTTATAAACTGAAAAACTCAGATTCATTGTCATAGCATTTTTCAGTTTATTCTTCACGCTAGGTGAATACCAACAGTATTTATTCTAAAAAAGGATTTGAGTCAATGAGCTTTAAGAAAAGGATATATCATTTAGCTTCAAGATTTGGTTTTGCACTGCATAATTCAAGATATCACCAAATATAAATACTGTAAAAATAACACCTCTCCAGAAAAATAAAATATAGACTGATTTCTTCCCTGAGAATCTTTTCATGTATGTCAGGATTTGGGGTCCTTGGATAAGGTTCAGCCCATGCCCAAGTTTATGGTAAGGCTTAGTGTAAGAGCTGGGAGAGAGATAAAGCCTGCACCTTTAGTTGGTGTGGAGCTGCCAAGGGGAGGATTATACTGCAGAAAGATTTATCCCCTAAGAACATTTTCATGTGGGCCATGGGTGGGTGCCCACAGTCAAGTGAGGAACTAGCTCACTGGGCCTGCAGGCAAATGCTGCAGGGTGATGCAGACAAAAGACACCTCAAAATCTGAAAAACAGGTGGAAGGAATCCTGCTTGTATCCCTATAGATGAGGGAATGTTGTGAGGACATTATGGGGGAAGCTTTTGCCCTTTCCCTAGGAAGACCAGAGAGCTGGATGCCTACCTGAAGTGCCTGTAGGCTGATGCACACAGCATGAGGATCATGCAGGAGTTAGACACATGCATGTGTCTGCAGGGCTGTGGTCTCACTGAGTCACAGAGACGTGATGTAATAGCTCAGAGAAGCATTGCAATGGACAGATGCAAGTTTTTTAGGAGGAATGGACAGGAAGGTGAGGAGAAGGAACTGTTCTTTATGTCAGAGAGAAGCAGGACTGCCTAGAGCTCTGCCTAGGAATAGATAACGAGTCAGTTGAGAATTTATGGATGAAGATTAGGGCAGATCAGAGCAGTCAATATCACAGTGGGTGTTTGCCACAGACTGCCTAATTAGGAAGAAGTAGATGAATGTTTTTTTCAGATAACTGTTAGAACCCTTATGTTTTCAAATCATGGTCCTCCCTGGGGACTTGAACGACCCTGATATCTGCAAGTAGGACAATACAGCAATGAGGAAATTTCTGGAATGAAAGAGAACTTCCTGACACCTGCAGTTTGAGGATCCAGTGACGGGAAGCATTCTCCTGAACCTCATTCTTAAGATAAAAAAAAAAAAAAAAAAGCGCACCTGTTTTGAAGAATCTCATGGGATGTAGTTCTATACGATCAACCTGACAACCTTATATAATAAGAAAACTGGCTCCATGGGTGCTGGGAGAGCAGTGGATGGTTTTTGTTTTGACTTTAAAAAAATATTGTTGACACTTTCTCTGATGATAACCTCATAAACAAGCTGAGGAAGTACAGATTAAATAAATAGACAGTGAGGTGTACTGAAAAGTGGCTCAGTGGCTTGCCCAGAGTGTTCTGATCAGTGGTACAAAGTCCATACGGGGGAGAGTCACAGTTGGGTATCCCAGGATCTGTACTAGGGCCAATACTACTTAAAATTAATGACCCGGGTGATAGTGTGGACAGAACCCTCACCAAGCCTGCAAATAATGCAAAACTGGGAAAAGCTGCTGATACACCAGAGGGTTGCACTGCCATCCAGAGGGACCTTAACAGACTCAAGGAGTTGGCTAATAGGAAGCTCATGAAATTCAGCAAGGAGCGCAAAGTCCTGTGGCTGGTGTGGAACAGCCCCATGCTGGGGGCAGACTGTCTGGAAAATGGATTTGCAGAGAAAAATATGGTTGTGCTGGTAGACAAATAAAATTGAACATGAGCAGGAATGTGTCCTTGTGGCAAATAGGCCACTATCATCCTGTGTTGCATAGGTGCAGAACAGCGTTCAGGACACCCACTATTCACTGTATCAAGCATGGTTCTGATGTTCCAACATGCAAGTGTCAATCTGGACACACCTTTGCAGGCAGGTGTATGCCTTTGTCTCTCTTTCTTTAATCGACCACAACAGAAGATGCCGGTTGGCTGTGGCTAGCCAACCAGGTGGAGGGGGAGATGAGCTTTGGTTAGGCCACCTTTCCTAGGCCTCTCTCCATATGGAGAAAGGAGTGCTCTCCTTGAAAAAAGACTGCTTGGCCATTCAGGATGTTGCCGAACAAGACTGTCATCTCCTGGGTCAGTCTCAAATGACCAATGTCCTGAACCGCTTGCATGCAGGGTTGGGTCTGCAACTTCCAGTGCACCTTATCACCTGCCATTTCATCCCTCGCCTGTCACTACAGGGCTTTGCAAGTGTGGGTAAACCTTTCAGGCCTGTGCAGTGGATTTTTTAGGTGAGGCACAGCGTGCGCAGAACTGGCCCCTACCTTTAGACCTGAGGTTTATCTGCCAGGGCCTAGTGAGCTTGGACGGTGACAGCAATTATTTGGCATTTAAACTAACACTATCATGTAGCCTAGATAAATTTTGTATTTGTTTTATTTTTAATTTGCCACAGGCTTATGTTCCTTTACAACCAATACCATTAATTCTTGTAAATAGTCGCCCTACAAGTTAGCATGATGGTTCATGTCTATTCCTTGAAGAAATACACAGTTATAACTTCTACTAATTCTCAAGTAGATAGAAATTAATGATTAGAAAAAAAGGAAACTTGAAATACTGGATGTTAACAGAAACATGGGAAATCTTTGGTAGTTTTGCAAAATAATTTTTAAAAGTCTTCCTGAAGTTGTTTTTGAAAAAGTGAGAAGAAATAAGGCATTTTAATGAAAGCCAAGGATACTTTTGCCGCAGTATCTCATTTTTACCTACAGAACTTCTATTGCATCATTTCTCAATTTGAACTAGAAGGTGACCAACTATTTAAGCAGTCAGGATCAAACCAATCCCCACTGTAAATATGTTAGTAGGAATTCCCCCTAACATAAATACATTTTTAAGAGGAATATAAATAAATTGTTCTCATGCATAATAGCTATTCATAGTAACACTTCAGTAATTTTTTAGAGGTTTTTTTTACTTTTTTTCCTAACAGACAAAAAAGTGGTTGGTTTGAAATATTTCTGCTTGCTTATTTTTATTCTTTGGAAAAAATGATCTATTCAACATGGCAGATCCATTAAAACCCAAATTAAATAATTGCTCCAGATTTATCCCACAAGCTTTGGAGATATAATATTAAGAATGAAGGGCTTTTACAGCTGGCTATTTCAGTCAACTAAAGTCTTAATTGCTCTCAGGAGGCAACCTTCTTTCTATTAATTTTAGGATAAGCCTAGAATGATTAAGAACTTAACATAGGATCCTCAGCTAAGTGCCTATACTTAGCTAGGATGAATCCTTAATTTTAGCTTTTTAATCCTCTCTACTTGAACTGAAAAGGGGAAGAGAGAATAAATTGCATTTATTAGAAAAGAGTTGTCATATCCACCTTCAGTCTCCCTTGCAGATGGGATATTCACCTCGGACACAATTTCCTAAGGCAATGTGAAAGATAAAAACTTAACTCTGCCATCTCCTATCTATGTTTTATTTAGAGTTGCAGTGAATCATTCAGGCTTTTAAGGTACCTTTCTTACAGCTTCTTAGAGTTGTTGAATGATTCTTCCAGGCAATGCAATAGACATATACCATTCTTTCTGGGTTGCAGGAGCAACTGTAACTATGTCAAAGGGATTTGGATGCTTTTGTTGACCACTGAAATACCATTCTTGTTCCACCTTTTCAATGTGCTAGCTTTTAACTAAACTGTAGGGTATCTGGGGTATAGCTCTATCAACCTTCCCTTATACTGTTCAGTTTTTTCTTTACGTAATTAAACACCTGCTAAAGCACTAGCAGGAGATGAGTTATTCCATTTCAGAATTACTTTAACTTATAGTGAGAATGATGTTCTGCCAAGAAGTGGAAAATCATTTCAGACCCACTGTATTCTTGAGGTGTCTCATGTAAACTCTCAGGTGCATGTGCTTAAAGATTTTTTCACTAATATTAAGGGACTAATCAAGACATAAGACCAGAATGAAAACCTTAAAATTTTCCACATTTGGAAAGGAAAGCTAAATCCCACGATTCTGTAATCTTATGTTTATTTTATCTGAACATGAAATCATTTTTACTTTTGTAAACAATACGTCCTGTTACTAAGAAAAATATAACCTGAAAAGCATATTGCAGTATAATACAAAGAAATAAAGAAAATCGGTAATTTTTCTGCTTGATTTTCCTTGACTGTCAGCATATTTAGTAATGCACAGGAAAAGAAAAAGAATTTTTTTTAAAGACTTTAAATTTCTGAATATAAACAATTTGAGAATTGCCAGGCAAGGATAGATGTTTCACCTCAGAGATAAAGGTCAATGCCATGAGGTCAAGTGACACATTCACTTTACACATCTTCATAATTTCATGATAAAGAACAGCAACACAGGGAAAATAAATGCCATTTCATATTTAATATTTCTTACTGAATCAACATGAAAATTCCAACAAATTTTAACAAAGATTAGAGAGCAGAAATCTGACCAAGAGTTGTTATACAAGATAAGATCAGATCTTTTTTCTTAAGTGTCTTTCCTCATAAAAAAAGAAATTAAGAAAAAAAGCACTAACTCAAAATATTTAATGATTGCATGCTATCCACTTCCCATGTAATTATTTGCCCACGCAGAGATGCTGCTTTTGAAGTGGATACCACAGTGTTATTTACTGGAACTCCATGGCAATCTATTGGAAAATAAGTAATGGCAAATATTGCCATACAGTTCCCTTCACTGAAGTTTAATCTGAATTGAGTCATAGTAAATATAATTAATGTATAAAAGATTTCAACTTCTTCCTTCTAATATGTTTTTCTTCCTGAGTTTATATCTGCAGTTCAACTACAAGGAGGACTGTGGTAACAGCTCACCACAGGAGTATAACCAAAGACAAAAATACAAAAAAAAATGAAAACCTTACAAGATGATTTGCAGTAATTTTAAAATCAACTTCATTCTCTTTATCTACAGTGTGGCTACCAAAATAACTTTGGTTACTTCTCCATTTCTAATGTAAATATTTTTCAGAAATCAAAATATGTTGATAAAATACAGCTCATGCAAGTTAAATACATTAATATGACACCATTAATGCAGGGTCTAATATACTCAAATCAATTGGGGGAAAAAAAAAAAAAAGAAAAAGGTTCATTCTGCTTTTTCTTTGTTTTTATGGTATTGTTTTTAAAGTTTTAATTAAATAACAACAGTCTCTCAAATATCTATCATTACTTAAGGCAGAAAAAATGCCACATGGAAAAATTTCAAAGCTCTATGAATATTTTTAACAAAAATTTCTCTTCTCTGTAGCTAAAATCTGTAAGCAGCACCCACTATATATGTCCTGCAGTTAATAACAAAGGAGTGATTTCAAACATTTCTTCAAATACAGCTAATTGTTATACTTTTATTCATATTTTAAAAACTCTGCTAGTCACACACATTCAATTTCTTTATATTTTACATCAACTGTATTTAAAAAGCACTATGAACGTGCAGATTTGTTAATAATTATTTATAAGTAATTATCTTGAGATATTATCATGAACTTCAGTGCTTAGCTCCAAGCATTTTCCTCCCGATACTTTAAAGAGTGCAATGAAAAAAAAAAAAATCAAATAAATTATGGATAAATACAGACATTATTCAGTGAAGTAAAAATAAGATAACATCAACAGAAATGAATTTTGTCTCACACACAGGTTAAATAAGAATATTCTATAAATCCAAACAGAGGTACACATCAAAGCCTAGGTCAGCTAATTTTGCATTTATAAAGGCACTTATATGCACACTTGAATGTGTGTGCAATAAAACAACACAAAGCTCTTTTTTGGCTATCACAGAGATATGATTTTATATATGATATGAGTTAAAATCATCAGTTTCAATGGATATAAGATCCTATTGTTTATAAGGAGAAGTAGAATGTGATAAAGAAAGTACTAGATTATACCTGACAGGAGCAGTAGGTACAATTCACCTATTGTCTTGGTTTAAGGAAAGCTTCTAATGTGTTGCAGACACTGAGTTGTTCTTGATTCAAACTGAAGAACTTCTGCTTATGGCTAGAAACAGAACTTCAGGCACCAAAGTAACTTCAAGGCCTGTAAGTCTCTAAAATTACTCTTTACTGTACATAAAATTTTTAGTCTTTGCAGGATGGAGGCCTTGATGATAATTAATGAATAAGCAATAATATAACAACAGAGGAGTATTAAAGCAAAAATTTAATTGATGCTGTGCTAGGAATTTTATATGCCACTATTCCATTTCTGATATGATGACTACTTCACTAAATTTTCAATTTTCTTTATATAATCAAATTAGATCTGAAATTCCATGACTGGTTGTTTTAATGCTATTGTTTTATGCCAACAAACAGGATGAACCCTCTCATTTTTCTACATGTTATTTTGAATTTTGACATTAAATGATATGTCACATGTCCTGATGATACAGATCCAAAAGTCTCAATAGCTCAGCTACTTTTGTTATCAGCTAAGAATTATTAGATTTACAAGATTGCACAGAAAAAAAAAAATTAAAAAGAAATTACTAGAATAACAACAGTGGTAATGTATACATAAAGGAAACAGGCAATACCGAGGTTTTCTTAAAAATGCATGTTACAATTTGCTTCAGAGGTGTCGTGGTTTAAACCCTAGCCAGACAGCTTGTTCACTCACTCCCAGTGAGTGGTGTCGGGCTGAGAGTAATTGAGGCCCGCCCCCACCCCCGCACCCAGGGCTCTCCCCTTCCGCACTCCCGGAGGAATGGGGAGGAGGATCGAAAGAGTGCAACTCCTACGGGTTGAGACAAGAACAGTCCAGCAACCAATGTACAACACAAATCACCACCGCTACCACCAAGTACAATAATGATAAGAGAAAATAACAAGGGAAGAGAATACGATACCACCGGCCAAGAAATGAGTCCCACCCGGAAGCCCGTGTCCTTCTGGGTAACTCCCAGTTACCCCCCACCTTGGGCATGACGTGCTGTGGTATGGAATACCTCTTTGGCTAGCCTGGGTCAGGCACCCCGTCTCTGCTTCCTCATGGCTTCCCCTCCTCCCTGGCAGAGCATGAGCCTCACAAAGTCCTTGGTCAGGGTAAACATCACTTAGCAACAACCGAAAACATCAGTATCACCAGCACTGTTCCCAGGCTGGAAGTCAAAACACAGCACTGCACCAGCCACCACGAAGGAGAAAACATGACTGCTACTGCTGAACCCAGGACAAGAGGTCATTCTTGCCTCAAGAGATATTCAGAAATTGAGATTTAATTTACCCTAATTTTATAGAATAATGTCTGTGACTTCAAAAAGCAGTTTTGTTGATTTTTGTTTCTGAAACACAGACAATATTTTTTTATTGATGATGTTTCCAGATACTCCCATATTCAGTTTTCTTTAGAAATTATTAATGTGCCTATATTTTTACATTCAGACCTAAGAGTTTTATATCAGCTGATTAAAGTCATGGATCTGTAATCATTTTGGCCTGGTGACTGACTTTTGCCAGTATCACAAGTAGACAATATAGTAATATTGATGCTACAGTCTCTTTACGCTATTATTAAAAGAGTAATTGATGCACATGAACTTACTTCAATTACCATTCTAGCTGCTTGTCAGTGTCATTTGTGTTAGGACAGCTGAGCTTCACATTTAATTCCAAGCTCTAATCAGACTTTTATTTGGTGTTTTCCTTGTAATCAGCAATTGGCTTGCTTATCACAAAATACTCTGTGAACTTGTTTATTCTTTTCTTACTAAAAATTATCTCCCTAGGCATCTGTCTGTATAAATAAGGCATTCTAACACTGCCCAAGTTTTTAAATTTGGCTTAGGTAACATTCTCATGACATGAAGAAGATAGCCAAGTTGATACAGCATATTATGTTCCAGTTAAATCCACACTACACAATGAGAAACATCACAGTGTTCCTAAACTACTGCCTTTCTCTGGAATCTGTTACTATAGTACCAGAATAACATTACAACTGACAGTTTTCAACCTCTGTGCCACACCTACCAACACAATTCTGGTTCAAAACTCTATAGAAATATTTTAGATAACCTATTAATGTGTGCTTAACTAATTTTAATGAATTGTTTATTAAAAACTGGAATAAAATACAGAGGCAGGTACAGCAAAACTAGAAGTATAAAATATAGATAATCATAGATAAAATATGTGATATCATATATAGCAAAAAATATTTTTCAATAAATCTTACAGCCCTGCATTTTTACAGGGGTGATGCCAAATTCGATATATCGCTTAAGTAATTTTTTTTTTTCTGGCATTTTCCAAAGCAACAAATAAAATTAGTATTGGGAAAACCAGATTTACAGCTCAGAATTCCATCTCAACTGCAGCACTTGCCCCATTCCACCTTTAGAGAACAGTTTTCTAAAGAGAACATGAAATTAGAAATTCAGGAGAAAAATAAGAAACTCTTTGATTAACAGAACTAGTGAAGTTTGATTCTCTGTAGATTTGCTTTGTGGATGATTGACATGAGTGCCTGATAAAGTGTGAAATCTGACTGGAGGTTTACCAGTTCGGGAATATCTGTAGGTTTTCATTCTGCTTCTCCCTCAAAGGTATATGAATAGAAATGAAGGAACAAAGTAAATGCATGAAATAATTTCACTAAGAACCTTGTACCTCTCTATAGTTTAATAATAATTGAACGGAAGTGGCTGGGGAGAGCCAAGGTCATATTTTGGTTGCTTGCAGGTAATTTAGGCAGCTAACTTTAATTCCAGCGTTTAGCATCTCCAGCAAAACTCAGGGTATTTGTCTAAGTAGCAGCTCTTGTTCCTCAAGCAGTTGTTACAGACTGATTTCCTCCCTCTTACCTCAGAGAACATGTCACGTATATCAGTCTCATCCACACTGCATTAGTCCAAATCTCCAGACTCCATGTGATACCTTGGTGGCCCAAAGACAGGATTAATTATCGTCATTATAGCTGGCACTTGTTTTTAATTGTGCTAAAATTAAATCCCTGATCAATTGCTCTGAAAAAATATAGGTCTCTGTCACAGTCCACTTCCTTAGTTCTTTCTACAAGTAGAGTGCTGCAGGTATGAGCTACATTTGGAAATCTTGGGAGACTGGCAAAAAAAATCACAGGTTTTCATTAAAAAGGATAATTCGGTATTAAAATTCTACTGAAGAAAGCTGTCTATATTATAAAGAATACTCTTGACCCCCTTTCAGTGGGATATAGCACAATAATGACTAACCTGATATAATAAATAACAATATCTGTGACAGAGAAGAGAGAACTATTATTGATGTATACGAAATATTAGACTCTGTTAGGTTATATGTCTGTCATTTTGTACACAGTACAGGTATAAAGAGAGTAAGACTTTTCTCCAAAGAAAGTAAGACTGGAATATCTGGGTAGAACAAACAAGTAAATAGAAGAAACGGGACAGGGTAGATAAGATTGTGAAGAAAACCACCACAAACTGTAGAATGTTTAATTACAGGCTAACTAATCAGTCAGGTCTGGGCAAGTGATATACAAATAATTAATTTATCTGATTGAATAATCAAGTCTTCATTCTTAAATTGTCAATACTTGCCTAAAAACACCCAACACTTAGATTCACCTATAATATTTAAATGAAACAAATTGAGAAATATTTTTTTCCATTTTTAGAAATTAATAATTTTATTTTAGATTAATTTAAAAATAAAATTACCACTTTAGGAAAAAAAAGAGTGTGAATGGAAGGAGTGATTAGGAATGACTTATTCTTGTCTCTTTTCTTCTTCTACATCTCTTTCTTTTTTTTTTCCTGAAAAATACTACTTTGCTTAGACCTGAATGTATAAGCATTTACAGTCACTGACATACTGATTATTATTTCAGTAAATAGTATATCTGGGAGGAAATGAGAGGGAGAATCATCAAGAAATGTACATTACCTGCCTAATTACTATCAAATTACCCAATCTTTTGAAAGTAGAACTGGTGGCTTTATTGAATATTTTGTTGTGCAGTTTTCCTCAGATTAAAGGTTGAACTTGGTGTGAAAACATTTGTGGAAATAAAAAGTAAATAGGGCAATCAAACTGACATAATTTATAAATAAAGCAGTAAAGCATTCATACAGTAAAATAACACAATAGAAGTTTTGGATGATGATGGTTGCTACTTTGTGTTTGTTACAGCAAAACTGGTGGAACTGGCACAGATATTTATATAAGTTTATGATACGAGAACATGTAAGCATGAGTGGCCTAGTGAAATCAATTCATCTATTTATCGATTTTAAGAGGAACAAATACTTCCTAGGTAATTTTAGGTTCCAAAGGACCTATAAAAAACATTCTGAGTGAACAAATCCAGAGATCAAAATATAGACGTTGTGTTGTTCAACTTTATGGACAGGGGCAGAGCAGCTGACGTCATCTGCCTGGACTTGTGCAAAGCGTTAAACACTGTCCCACACGACATCCTTGTCTCTAAATTGGAGAGACATCAATTTGATGGATGGACCACTCGGTGGATAAAGAACTGGCTGGATGGCTGCACGCAAAGAGTTGTGGTCAATGGCTCAATGTCCAGCTAGAGACCAGTAATGCGTGGTGTCCCTCAGGGGACTGGTCTTGTTCAACATCTTTGTTGGTGACATGGACAGTGGGATTGAGTGCACCCTCAGCAAGTTTGCTGATGACACCAAGCTGTGTGGTTCAGTCAATACACTGGAGGGAAGGAATGCCATCCAGAAAGACCTTGACATGCTTGTGAGGTGGGCTGATGCCAGCCTCATGAAGTTTAAGCATGCCAAGTGCAAGGTCCTACAGCTGGGTCGGGCAATCCCAGGCACAGCCACAGGTTGGGCAAAAAAGAGATTCAGTGCAGCCCTGTGGAGAAGAACCTGGGGATGTTGGTCAGTGAAAAACTTCACGTGAGCTAGCAGTGTGCATTCGCAGCCCAGAAAGCCAAATGCACCCTGAGCTACATCAAAAAGAGTGTGACCAGAAGGTCAAAGGAGGTGATTCTGCCCCTCTACTCTGCTCTTGTGAGACCTCACTTGGAGTATTGTGTGAAGTTCTGGTGTCCTCAACATGGAAAGGACATGGAACTGTTAACAAGGCCAGAGGAGGGCCACAAGGATGATCAGGGGACTGGAGTACCTCCCGTATGAAGATAGGCTGAGAAAGTTGAGGCTGTTCAGCCTGGAGAAGGCTGCATGGAGATCTCATAGCTGCCTTCCAGTGTCTGAAGGGGGCTTATAAGGATGCTGGGGAGTGACTTTTCATTAGGGACTGTAGTGATATGACAAGAGGTAATGACTTAAACAGGGGAAGTTTAGATTGGATATAAAGAGGAAGTTCTTTACTGTAATGGAGGTGAGGCACTGGAACAGGTTGCCCAAAGAAGTCGTGAATGCTCCATCCCTGGCAGTGATAAGGCCAGGCTGGACAGAGCCTTGGGTGTCATGGTTTAATGCGAGGTGTCCCTGCCCATGGCAGGGGGTTGGAGCTAGATGATCTTAAGGTCCTTTCCAACCCTAATTATTCTATGTTTTTATGGTTTTAAGTTCTCCAGAGATTTCCATTCTGTTAATTTTAAATCAGTAATCATACTTTTTCTTTTTTTACAGTTTTGCTAGTACGATTTGTGAAAAAAGGAAATTCCTCACATTTTTCTGTTTATGACCTGTATTAATGAAAGCTATGGGCCTCAAAATTATTTCATTAGAAAGGTAACACAACTGGATGCATATGCACTCAGATTTTTAGTGTCAAGCATCAGTTAATTAAAACGAGTACTACTTGTGACCTTGATACAATTGCATGCTATTTAAAACACTGTGTTTCATATCTCGTATTGACTGCATCACATAAACTTTTTCCCCATTAACTAGTAATTAGAAATAAGGAAGCACATGAAAGAAATTCAACTATAAATTACAGGCCAGCATGTCTTCTAATGCCATTTGGTACTCGATATGCCAATACTGCAGAGTAACCTTATCACAGATCACACAGGGGTACAAAAAGTTTCTACTGACAGAAGCAATATTTTTACTTAGAAAAAAAAAGATGGGATGTGTGTTACTCTCATTCAGCTTCCTTTGGGTGGTGTGCAGGAAAGTGTGTATCAACCTAGGACACATTAGGGTGGAACATGGGTTTAGGTACAGCCACAGCTGGTCAAAGCAAAAGGTTGAAGCAGAATATGCTCTAGAAAGCAGATGAGAGATATAACTTACATATAACCACAATATAGCTGCATTTTCAGAAACTATTTCTAACGCTTCCATTTGAGGGGAATATTCAGGATACACAAAGTACACCCAAGATAGAAACGCATGGGCCATTCTTCTTCAGCAATAAAGTTATCCATTACTACTATGATAATAGATTTAAGGTGTAGTTTGCATTGGCTAAACCTTTAAGAAACCTACAGACAGTACAATAATCCTGAAAGGTTAGGGGTTGACAGTAAATTTCAGTTCTATGTATTGGTCTTGGACAGAGGCAGGTGGATGACACATTTCATCTTTTCAAACTCTACTCACAAGGTATCCTAAAGAATCAATACACAGGTACAGAATTTTGCAAAAATAAAAGATAACAGGGAAATACACTAATCTTTTCTTAAATGCAATTTCTAATCCGTGCTGGTTTTTTTGTACACATTGTTTTTTCATCTGGCTTACTTTATTACTCTGAGGCATGTCTTAATTATTTTACAACTGTGAGGTGAAGGAATAACAGATGTTTTTTGTGCAGTGGTAGAAAAGTAAAAGCAGTTTATAGACCAATTATTTGAAAGATTGATAGAATTCCTTTTTTACCTTCCATGAAAAGTACAGCAAGAACAGAAATAGAAGTATAATGCACGTTACAATACTCTATGGCAAAGCCTGAAATCCCAGGTCCCTTAACCATCTATCAAACATCTGCCTTGTGAATGAAAGATTATTAATAGAACTACTATTTGAATGTTGTTACGTGATGATGAAGGATCCAAAGACAGACAGAAATCTAAAGAAGCAGAAATGGTCCTTACTAAAAATAGAATTATATTGTAATATTCGATTAAAAATATGCTTCAATCAGCCCTCAAATACTTACTGTAGGGATTATGATTTATTGGTCACTTTCTTACCTAGAAAATAAGTATCAAAAATAAGATGATGATGGAAAGAATCAAAGAAGTTAAAGCTTTGTAATAAAAATTGATATTGGCTAAAGAACTTGAACTAATAATTAAAACACAGAAAAGTAATTGAACTGAAAAAGGAAAGCATAGAAAGAAAAAAGCGAAATGAGGCAAATGGAATGAGCTACAGAAAAATAACTGGCAGGATTTAAATAAAGAAATGTCTTTTCAAGAAAATAGAAGCTTTTTATTTTCTTAGCCTTTGGAGTGGGGTCAAGAACAAAAGGAAAACACAGTATGAATAAATTGGCAAAGAAAAACATAGATACCTCTTCAGAAGAGTAACTCCTTGAAGCACAAACACCTGTGCAGCTGAAATAGATTAAAATATGTATAATTACACTTTTCTTCTTCAAGAGTGTAAACAAATATAATTATACTTGTCTTTTGTATGACTTTGAAAAGATAGATAACCATATGAATCAAAAAGGAGACTATGCATAAGAGATGACGTAAAATGAGGAAGACTATAAGCTTAGCTTCTGTGGAATTACTAAAATATTACAACAAACTTCCTTCTAGTCCTATGGCTATTTTAGATGTTTGCATGATTCAAAAATTTCAAAGTTGGATCATGTTTGCCTAAATGTTACGTGTTTACATTTAAAAATAATACTGACTTTTACCCTCCTCTATGGCTGTGGCAACAGATTTTAATAAAGAACATTTAAATTGATTTCTCAAATTCTCTAAAGAAACAAAAAAAAAGTAGGAATTTAACAAAAAATAAGTTCATCCTCTTTTTTACTGTAACCATGTGGTTTAAGTGTATTGGCCTGTTGAGACTGTATTTTCTTTCCTTTTTTTAAAGGATCTACATTAATATTATTTTAAATTTCTAGTACAATATCAGAAAATCATGAAATTGTGTAAAGTAATAATTTAAATCATGACTTAGACTAAAGCTTTCAGCTGCAACCAACAAAATGACCTTAGATTTTTCTGCTGAAAACAAAAAAATAAGTATTCAAACATAAAAAAAGCCAATGAGTACATGAATGGATGCTAAATCCCACTTTGTCACGTAGTTCTGTACTTCTCTTAATGATGCAGGCACCTTTTCTAAATGACATGTTACAAATGTTACAAAGTCAGGAAAAAATAAAAAGACAGTTCAGAACACAAGGCAAAGTGGGATTACCTGTTCTGTCACTAGCTTTGCACAGCTGCAAAGTATCTGATAATTTCATTGTCAGACAGGTAGTGATGAAAATGGTAATAAGGAATGGTGGAAAGGGGAGGGAAAGGGTGTAGTTACAGTTTACCCTTATGTATTCACTACTGCGCCTTCAAAAAAAATGGCTAAGTTAGCATTTCATGTGGACCAGAAAGAAGTTATTTTAAAGAAGGAAAACTGGAATTCTAGGGCATGAGCTAGAAACAATCAGAAAAAACAAATTTCGTTCTTTCTGTGGAAAAATCTACTTCTTTCTTCTTTTGAGGAATGAATGGAAGTTTGAAAAAATGAAACATGAAAAAACTTATAAAATTATTATATTCCAAATAAAATTGATGAATAGTGCCCTTTTTGTTTCCATAACAGAATATTGAACATTCATTATTATGTTATACCTACCGTGACACATAATATAAAATGAACCTTCAGCATAAGCTGTTAATAATGTTACTTTATTTTAAATCAAATAATATAAATTGTAATAAAATATTAATGTATAAAAAAATAAAGATTAAAAAATTCAAAATCAAAGTTTTGCCTTACCAAAAGGAAACATCCGTGTATTGTCAAGTGTATATCTTTAGGTGAATTAAATTTTTGCTCAACACCAGTTATAATTGTAGCCAAACTATTTAATCATGCTATATGATACAATACAATTACACCTGAGACTAAAACATAATATTGGTCTTAAAGAATAGTTTAGCTCTTCAAGTTATCTTTAAAGTTGGGGCAAAAATTTTTCCTTGTTCAGTAATAACACCATTTTGTACAACATTATTTATCCATTAATTGGAATAGGGTTTTATGATAAATAATACTTTGTAAACCAGTTATTCTCCAAAGTCCATAAAGGTGTTTTTTTTTAAGGAAGAACCAGTTTACCTAGAAATTTTCAGTACTTTCAGTTTTGAAGGCTAAAATTTGGCTCTTACTGTAATAGCAACAATTATCTATGGTCAATATACCATGGACCCATCTAAATACTGGACAACATTTGCACATCACACAACTATGCCTCAGATTTACACAACTGCATCTCAGAGGTAGTCTAATGAGTGAAATAACGTAAAAGGCTGACCTACCAGCTATTGTCTGAAGCATACTTAGCCTTACCAAGTAATGTTAACACTTAATTTTCAAGAGTTCTAAGTTCAGATAATTGCTCTAAATGTTATTCTAACTTTTCAGAATGAGTATATGAAATAATAAATATTTTAAAGAATCTGCCAGCCTGAAACTACACACCACTGGCTCCAAAATAAGATTCCTACAAACCTCAAAAATCAGCTTCAGTTCAGCCTACAAATGGATTCAATTTATCTCTCCCCTTTCCTTTCCTTTGACAACTGAAACATGAATCATGGGTACTCATCATATTGCACTGGGGAGCGAAAAAATGTTCCTGGATTGACAAAATAATTACATGAAAACCTGGCAGCTTTGAAGCAAAAGTAATGGATGGAAATACTTAATGGGACTATAATGTTACTGTATTTGATGTTACTGCACAGATTTCTGTAATATTCAAACACAACAGGATATTTTAGAAATAAACTTGCAACGCTGAGAAAAAAAAAACCAACAAAACCAAACCCAAAACCAAAAACCAAAAAATCTGTTAGTTTTCAAAATCAAAATGGAATCAAGTTTATGTATGGATTCAATTTGAAGAAAATCAATATATGTAATTCCACTGATTTCAAGGGCACAGTAAGAATTTGCTCCAGCAGAACAGAGGATTTTGCCTTATAATTTCTATGATCACAATTTAAATTCCAGAGAAAAGCAGTTATATTTAGTATATTCTTAGGAAAACAACAACAAAATACTATATATATATGTATGTAGATATGGCAAAGAATCCTTTTGTTGAAGGAGGATTTTCCCACATTTTTCCTTCTGTTCCCCTTTTCTTTTGTGATCAAGAACTCACTGTCCCTTACCTTCTCACTAACTCGTCAATTGTGCATACTCTACTAAGTGTGCCTTGGTTTAGAGAGTTAATGAAGATTCAGAGAGAGCATATAAAGCAGCTTTAGGGTATCTTCTCCTGCTTTCTCTCCTGGAAAGAAAGAGATGCATGAAAATAAAAAAAAAATAATGAAGAAAGTCATACCCATTCCAGGATTGAAACTGTATGCATAGGAAGATGTCGTAACATGATCAAAAATATTATAGTTATTTATCAGAATAGAATCTGGTTTTTTTCCATTATCCAGACAAGATTCAAAGAGAGGCAGGAAAATATCAGCCCAGGCTTCGGCATGTAAATTTGCATTTTCTTACTACAGTTAGGACATAAAGTTAGGACATCCCAACACTAGAAAACAAACCACCCTAAAATAAAAAATTAAAAAAGCTCTGAAGACAATGGTTCACAATGACCAGAGCGGATATCTAGAAATTATTTAGGTTACGCAGTCTGCTTTGCTAGTTATCATGGCACAGACTTGCAGCAGTGGATCTGTAGAATTTCTGCCAAGCTCCCAACATCTGTATTTAAGGTTTTTTGGATTTTCTGCACCCTGGACCAATGGACTGGCCATCTATCAGTTCTTGAAGTGAGCTGGATACATCCTGGAGGATATCTTCTGAATTTGTTTCATAAAAAAAAGAAGCCTAACACACTCCAAGGTTGCTTCTCAATGCAAGACTGAGCCAAAGCAGGGTAAGTCGGGACATTTGGGAGATCCACTTAAAAAATGCAACCTTGATCTGAAGAAAAACGCAGATACAGACACACTCAAAGTCAATAGACTTGAGTAATACTGAAAGACAAACGCTGAGCAGTTATTAAAGTATGTTTGTGTTTGTGTGTGCTGGTCTTAAATCTTCCTACCCAATACAGTGCATCTACTGTGGCATCTGCATTGTAAACCTAATAATCAGTGGGAATGAGTTTACAAAACCATAAACTGATTCAGTCTTCTACCTGAACTGCTCTTTGGAGATGCAACTCCAACTATAAATTATCACCTAAGACAAAACCTCCTCTAACTCCTTTCTTGATCACCTTTATCGTACATCTAAATTTAAATATCACCATACTTGCTTTATGCAAAGTATTTTTCAGATAGTTACTGTAAAAGCTTTGTAGGGAAGATTCCCAGTGTACATACATGGCCTTTGCTAGAAAAAAGTCTGTGGTCAGCTATGGGAGAGAATTAATTTTATTTTTTAAATTACCTTTATTCCATTATCATTGTGCTTCATTCAGTATTTTTGCTTGCTCAGTCTCCTTGGATTTAACTTCTATTCTGTTTCAAAGTGACTCAGAAATGAACATCAGCAGCATGTTCACCTCTCTGTTTTCCATAGATATCATTCTTCACCAATACATTTATTCATAATAAATAATTTGAGATTCACAAAAAAACTCACCCAGACTAGAACAAAGAATTTCCTTGCATTACTTCAGTTATCATAATCTAATAATAAAGATATTATCATATAGATCAGTAACTATGAGAGAAGCCCAAGGCTATTAAAATGATTGCTGTCAAAATTGCAAACTGAAGCAGTCCACATTCTCTAACATAATCACATGACCATGAAATGCTCAACTTTCAAAGGATTATTGTAAATCCACTTTTCTGTTTTTTTTTTTAATTCTAATTAAAAATCTCAAAGGGTTGGGTCCATTCCTCAGGGCAACCAGCACTGGCATTTTCCTTTAATGGTTAGCAAAGCAAATTACCAGACATTTGTCTTTCTGAATTCCTTCTATCCTGAATGTAGTGTATTACCCAGTCTTCTAATGTAGTCATTTTGTGCAGAGAACTGGTACAGTCTTATTTCCATGTTGTCTTTCGTTGTAGAAATGTCTGCAGTTGTGCTCAGAGATACTGCCTCTGATCTCTGATGTCACTGTAAGGAAAAAGTTAAGATCAAAGACAAAGAACAGTCTTGAACTGGTAAATAATTATTCTGTTTCCCCATGGGAAAACTTCACCAAGGAAGGGGGAAAGGAGAAACTCTTACTTCAGCTTCTTTCCCTCTGGCTTTTAGGAAAATCTCTTAAGAAATTAATGGTGTGAATCTGAGCTGTTTTGGCTCAAGAGGGCAAGATAACCTAGAAAGTTGAGCCTCTGGACACTGACATGTCATCCTGCTCTGCTTCCAGAATAGTTGAACTTTTCCACCAGCTGTTGTAGATGCCATTCTGAGCTGTTCTTGCTATGTGGAGCCAGGATGTCTAACACAGAATTCAACTTTGGTGCCAAATACTCAAAAGGTAGACATTGCAAAATACCTAAGCCTTTAGCCCAAGTCCTTTATTAGATGGTACAGAGGTGGTTAGAACATGGCTGCTCTTATTTTTCCAAAGATTTTTTTCTTGAACCTAGTTTGCAGGTGTTGTATTTCTTCAATGCCTTACCTACATCTTTTTAAGACCAATTTAGTGAAAACCTTTTTACCCTCGCATAACCATATCCAGACATTTTGGTTCTTCTTCAGAATGTCCAACTGTGTTCTGTATATTAGGAGGAATTAATTGATAAAAGATTGATAAAAGGCTGCATAGTTTTCTGAACATATGCAGGTATCAAAGCCTCAGCAGAGTGGCTCTTTGTGCTGAATCTTTATATTATAGAAATTTTTTTTTTTTTTTTTGTGGTATTCTCAGTTGCCAGAGGGTATATTTAAATGGAATGGAACAAATATTTCCTCAACTAGTTTCTACAAAGAAAGAAGTTGTCTGGTATATTTCTTGTTTCAAATTTATATCAAGGCTCATGTTCTCACAGTTTTTCAATTTTGTGCACTTTCATAGAATACTGGATGAACAGCTTGAGAGCCCTTTATTGTCTTCACAGAGAGCATATAAAACAGACAGTAACAGGCATGATTTCTAATTGCTCTCAACATGCCTGGAGCCTGACCTTGAAGGAAAAACCTCTAAGATAAGAGTTGATATCTCAGAAGCTTGTTTAACGGCCCAGGCATGTTCAGAAAAGATATTTTACAGGATTTATTTTTATTTGTGTGTTCCTGTGTGAGCTTTAATTTTGCTGGTGGCGACAGGAACCATTTTAGTTGTCAAGTGAGATCAGGACTATAGCTATGACTGTCAGTGCAGTAATTATGTTGAGTTTACTTCATGTGCAGTTACAGAAACAAAACATATCTGCTCACACCTTAGACTGCTGCAGTAGCAGTCACTAACAATAGCAGTACAGCCATTTTTAATGCAAAATAAATATATGCATAATTTCTTTTGTACATTTGTCTTCTACCTTGCCTGTAAACATATATTTTCGCATTGACAACTAAGGAAGCCAAATGAAAAATGGTGATGATAAATAAAATCATAGACTCATAGAACCACCTGGGTTGGAGAAGACCTTTAGAATAATCAAGTCCAACCATTACCCCAGGACTGTCAAGACCACCGCTAAATCATATCACTGAGGGCCTTATCTACACAGTTTTTGAACATATGCAAAATAATAAGAACTTATGTGAAATAAAAAAAAAATATTACAAACAGCAGGTAGCAGATAACATCCATGCACTGTCTCATATGGTTATGATAGTTAATGTAGAGAGAAAAAAGTCATGGGGCAAAATCAAGAAAAAGATTATTGTAATCATTAGGTCTGAACATAGTAGTATAGAGCCAGTAAGATCCACCTCGGATTCTCCACAATGGTAGCAGAGCATAGTAACAATTGTAAACTCCTTTTCAAAAATTCTGTTTCTGAGGATCCTGAATGGAGAATGTTTAGAGTTGAATATTAAGAATAATTAAAAAAAAAAAAAAGAATTTCAGTGATACCTGTTATTCTATATACATTTAACATCTGGTAAACCGTTGTAGAATTTTTTAGTGTAATTTAATTTATAATGAACTGCATAAAAATACAGACAGAAAGAGACAGTAGAAGAAATCTGATAGAGCTCATTGAGCCAAAATTATTTCATACTGTCACCATCCGGAATGAATCCTGATGATTTTATAAGTAATAGAACCAGGTATTTCATTTATTTATTGATTTTAATAATAAAAGATATCAAGCTTAACAGAGAAAGAAAATACCCCATCCCAGTCTTCTTTTATTTTTTATTCTTTTTTTCCTTCTGATAAAAGTGAAAAGGGTGGTGAAATGAACTTTCATTTTACTTGGGAAGGGGATTAGATTAGATGAGTGTAAAAGAAAAGCCATTCCACAACCAATGTTCTCCTAGCCCATGGTTTATAGTGAGTATGAAGCCTTAGAACTCAGTTCCAACTGACGTTAGATTTAAATTTCTACCACAAATCTTATTATCATTCATATAAGTGATCTCCATGTTTTTGGCTGTGTTTAGTAACATTCAGGTTGCTGCCAGACCTATAGAACAGTAGATAAAATATTTGTTCTAGACTAAAAATCCTGCTTTCAAAGAGTTGAAGTGACTTCAGCTCAACCTACTACAGTCAGTGGCTGATGTTTGAAAAATTTCAAGAATGAGCAATAAAATATTATTATGTCTGTCTTTGTCACTTTAGCACACAAAAAAAAAAAGTTGTTTGGGGATGATCTATGGCAACCTACCTGAAAACAGAAATCATCAGCTCTTTTGGCAGGTCTGAGCCGGTTAAAAATTCACACACCCCCATCTCTTCCTAATGCCACCAACTAACCCCTCAGCAACAAAACATGAGAGGAATCAAAAATAACCAACTCACTATAGTTGTGTTCCATCAAAAAAATAGCATAAAAATCAGGTTTTTTTAATCTCTTATTTTTAACTGGTCATTGGCCACTGGTGTCAAGGAACAAAGAAAGTCTTTGATTATCTACTTACCAAAAGAAATATTTCTTTGACTTTATTGCTTAATATGAAAAATTTTCTTTCAGCACCTACGCTGATATATTGCAAAGAGACTGTATGGTAAAGGAATGGGAAAGCTGTTCTGTGGTCAGGATCTACCTTGTGTGGTCTTGCAGAACACACAAAAAAAATCAGAGGATATGACCTATTGGACCATGGACCTATTGTGTCCATGGATCTCTTAACTCACTGGGAATTTGGGGAAGAAATTGTGAAGAACTACTCTAGTACGCTGTATTTTATTTAGTCAACAATTTGACAAAAAGAAACATTAAAAATAATAATTTGATTACATTTCTGAAGGTGCATATGCAGGAAGACATATTTTATTAAAAGAAAAAAAGAAAGAATACCAACATAAAAATATTAACATTTCCATTGTCATAAATCAGAGTAAGTAGAAGATAATAAGCTGCTTCTAACAAAAAGATAGTATATTGTGTGGCAGCATTTGTCTTTTGATTACTTGATGTCAGACAAGATACAAAGGGAATAGTTACAAGAAAATCAAGTGAACACTTGTGTGTGAAAGGTATAACTGAAAAGTTGAAGCCTGTGCCTGATTCTTAAAGAGATCTGATTACAGTAATGCTAGACAGAAGGATGACTGAGAGGAGTCTGGGGAAAAACAGACTTTCAGGCTTCGGAATTACCCAAGCCATGGTCAGTAAGAGAAACTAAATTTGAAAGCTAAGTTTTGAAAATAAACAGCTTTTTTTCAAGGTATGCCTTTCTGGGCAACCAATGGGTAACTTAAATTTGTATGACTGGTTATCATCCCTGTATGTTCAGTAACAGCTAGTATAGTAGGTTGGGTGCCTTGTAGGATTTTTTGGCTTCACATTCAGGACAAGTTTCTCAAGCCAGACACATTGGCTCCATAGTTGAAATGCATTCATGCATACGCACGGTGTACAGTACATTTTGTTAAAAAAAAGTAAAAAATTACAATATTTTCCTCAGAAGGGTGGCACCAAAAAAAGACTTCCCATCATGCAAGATACAAACCTACGGTTTCTAACTGCTAAATTCTCCTGCCAATCATTTCAAATGCACATCAAAAGAAGAACAGGTATAATACTTCATGGCAGCTTGTCAGCATTCCAAAGCTATCTCAGGAATACCTGTACAAGTTGCGCTTAGGCTGGTTTTGTAACCTGCAGAGACTGAAAACAAAATATGCAAGAAAAATTAAAATACTTTGCTGCAACAGTGAAATGTGCATATTGCACCTTACATGAAAATGAAAGGTAAAATAAAGAAGAAAAAATAAAAGAAGCAGTTCATGAATGAAAAGAGCAGTAGGATATTACCTTAGATGTAATCCTGTGTACTCTTAATACATTTGCTTTCTTTTTCGTTTGTTTGTTTGGGGTTTTTTGGTTGGGTGGTTGGTTGGTTGGGTGGTTGGTTGGTTTTTACAATCTATTTAGCTTTCTACCTGGACACCTTTTTTTTCTTGGAAAAAAGATAGCAACCCACCCATCCACAACAAAAAAAAAAAAAAAAACACACAAAAAACCACAACAGAACAAAACAAACAAACAAACAAAAACCCCACAAAAAAATATCAGAAGTGAAAGACAAGTCTAATAGAAATCTAAGATGAGGAAGTGTGGTATATTGTATGCATGTGGCAAAGTTCCTCCAATTAAGAATATCTTAGCATAACTGACTCACAATTTTACCACTCAAATGTTAGGCGATGATGCTGAACCTGTGTATAATGATCATAATCACTGTGCATATGTTAAATATCCGCATTTTCTACAGAATACAGAGACTGTTTTCTACCACAGATTAACTGCTTTGTACATAAGCATCCAAGCAAAACTAGACACTTGATATGATGTGATACAATATGACACATGCATTTTGTCTGTAAATAAGAATGAATAAAAGTCTTTGAGGCCATTTTTTCTCATTTAAATTAGCTGTTAGAAATGACCAAGTTTTATTTATATTTTGCTCTTGCTATTCCCCTTTTTGCTTTCCAGACTTTTTTTTTTTTTTTTGCCTATGTAGCCAACATCTCATCTTTAAGGTGAAATCTGTAGTTCTCTTTCACTATGTACCTGGTACCTTTTTTTTAGCAGCCCTCCAAAACCGTAACATTACCCAAATTATCTCAAGTTATCTTTGCTGACTTTGGCAGTTTCCAAACTACTATCTAGCAAACACTTCACTTCAATACATTTTGAGGACAGGTTCACAAAGATGTAAATGGAGGGTAAACAGTCTTATCACCATGACAGCATCATTCATCATGGGAATAAGAACTCAACCAATCTGTACTAATGCTTAATGATAATGTTTAAGTATAAAGTTACTTTAGACATCTCATAATTTTGATATGCCACACATATATTCAGTTAAACTCTATTAAGCTACACTGAGTTTTATTATCTTGGCCATGGTTAGCAGCTCAGATTTCCAAACAGTTCTGGTTTTGTAAAGAAGTGTCCATTCCAAAGGAATAGTGACATTTCTTATATCCCAAGTAAAAAGAAGTAGTCACAATTGTGATATTTTCCTCCAAGGAACAAAAGAAACTCAAATCCTCAAAATATTAATTTTAAAACTCTAAAACAATTGATTTCAACCATATTAACATATTCTCTTTAAATAATAAAAAATGAAAATGCAAATATAGACAAAAAATATTAGTGCTAATATGAAACAAAAATAGAATGTATACTTCAGCATGTCAACATTTTTCAATGTAAAAGCCTATGAAAACCCACCGTTTTGTAAAAAAGATCCATTTTAACAAACAATTTTTTACTAATGAAAAGATATTATCTTGCAAAAGTTTTCAACTAGTTTTACCAGGAATGTTCTACATGTCAGACTTGAGTGTGATTTTTTTTTTTAAGTAGTACTTTATTATCTATCTAAAAACATCAAAGTGACATAATGAAAATGCAATAACTTTGTATAATGGAACATCAGATGTTCAACCCTCTTATCAAGAATATAACAACAAAAATGTATTTGTTTCAGCTTTCTGAGGTATGTTACCCAAGATCAGATTTTCATAAATAAACACTTCATCTATAAGAAAGAGGGAGAGAAACAATACCAAAATGTCATTACAATTCCACAAGAATATGCTATATTCAGGTGTTTGGTTGATAACAAAACAAATCCATTCTTATCCCCCTCTGTTTCCCAGCAGCCATACTCCAGGTGCTTCCATTGCTTCTATTTTGTGCATGTTATGTCTGAGTTTTCTTAAACCCATTTGCATTTGCCAATATTTTAAGTAAGTATCAGCTATCATTTATGTTAATGACAGGGAAATATGGCAATTAAAATCACAATATCAATATCTCCAGCAGAAAGGACATACTTTTAAAGTTCTGCAGGAAATCTGAGCAGTAATTGCTAGTTTTTCTTAATGCAAGAGCTCTCAGTCTCTTTATAAGATATACCTTGCCTCTGTCAAGTTATAGTATTTGTGTGCTGCTGAAAACTTCAGTATAGAAATAGTAATACAATACATGTTTTTTGCTGATGTAAGTAATTTCCTTTTTCTTCAGGGTCTAACGAATAATAATACAACAAAACCACTTGCTATCTAAATTAGCTGCATCTACAGGAAAAGGATCTCCTAGTATAATTGTAAAAGTGTAGCTTTACTTTTTTTTTCCTATCTTAATTTTCTGTTTTGTTATGTTACAGGTTTTATATGTTTTTAATAAGCTCAGGATTTTAGCAATAGAAGTGAGATGGCCAATTCTCATACTATGTGTATGAATAAACGATGTAAATTAAGTGAGCTGCACTGAAGAAGAGTATTTTTATTTTGTTTCTTTTATCACTTCATCGTTAATAAGCTGATTGGAGAAATAAATAGGGTCTATTTTTTACATCCTGGTCTTATTAATATATTTAGAAAAATAAATATTCACTCTAGACTCATAAAAGGAACAGGTTCGTGCTACCATGTATATCAATATTCAAATCATAACTTTACCTTTTCAAAACTTGAAAAAAAAGAAGACTGAAAATTATTCTTCAGAAATAATTTTAAGAAGTTATTTAAAAATACATTCACAAGCTCCTGGTCTAAATTTCTTAACATACATTCTGTTCCTTACAAATTTGTCTCTCCAGTCTTTGGCCAGTTATTTTCAAATTGGTTTTGCTCAGATGTATGCTAAATAATTTTTCAGATCACTATGATCCAAACAGAAAACTGGGTTTACTTTGTCTACTTCACTGTTTTCATCACTAATGTATATTTCATCATCAAGGATTACAGGTAAAATGCAATAAAACGCTACTCTCAAATAAAAGGTGAGGGTGTTTATATGTTTTCATTTTGACTGAAAGTTCAGGGTGCAACTCAGCTTACCAAAACTTTTTTATTTCTTCTGTGCTTTCTTCTGATTTCCACTGAGGACAAATCAAAACAAAAAAGGAACCAAAACCAAACCCATAAACTCATAGTTTTAAGGAATGGCTGCATGCATGGCTTCAGTACGTCTTGTAATATGGCTGGTAGTGGAACAAGACTGAGAAGCTCAGCACAAGTGCACTTGCAAGTTAGTCACATCCAGTGTCAGCACAGAAAGCTAAGGAAGAATGTTTATCTCACAATTGCTGAGGTCTGTATCTGACGTAGTCATTCTAAGTGATCTGTTTAGCCACTGTGTCCATGAAAAGGAGAATTGTGAAGACACGTAAGTGATGCATTTTAAAGACAGGTACATCAATAACTCACTTCATTATTGTTCATCTTTCTGATCAACTTGGCCTTAGAACCAAAGGGATTCATATACAATCCAAGACTTTCAGAGCACTGTTTTGTACAGGGGATTTAATCCAAGAAAAACACATAGTCATAACTTCTTGCCTCCCTTATTCTTTATATTTGTTCACCCTTCTGTGGCAATGACATTTTTGTCTTCTTGATGGGGGGAGAGGGGATGGGGAAGAGAGGGGGATTGGGGTGGTGTTTCTTGGTTTGTTGGGTTACTTTTTAAGTTCTAATTGTTTTTCTCACATTTTCTGCCTAGAAAAATATAATTAATTTTCTATTACCTCCAAGACTTACCTTTTTTAAGGGTGATTTTTTCCTTTTATTCCACAACATATTGGCATTGATGCACCTTATGATGTAAATTTAGCAAGCATGCTGACAGGATTGAGTTGAAATTTGTTGGAAAGATTCTGAAAAGCATGCTATGCACAAAATTTCAGTCATACAGTGAAATCTTCACCAATGCATGAATATACACTCAATTTTAACCACATTGTGATATCAACATATCAAATAGAAAAAAAAAATTTGCTAGGCAATTACTTTATGCCATCAGTCCTGTTGTGATTGACTGAATCAATATAGTGTTCCACATCTATTTTTTCACAGTGCCATTTTTACTTGGAGAGTATAATGTACATTAAAAGCATTCTCACATATTCTTTGTTGAGATTGGTTTTGCCCAATATTTTTCCCCTCAGACTCCTTTGAAAGATACTACTTAGTACTGAAAGATGTCTCAATAGCATTCAAAACATATTTAGGGTTATTTAATAGTCTATCTAGCTATTAGCAATATTTTCTGTTCTATTGTTGCTAATACTCTTCACTGTATATAATGCAAATTAACTAGAGAAGACAAAACCTGACTAGGAGCCAGAGACTTGACAACTGAGGGCCACATCTGGGTAAATTTGCAGGAAACAATTTGGTACAAACACAGCACACACACAAAAAATGCTGTTTTGTTTTGGTTTTTTTTTGTTTGGTTTGGGGTTTTTTTGCTTGTTTCCACTTAAATCTAGGGGCACACTAGTAGCAATAAGTGTTTTTTTCTTATTTGTTTCTACAATAAGTGTCTGTGTATGCATTTTAATGTTTCACAGGTGGCCTGGAAAAGGATCTCTGAGTAGCCTCAGGGCTATCCTCACCTTGCAAATATTGAGCAGTCTTAGACTAGGATTCTAGCAGGGACAAACACAAAGCATGTCTCTCATTAGGCTCTCTCAGGTCTAGTTCCTAAAGGTGCTCAGAGATTATGCTTAAAGTTTATCTTACAAAGGAGGAGACACGAAAGATTTAGTTACCCAAAAAAGCATCTGTTGGATAAAAAGTGTCATACAAAACCTACAGTATACTGCAATCATAATACTGGAAAGAAAGCCTCCTGGGCCTTTTTTACATATGAACAATCCTAAAAAATCATCAGAGAAGTTGACAAGCTACCCCATTTAATAGAAGAATTCCTGAACAATAGCCACCTGATCACCAGATCAGATGAAAAGTAAATGAAATAGTACTGGTCATAGGAAATAATAAGCTATGCTAAACCCCACAATAAGTGAAAGATTGTCTGTTCACACTTCAAGAAAACCCTAAAATTAGTCCTCTTGAAAACCCAGTAAAACTATAAAAAGTGTTTTGATAAACCTTCAAGACAGCAGACGACTACTGGGGGTTGCCCAGATCTGCTTGACTAGTTTAAGCACACAAAAAACAAGCCCGGATACAGGAATTCTTTCCTGTTGCATATATGTTCACATCATCATTTTGTATTCTGTATGTAAAATGGGAGAAATATCTTCCTCTTCTGAAGTGTCAAAACTAATACGTACCTCAGTCACTTCCTTGATCTTATACTAAGCTCTTATCTGAATCAGTTCTTTATATCAGCTCAGTGAAATATTCTTCTCAAGAAAAGTGACATTAAAATAGCAAGAAGGGAAAGAAAGCTTCATAATATACATTACTGTATGTCTCTCGGATATCCATTATCCTCGTAATTTTGTAAATCTGTCTTCTAGACTATGATTTTTCCTGGATTAAAAAGGTATCACCTAAAACAAGCATATCTCAGTGCTAAACCCAGCCAGAAGGAATAGGCAATATATTCAAATTAAACATTTCCTTTTATGAAAACATCCTGTGATTTTATTGTCACACGACCATATGAGGGTGTAATGCTGCTTCTGGTAGAGTACAAAAGTAAATAAAAAATTATATATCCTTTGATTACTTTTGTACTGAGTTTTCCTAACTTTCTGTAAATCCTATATTTTTCATTTCATTTTCATAGATAAAAGAAAAATTGATAAAAGGTTAAACATTATGGAACATTTTTTACAATATACTTGTTTATAAATATTTGATTACAGGTTTCAAAGTCAAATTTTTGTACACACCTCACTATCAAATTGGAATTAAACAAGAAATTCAGTGCAATCAAAGAAATCAGAATGCAGAGAAGTGGTTGAATTCAGTCATTGTAGTTTGGTGCTGGTTTTATGCTAACTGCTTTTTAAAGGAGGAAGCTGATCTCAAAGTACTACTGATCAAGGCAGCTGAGACCATGTTTATGGTCTTATGAAAGACTGGTGAGGAACAGTCTCAATGCACAATTCTGTTAATTGTTTGTGGAACCACACTTCAGCTCTCCAGTAGCGTGAGACAGTATTTCTCCACTGATGCTCATTTTAAACTGTGTCTCTTTGGAGCAAAGCCTGCCAACTCACAAACTGTGCCGAACCTCAGTGTAGTTCTGCAAAGACTTTAGTGCTCAAAAAAACGAAACCAACTAACTTAGTGTTTATTACATCCCTTTCATTAGAATAACAGTTGTCGTCCTCACCAAGCATTGATTTGCGTCCCCAGAGGTGCAAAGTCAAGGACTAAAAGATAATTATACACAACTCCCATTTAACTAGTAAAATTAAATGAATGTAACAAATTAAATTACTGATCTATTGAAAGAACATTAACATTATTCAGCGATTCTGGGCCAGATTCATCTTCTGCTCATATAAAATATCTTCTCGAATATGTCTTGTGTGGAACAAAACATCTGTAAAAGCAGGTGCCACTGCTAACACAAAAATCTAAAAGATGCTAAATAGGAAAAGTATTCATACTAATTTTTAGACTCATTCTGAATATTTTAAGTGCTATTATTTCCTGCTGTTACACCTTTTTAAAAGTGAAAATTCCTTAGCTATCATTTCATCACTTTTCATACTCTAGGTGTCCTTAAGGGCAAATTCTATTCTTCATGAGATTTGCCAGTTTCTGCAGGTTTTTAAATTTGAACTGCTAAACTGCACAGCTCAAAGCTTACACTAAGTATATTTTGACAGATTCCTTAATCAGTTTGTGATTAATAAACGTACACTGGAATGTGACTATAAGCTATTTTTTAAAGCTTTTTTTTTTTATCATAACAAAAGTAAATATTTAAAGTGACGTCAAACTTTGGTCTGTCTTGCACATAGAAATAATATCTTCCATACGGTCACTGAGATCAAAATCCCTAGAGACACTGAATCTCTGCAACACTTTCCACTCTGTACTTAAGTTTTATATATACTGCAACCTAATAAGATCATAGAATAACAGAATCATAGAATGGTTTGGCTTGGAAGGGACCTTGATCATGTAGTCCAACCCCCTCTGTCACAGGCAGGGACACTTCCACTAGACCATTTTGCTCAAAGACCCACCCAAACTGGCCTTGAACACTTTCAGGGGTGAGGCAGCCATCACTACTCTGGGCAACCTCTTCCAGTGCCTCACCACCCTCACAGTAAAGGATATCTTTCTTATATCTAATCTAAAGATACCTTGTTTCAGTTTAAAACCCTTATCTTTTCCTGGCACTACATGCCGTTGTAAGAAGTCTCTCTCCAGCTTTCTTGTCCCCATTTTGGTACTGGAATATTTTCACACTAAACCAACTAACTTTCTTGTAGCAAATTTTGAGAAAAAGCTGAGGTCTTTCCCTCATGGCTAGATCAAGAAACCATTTTTTTCAGCATGACAGGGGAAAAAGTATTTGAAGTAAAGTTCTATGGAGAAAAGGAGTGAGAGACAGAGGGTCTTCTGCTGCCCTAAACCGCCCAAGTGAATAGATTTCTAGTGGTAGATCTTTCTTTGTCTGTTGTCTCAGTGTTCTCTTGTTTAAATATCTGGACCTGGATGTCCTATACTCTAAGGAAGTGCTCTGTCCAGCCCCTATTTTTTTCTACAGAGAAGCTGTGGACTTTCCCAGTGTCAGCTGATTAGTAGCTCTCAGTCATGTACTCATTCTAAGTTTCATGTACTCATACTCAGTTTATCTCTCCTGAAGAGAATTCTTTTACACAACTGTTAATAAGACCACTCTAAACCCCACTCATTAACCTCTAACTGCAAAGAAGTACTGCTAGACTGGTCCTCTAAAAAACCTTTTGAGCTCTTATACACCATGGGAAAGAATCCAAATTCTGTTTCATTTCAGCATGTTGAACCATACCCTGACTTCTTAAAAGGAAGGTATGATGCAATAAGCAAGACAGAAAAACAGTCTTCATCTAGCTGTGCAATTGGCACAGGCCTGTTTTACCAGCCTGTCTGTCATTCTAGTCTCGCTTACCCACACGAGTCCCAGGTTCATTCATGACCCAACGTTTTTTCTGGAGCAATGAATATTAGTCAGAAGTGTAGTGACCTCACTTCCACCTAGCTTCCCAGTAACTTCTAAGTTCATTCTCATTCAGCTTGTGAACTGACAGCTAACAAACAAGGCTTGTCAGAAACAGGCGCTCTCCTAGCTCAGAGCAGCAACTTTCTTGCTCCTGTTCTTACCGTCATCTAGACTAGCTTCTGCTTCTTATCCAGTTCAAATGAAGTTTCAACTGCTAACACCTTTTACTTACAGTGGGTTTGTAGCAGTTTGACTTTCAAGTGCAAAATCAGTGTTCTAGGTGACTCTCACTGCAACTGAGTACTATGAGCTACTACACCACAACTGTACTGGATGACTATATCTGCTCATATTTGAATTTCCAATAACTAACAGATTTTGAAATATATTCTAATACATAATATTGAAATATTTGTGAGAACTGCTATGCTTCCAAGTTTCTAAAGCATGCACAAAATAGGAATGACAAACTTAGTAAAGCAGTTTAGTTATACAGCCACTATCGTTGTCCTCCAATGTAGTTTTTGCTTTACACCTGTTGCCAGGGTCAACATAAAAGATGAAAAAACACTCTTGTCATTATGCCTCATGGTACTCAGGACACTGAGGAGATCTGGTTTTAAGTGACAGCTCCAAATCAGGGAAAAAAAAAATAATTAAAAAATCTGAAATGTGACAATCACATGCCAGGCAAGTGTGATGAAGTTATGGTACCGATGAAGTGATACATGCACCTTCCCTGCTACATGGCAAAACTTTTCAGAATTCCACTAGCATTTTAGCTCAGCAGTTTCAGTGGCTTCATGCATGCCAAAGGGTAGAAAATTACATTTCTGAGAGGATTCAGTGGCAGAAACTTGGTCCATGACATTGTCTAGAAATATGTGGAACAACTGTGAAGGTCTTCATGATTCCAAAAAATTTAGACATCTTGGGTTGTGCTTTTGGGAAGAGTGCTCAGAATCTTTCCACAAACACCTTTTCTTGAGACAAGACCAAACCAGCCGAACCAGTTGTACCAGATGTATAGATGACATGAGGGAGGAGGAGTCCCAAAAATACTTGCTTGTAAATCAGAGTGCTGGAAACAGGAGTCAGACTTATACTCAGAGTTGTACACTGTTCCCCACTCTAATCCCTGGGACACAATGGGGGCATGCTGCTCTAGATGCAAGTCTAACAGCAAAGCTATTAGTTTAGCCCTTTCAGTTTTTCAGTTGGTTGGTTGATTTAGTATGTTTTACTACATTCATTATTCTATTCCTACAACTTAATTTTATCTTTCGTCATCTTTCTTTCCAGTTCTTATTTATATTATCCTCAGTACTTCCTACATCTCTGCCATGTATCAAATTTACCACAGTCTCTTTTTTTCCCCCTGCCCAGCCTCAGACATAGAAATGGAAACTTTGACAAGTATAGAGGAGGGGAGGGGAAGGGAGGGGGAGGGAGGGGAAGGGAGGGAAGGGAAGGGTGTGCTGTAGTGAGATATATTTATTATAACTCTCTTACAGACTTGTTTTAAATGTAATTTTAAATTTCAACTGTTTATTTATACTAGCCATCTGCTGTTACAAAAATTCATTAGTTGTTTTGATTTTTTTCCTTCTATCTTTGAAAGAAAAATCAATACCGAAAAAAAGGAATTGTGGACTTTCTCAAAAATATTCAGAAGTGTTTATATTTTGAAAGAAAAGACTCAGTAAGTAAAATCTCTGTAACCTGGACAGTTAACACAAAGCACCAGTACTATTTTTAGAATAATTTTACCTTACTATGGAAAAGAGTTCAGTGCGTTTTCATAAAGTCCTTTAGTTTCCATGGCAAATGGGGTCATTATTTTTGTTGAAACTGATGGGTTTCAGTTGGTACTTTCAAAATGCTTTTCATACAATGCCAACAAGACACACAGAAGTAAATGCACCAGAGGTCTATTGTTAATAGCTACTAGTTCTTAAAGTGAAATTTGCACAAGGTCAATATGACCTTAAATTAAGGCCATTGAAAACAGTGAATGATATATTGTAGACAAATGACTGGCATTCTTAGCTAGAAACAATGGAAAAGCTTTGATTATTAACCAATTTGTTAAAAAAAAAAAGAGAAAAATGGGAGATTTAACCCTGAGAAGCTATCCAATGCCTCAAAAATTCTTTTATAATGAATGAGCAAATTAATAAAGCAAACCGTGCTAAAGTTTTATAAGCTGCCTTGCTCACAGTTTATACAAAAAGCTAAAATTTAAGTGTTCTTAACATACATTTGTTTTTGTTTCTTCCTGATCGTTCCCTATGTTTTATTATTTTGTGATACATAGTCCCAACAATCTAGCTATATTCATATCTAGAATATTGCTAGAATGAAGTAATAATTATTACAAAAAACACTGGAACATCTGGATTTCCAAAAATGTGGGCATTTTATACATGTTTAACTAAAATAAGAAAATAAGCTTGATCGTAAAAATAATCCTCCAACCTTCTTCTTTGACACCTAACATGCCTCTTTTTATGGGACTGTCATAAGGAAATTTAAGTTCAATAAATAAATGGTTTTGCACAGACTGATCCAAAACATGCAAATCTAAAGTGTTATCCCTTCTCTAAGACCTTAAATGGTTGTTTAAAAATGCTATAAAAAAGTGAGCTGTGCTTTTCTAAATTAGACACAACATTCCTGTGGGTGCCTTGTTAGCACGCCTTCAGCTGGTATAAATCAGTATGATAGTTCCACTAATGGAAATGGAACTGTGACAACTTTTATCAGCTCATTCCCATGCTCCTCCTCCAAGTGTTGTCTTAAAAAATGCACATGTTGAAGAGTCTGGAAATACTTTGCACTGAGAGAATTGGTGTCGTTTGGCATTAACCGAGTCATCAATTTCTGCTTGAAGCAAATAGAAAAGCTATCTTCCTCACTCTTTCCACTGCGTTCCCTGAGCCCAATATAGAGAGCTTTTCTGTAGCAAGTGGGAGGCTTGCTGAATGGAAATGACTCCTTTCTCCACACATCCTACATCTCTATCCTTTCTGCTACTGTTTAAGCTGTACAAAAATTCTTCATCAGGCTCTTGAGAATGCCAGCCTTTAAAATGAGCAGTGTTTGATATCACAAGAGTAAATGGGACTGGAATCAGGCCTATATATGTTTGTATTGAAAATGACTTGTATAGAAACTGAGTGCACTTATTTCTATTTGTGTTTCTGCAGGGAAACCAGAGAATGTAATAGTAGCGCAAATATATCTGCTTAACAAACAGATCTCTGCATGAGCAGTGACGGTGTTTAATAAGCTTACAGAGAACAATGCAAACTCTTTGGGGAAAATGTCAGCTCATTTTTCTTAGTCTTATTCAAATGCTCAAAACTGCAGTTGAATGCTGAGCCAAGGAGATCAAAAGGGGCAGTACCTGCTATCAGTGGTACAGATATTAGGGGCAATGACCCATTTCTCCCTTAAGTCCAGTTTTGAGTATCCCATTTATTACACAGTTTCGACAAACAATGGAATACTATGAAATCTATCTCACCAACCTCAGAACACATTGCCTTTCCTGTTAAACAATCTAGACCTGCCCTGAATAAAATGCATTCTTTTGCATACAGTTGCAGTGCTTGCACACTGTGTTTACCGTATCAAACTACCCTTGTCCAGCTGACCTGAATGTAAGACAGTGTAACATATGTAAGGCGAGAATTAAATAAGCAAACAGAAAAAAATAAAACAAATTATATGCATTTGAGCATTTCCCCCAAATTAGAAGATAATGTTTCTTTATGTCCACGTTTTTTTTATTCTAGTTACCTAAAGTGCCCTGATAGATACTGTCTGAAGTGTTGAAAGGTTTCTTTGTGATCTCAAAGCCTAAAACACCCAACATATAAAGAAGACAAAACAAACAAAAAACACAGCACAAAACTCTACAAAACTGTAATACTGTGACTAAAAAAAAACAAAAGCAATTATACCAGCATAAAGTACATGCTTTTATACATAGTAGGAAATTTTATGTTTACAAACTGCTACTGTAACACAAATATTTTTCAAAACCTTCCCTTCACAGTTCAGTAGTAATAAAAGAAGTACAGACAGGAATCACAACAAAGAATAAGTTGTGTAGGTGAAAAACTGGACTTCTTTCCCATGTGCTCAGCTCATTCAGCTAGCCTACAGAGCATCTAACATTCCCAAGTTTAGAGCAAAGGAAATAAATGCGAAGTAAGAGATTGGAACTCCCCTTGTAGCAACAACCCACATATGCACTAGATCATCCCTAATCAAATACTAATGGTATTTTGTCTTTCAGACTCCACCTACTTATTTTATTGGCAAGAGGTTTTGGAGCAAAAAAGTATTTTCAAATTACTTTTTTATTTTTTGCAATATATATGGATTTTTATATTTAGTATTTTTATCTACCAATTTACTTTTTTATAAATTTTAAGTTTAAATTTAGAATACTCTTCCCTTGTGGTTAGCAGCATGTCCTGAATTATATTCATTTGAAAGACAATGAAGATTTTGTGAATGAGCAAGAAAGTTTACATTCCAATCTGCATTGCACATATAAGGAGCAGCACATACTAAAGTAGAACATGACCATACAAAAGCCACTATATTACAAAAAGAATGTTTTAAAACCTTCCCCTCCTTTCACTTCCCTGCCCTTCCCTTCCCAAGTATTTGACAACTTTCAACTTTGTTTTGTAGCATGGCCCAGAAAAGCTGGTATTTATTGTGCAAAATTTCTTTAACCTAGCAGTCAAAAAGAAAAAAAAAATGCTCTGAATAAAACAGCTGTAACAGGAAAATGTCATTCTGAAAAAAAAACATTCTTAAGCCAAAGGAAAGGCACTAGTCACCATCTAAACCAAAAAGCCTTTTTTATACAAGGTGACACTGGGCCTGTCAGCAGGGAGACCAGTGAGCATTAGAAAGAGAAACACTTGAAAAAAACATGGGCAGTAACAGAAAAATCATGGAAGCTCCAACCACTGACTAACAAGGAATCAAGAATGGTTCTGAGAAAAAAATTGTGTCTCAAGGGTTCTCTGGAGCAAGCCATTCTTCTTGATTGAGGCTTCCTGCGTTAATAGCTTTCATGTACCTTACTTCTAAATGAACAGGCTGAATCAAAACATCTGGCCTCATTATCAATACTGTTTCCTAATGACTAAGGAGTGCCATGAACATTGATTGATTACAGGTACCAAAGTGTATCAGCCCATTGCAGAGTCCTACCTAACCTTGGCCACTGAATGAGCATTTGCCACAGGCTTAGTCTGCGTAAATATCCCAGTTCTGAACAGAGGTCCAGCAGTATTCTGCCCTTATACCTGAGACACAGCCAGAGGCACATACCTGAAATTAAAGCTTTTTGCCTTCATTTTGTCTTGAAAGCTTGTACCCATGCTCCAGGCACTTGTTTCCATTCAGTACTGACTCTTCAGTCAAATTCTCCGTCTCCACCTAAAGCTTAAATACAGTCTTTCTAAAATACCACTGAAGGTATGAGTCTTTTGAAATTGCATGCCCAAAAAGCAGAACTGAACAAATTATTATCATTTACATAAAATACAATTAAATATGAAAATCAAATATAGTTGATTCTGCCTGTATTCACATAGGAAGGATGTGCATGGTTCATGCTTTCTGGTTTGATTAGTTTGGCTATTAAGGCATATTATCCCTCTTCTCAGTGTCTTTGTCTCCACCTTCCCCTCCCTGCATATCTACCCTTAATGACAGTGATCCTTCATCATCTATAGCAAGATCTCTGTCTTACCCTGGGCACTTCACTCTCCATCTCATTTCAGAGAAAAGGAAGAAATTTCATCTCTCAGGCTGAGCAAACCCATTGCCCAAGGCAATTCACTTAGATGAGTGAACAAGTACAAATGACTACTGCTGTCCCAGCCTCTCAACATATGATGGATACACAAATGAAAAGGTATTTCATGATTCAGCAGTATGCCGAGTGACGATTTTATAGCATCAACCAGAATTTGTAAAGCAGAATTTTAAAAGCAAATGTTTATAAAACTATCACAAAGCAGTCAGGAGTTTTCATAACGGCAAACTGGAACCTCAGCTTCTACTGTCCTTCACATAACTTATGTAAGCAGACAGACACAGTAACATAAGCTTTACAGTCAAAGATAACCCTTACCTCAGTCCTTCAGCAGTCATTGCGCAGGTATGAAATAAGGGAAAATTGAATATTTAGACTACAGAAATTGAAGGGAGCTCTGTTACTCATTTTGATTAAAACTCTTTCACCACCTCTTCCAAACCATGCAAACTAAAGCACAGCTGATAAAGCCAAAGTGTTTAATAATTCTGTTTCAGATGAAGGGTCACATTAACACCAGTTGAGCAATTTGCAGTCATTTTAAGCAGAAGCCTAAAAGGAATGAGAAGCAAACTGAAAACTTACTCATGCTACCTCGGCTTACACCACTTACCAATTTAGTCACATCATACTTTGCAGTTTAAGAAGTCAATTAATGCAGCTAGCATGAACAAAAAGTTTTACGTATACTTAACTTTCAACTTAATGATAAATTGTATCAATATTTTCCTTTTGATAAATCTAATAGAGTGAAAAAAAAACCCTCCTTAGGTTAAGATAATTTTATTTTTCTCTTATCAGCTAAAGCAGTCATACTTCAGGTTTCCGCTTTCCAGTTTTCCTAACAGTAGGAGGGAATTTCCTCCAAGGCCTTATCAGCTTGAACCACAACCCCTACACTGATTTCTGGTTCACTGACAAATTGCACTCCTTTAATCTCCATCTGGAAAAGTTTTAATGAAGGCACATTTAGAAATTATACCAGACATGACAATGTCTATACGTACCTAAAAATGTGAAGTCCCAATCTTATTAAATGACAGACTAGAGTTTCCACTGCAAGTGAAGAGACAGCTCCCATTCCAGTGTCTGAACTACCTTTCATTTCACTCAGGCTAATGTGGCTTGTTTCCTCCGCTTATCTTTTTATTTACTTAGGCAAGAAAAAAATAAAACTGGTTTTAAAGTTATTTGCTATTCTCAGAGCATTATCAGAAAGGATAGAAGAATTATTCATTGTAAAGAGTGAAACAGTATAAGCTAAACATCACTCACTGAACACTGCAGTAATGTAAATGACAGTTATTTTAATAGTAAATCGAAAATTCTCAGCAGGAAATACAGGTGTCACGACTGCTTGATAGGTGTCTCTGACTACAGCTGCACATATGGGGTCAGGTAGCTGCACAGTTTGTCTGCCTGTGCACTGCCTGGCGCCTGCACCACAGAGCTTCTGCATGTCATGTGGCTCACAGTGGAAGCAGGTGCACTGGGGGCAGGTCCAGTCTTCTAGCTACCCTTATCTTCCTTGTCCTTACAGCAGCAGCAACTTCTGCCATACTCACCCCACTTCTTCCTGAGGAAGAAGCACCAGTGGCCACTTCCATGTTATTTTTCTAGGGCTCAGGAACGGGTAAAATAGATAGGAGGTCTGTAGTAATTTTGCCATTTCCTACCATTCTCCATCTTTTAGGGTGGCTGCCTGCTTTTCCAAGCAGATCCAACCTTATATGTGATTAACTGGTTATGTGTAGACGTCCCCAGGCTCAAAATAAAGAATAGGCATCAGAAGTCTCACACATGTACCTGCTCATTCCTCCTGTCCTATGGTTCCTGGCCACCAAACTGTGGCAGCTCTGCTGTGCCAGTCTTTTCCACTCCTCGCAGTGCATTTAGCTTCCGTGTTATGCCTCCTAGATAGGTCTGGCTTGCAGGTTTTTGAAGGTAGTGTGCCACACAACAGCCACATTTGCAAAAGCAGCAGTGTCCACAACAAAAGGCACCTCCACCAGCAGCAGTGAGCTTGCATCCCATATCCTTCTCTATCACATTAATAATACACACCTGGTACATAACCCCACAGTGCACCAAAGGCTGTACACTGGATTCTCATAAAATCATGGACTGTGAAAAAATCTGTCCCTTCTGTTTTGAGTAAGACATTTGCTGTATCCTAACACTCTCCTTATTCTTCTCCTGGAAAAGAAAATAAATAAATAAATAAATATGGTGCTACAGTGTTATCTTTGTGGAGTCCTGAGCACACATTGATTCACAAGTCTCTTTGCACCCCAGACAATGCTCATGTTGCTAACTTAGCCTTGGTCCTCACAGCCAGTTTAGAGTAAAAAAAAATTTTGCATTATTTGATCCTCAAAACTATTTTGAAACATGAATCCTTTTGTATTTTATAATGTTTCCTTTAGATAACTGGTTACAATGATTGCAAATTTAATAATGTCCATTTTCAGGACTAAAATGCTTACCAAGTGTATCTCAAGAGACTGCCAGTATATCTCTATTATGTGACATGTTTTGCCAAGATTCGAAAAATGAAAGACTTCACATGTGTATCTATTCACATAAGGTTTATTTTCATTATTTATCCAGCTGTGTCTAAAATCACAAAAAAAGAAGGCCTGCAGGCCCCTCATTTCACAGTGTTTTAGATGCCAGTTCCAACTGCACCTTAATTTCCCTCCACCAGGTTTTTCTACATTGTTTTAAGACTTCCAAACATCTGTTGTCTTTTACAGAGCAATTATGCCTAAGCGCCATTACCATCTCATTGATGTAAAGCAAAGATGGGTAACAACATATTTAAAAACATGGGAAGAATGGCATACTCTCCCTTTCTTGCAATCTTCTGGAATGAATATTGTGGGATTTTTACTTCAATTTTTGAAAATATTTTGTATTGTGCTTGACCAGGTTGAACTAAAATTGTGAGTTTTTCTAGAGGGTAGGCTGACATGTCCTCGCACAGATGAAAATAGCAGTGTCTGGGCCTTGCTGAGGTGAATACTTGGTGGGTATGTAGACACATTCTGCAACTTCAGTTCTACTCAGATTGTTATTGACACTCTGAAAAACCTCAAACACATTTGCTACTTTCATTGCATGTCATGCTTCATCCATGTTTACCTCGCTGCAGGAATGTTCTGAAAATGGCAGGGGATTTGTTACTGATTTAAAGAAACATAACAAGAACAAACAGAATCAGTAAAAAACATTAACAAATTGGTGCTGTCACATATTCATTATCGGATACATAGCAACTACAATAAATACTTGCTTGTGCACACAGTATCGCAGCTAAATTGCCCACCAAAATGTTAATATATTTCCCAATAGTAAAAATAAATATTAAAATAGTGCTTTAGAAAATTGCTTATCTCCTCAAATATTCAGAGGAAAGATCTTGTATCAGCTTTTACGGTAGAGCCTTGGTCACTCGTTACCATCTTGCCAGACAGCAGTGATATGATGTGCTGCATTATCAGGATAATATAATCTCATACTGCCAGGCAAAAGCTGTTCAAGAGTTTGTGACTTTTCACTCTAGAAATCAGGATATTCTGTTGGTCAGTGCAAGATGATGTAGTCAGTTCTCCCATGTGAAATAAGCTTAAGCTTTGAAAAAGACATAAATAAATTACAGCTGACTGAAGAAAAAAAAAAATCATAAGAGACTTAATAGAGACTGGACAGCTTTGTTATGAACCATAACGGGGTAACAAAATTTTCTTCCTAAATAGGAAGAATTCATAATGACAATGTGTTTTTGAATACTTTATGTCCTAACAGAAATGGGAACTACTCATTTTACTGGCAGTTCTTCCCTTGTATGTAGCATGGTAAGGCTGGAACACTCTGGACATTTTTCTTCTATATAACAGAAAATAAATACATGTTCCTCATTTGAGCATCTATCTTAACTAAGAAGAACAGTTAAGCTGAAGCTCATCTCAGTCTTTTTTCAGTTTAATAATGAGAGAATCTCTATGTATCTCAGGTAATGAAATGCAGAGAGGAATTAAACTACAATTGAAACTTATGGTTATGGCTTAGATCTGAGCTTGGCGGAACAGAAATACCTGAAGGTGATCTCTTGAAAGGTACAGTGTTTTGGATTAAAATGTATTCTCTCCAAGTAAACTGGAAAAGGGAGTGGGTCTAGCCTAGTGTTTCAAGGTTTAGGTACCTTAAGTGCCTAAGAAAAGTATGTATAGGGCATCTGCAAATTGGCACTTATGGAAAACTGACTAAACTAACACATTGAAAAAGAGACAAGATATAGAGGAGATGCTGAATAATCTAGGAGGATGTAAAATATAATAAATGAATCCTATAACATCTTAAAATATTATTAAAAAAAACCAAAACCTCATAGTGTTCTGAATTTAAAGAAAGAACTGTAACAGGAAGTGCAGAATCTTTGTAACAGGAAAAGCAAGAAAGTCTTATATGTAGTCACCTAAGGCTATATTTAAGCCACCTTTATTCATGCAAAATTTTTATAGTACATGCCAACTTTTCAAATCTGATTTTCCAACTCTTAAGGAACTGAAAACAAAATTAACAGGAAGAATCAACAATCATATTGGACAATGCAGAATATGATGAGATCCAGAATTAGGAAGAGCCTGAAGTAATCTGCCTAATTCTTTTCCATATTTCAGAATTACCAAAGGTAGAAAGACTAAAAAAAGCCCCACAGTTTTTATTAAGATGTAATCTGGAAGAATTAACTTTCTTCAGAAGAGAAAATTAAAAATTCCTAGGTAAAAAGGAATAGAAATAAAAAAAAAACAGTATAAACCAATCCTCTCAGAATTGTGTCTTTTAAAAGCACATTCTTTCACCCAGATTTACTTTAAGTCATCCCAATGGCTTACTAGTTTGAAGAAAACTCTGTTATCCTCCCTGTGGTTCCCAAGTTTTATGTTCCATCATTTTGGAAACATGGTGCTGCAGCCTTTCTCCTGTCTGAGGCTCCAGTGTCTCTTCGCTTGCCTGTCCCACCTTGCAGATTAGGACAGTCCCTCCCTCCAACACACTTGGCAGCTTCTAAGAGCAGGAGACATCCCACCTCCCTCCCCCAAGATGCTACTACTATTTTCACTACCCCTTTTCATAATGAGTCATAATACTCAAATGTGAGACCAACAAAGAAAATGAGCTGCCCATCACATAGAAAATCAAATTGTATGACTTGCATGGCCTTTTCTCAGTCTGTGTGTCAGATGTTTTACAAAGCATATATCTCCAGACATAGCATGCTACACATCCTTACAGAATACTAGTGGTGTGGGATGGTGATTTTCACTACTGAGTCAGTGACACATTCCTCCTTCAGCCTGCTTGCTGAGACACATGGAGCTATAACATGCAGAGGGTATATCTGTTTCACTCTCACAGTGTTTTGCATCCCCAAATTCTCCAGTGTTGATACAGTTTGCCAGGAATTCTCTGTGGAATCAAGGACAGTCTTTTCCGTAAATATATTGAATCAATCTGTAATTAAACTTTTATTAATTGATACTGCACATTTGCAAAATTATTTTCAGCTGAATAACAAATGTCTTCCTACAAAAAATGCATTGTTGTGTTGACCCCATGGACAGGGAAGGTGAATAGAGTCTAAGGACCCAATGAACCATGAGAAGATTTCAGCATAAAGCAAAGCAACAACCTTTACTGAATCCAGAAATAATTTTGCCATTACCTTCCAAATAGCCAAGCTATTACTCCAAGCTTTGGCATCTCCAGACTTATTTTCCAGAAACTGAAACATGTTGCCTTTCACCAACAGCTGATCAGTTGTATTATATATGCCTCATACTGTAAATTTCCACTATGTGGCTCATGTACATTCAAATTAATCTGGATTTAAGGGTGCATTCCCAGCATTAAGCCTGTGATAGATCAAAGAATGGCAAACTGCCACGTGCAGCACCTCACTTCGATGTGTCTGCAGTCTTGGAAGCTTGACTACCTTACGTTTTCCTACAACTGGACCTTGAGCTTGTTTGGACATTCTAGCAGGGGAGCACAGCTACCGTATACCTGTGACCGATGAACGGAACCCCCCTGAATTGGGTAAGGTCGTCCTCTTTGACTGAGCACGCAGCTTCAGGAGGAATGCACGTGGAGCAGTGAAGGAGGAAGGGGACTCCCACCTAGCCAGTCAGATCAGCCGAATCAACCCTGGCGATCAATGGGGTGAAAGATGTCACAGCCAGATTGCCCTCACATCCAAAAGAATGGCAAACTGCCACGTGCAGTGCCTCACTTTGTGCGTTGGCCGGGAAACGAACCAGGGTCAACTGCTTGGAAAGCAGCTATGTGAACCACTGTACCACCAACACTGTAACCATGACACATGCTGATATTTCTATCCATGCTCTAAAGTATAACTGGTATTTTATTTTAGAAATACCTTTCAGGAAATTTTAATTTCTAATATTGTTGCCACATAATTTTATTTTTTTTTAATGCAGTTTTATTGCTAAGAAAATAATTACATTTATTAAAAGATCATCTTTTAAAAATCTGGTTCTCATCATGTTCCAGGTCCTGCAAGTTAATGACATAATCTCAGATAATTTTAAATCAGGTTTATTTGTTAATCTCAAAAGACTTCTGAAGAAGGATTAGCTACATTGAAATTTGAAATTTTAATACCTAGCACCTTTAGATATGTGACAGAAAAGCTAGACAGACTTTTCATCAAAGCTACACATATATTTTCAGATCCATAACATATAGCTCTAAATTATATCTGCTAATTTTCACTGAGACAAAACATAAGTATATATAATTCACAGAGTGATCGCATAGAAACATAAAAAATTATATGCTTTTAATTAATCATATATTCTTGATATGAAGTAGAAGCAAGCACATTTAATTTTGTAAATATTTAATAAAAACCGTAATATTTTTTATTATAGAAGATTTTGAAATCTTTGCAAAGTTACATTTACTTTTGGAAGAATGTCACAAAGGGGGGCTTTAGTCAGTGGCTGAGAATACCTTGACAACCAAGCCTAATGCCTGTGTATCTGAATTCAAAATATCTTTATACCTGAAACACTGACTTCATAAGAAAAATTTATTTCTTCACAGGGCACAAAGGCCAGGGATAGAGGTTGAACTCAATTTTCAACCTAGTGGACACTGCAGACTCTGCAACACTCAGAACCTCTTTGTGTCTGTAAAGGAAATGTTTGGATTGCTGCAATGTTCTTGCTGTTTCAGTCACTGAACAATATTTGTATAGCTGGAGGAAGAGTGATTATTTCTTCTGGCAAACGAAGGCAATCTATATTTATTTACTTCCTTCTTTAGAAGAGAACTGTAATGGTTCTTGGCCATAAAATTAATGATTTCTCTCTTTTTATGCTTCCTTTACTGTCACTCTTACACATCTTCTGAATAAGTTAAGACCTATAACTAATTTAGTCTTCTCACAATTTAGTGAGTTCTTATAAACCCTAATGCTGAAAAATTTACCCCTTTATTCTCTATGCCTCACTTATGTAGAACCATGGTATATTTTGATTTTGCTTTCTGAAAAGCAGCTGTTGAAGGCCATAGCACATGAATTATTACTAGTAATCATATTGTCCCTATTAGATAGCTGCATGCATTCCTGTATAGTAATCCATCTGTCTCTATTACGAGAGCAAATGTAATGTCATTTACCAGTTCTGAGTGATAGTAGGAATAAAGCAAATACAATAGAGACAGGGGACTGGATATTGTTCTAGAAGCAATTGACTTGGTATCACTTCACAACTCACTTTTCATATGCTGTTGTTTGTTGTAGTAGAAGGGCTGATCAAGTGAGTTCAAATTGAAGTCTTCATATGGCTGAAAGATACATGTCTTATGTCAGCAACCTGAAGAAAGAGAAACTATGACAATGTATAAGGGATCTTCCAACAACCTTGTTGCCTACCAAATTCTTCTCTGAGTTGTATTACATACTCCTAACCTCAAAACTGTACTTGAATTTCTTACCTGGAATCTAAAGGTTGGCTGCCCAAACTGTTATATCGTTTTATGTATCAGAAAAAATTCTGTCAGTAGCTTCTGTTACTGTTCTCTGACTCATCTCTTGGCCCATTTTTAACCCTTTTTTAAAAAAAAACTTATTCTTCCTAGGAATCTCTTGGGTTTGTTAGTGTTTCTTGTTGTCTTATGGAAGAAACACTTGTGCTATACAACTTTTCATTATTAAATAAATAAACACCTGTGTTTCATCATCATATATAACATCACATGCCAACTACAGATCAGGAAATATAAAAAAACAAAGCGCTTTGTGGTCCACTGCATGTTCCATTTAAAAGCAAATATCTGTTCTTATTGAAGGAAATAGTGTTTTATCATTGTGTGACCCCAATCCAGCAAAACTCTTTAAAATAATATGAAATACAAAATAAGCTCATTAAAAAAATTGGGCTAAATATGTATTTAAAGTTACATACATACATAGATACATTTTGGGGAGGGGGAAGGTAAAATGCTTGCTTAAAGGGCTCTTCTGAGGCACGATAATTTTTACTGTTTCTGAGGCAAAATCAGTCTTACCTCTTAAGTAGTTTTGAAATGTCTTCTTTTTCTGCTGGAATATAATGCCAGTAAATACAAAAGCAAACGGCAGTGAGAAAGAAAGAAGCCAGTATAAGCTGCAGTGCAACAAGTTTACTCTGAAAACAATCAAGTGTGGTTGTTTTTTTATTTTGCAAGGGATACAAATTGTTAATGTCATTCGTAACTTCACGCTGGTAGCTTTGCAAAACAAAGAGGCTTAATACAAAAGACCCCTGAGGCTTTCAAGATGCCAACTCTAAAATTATGGTAATCTTGCCTATATTTTGATACTAGTTCACTAGGAAAATCCCTTATGGATGATGGCTTTGGCAGAACAACGACACAATAATTTGTAGTAAGGTACATATTTGGTTTGATACAAAATAATGCCTGCATAACAGGTAATGAGATTAATCTAGAACAGAGAGACTTCTTTAAAATAAAAAAAAAAATCAAAATGTCACCCTGAAGTGTCAGTGAAAATTCAGGGAGTGCAGATTTACAGTGGATTCCTTGTCAAAAGCGGCTTTTAAATTCAAATAGCTTGGGGATTAATAAGGTCTGGGACAACAAGTTGTGACTATATCCATGCAGTTTATATACTGCCAGAGTTTTAAGCTGACAGTAATGTCTTTGGGCTAAGGTGGGGATCTTTCAGCAGATACAGCTAAATCATACTTGTTAAATGAGTTTATAAATCACACAACCAGCATGACTGAGCTGAGGGATTCGTTTGTGTTTCAGCTTTTTTTGACATTTTGAAGGTGGAGAGAAAGAAAAACTGGTTATCTAACAGTGTGGAGGTCTGAAATTTATAACAAAAGCACTTATACCTGCATCTTTTTACAATGTAGCAGCAGAAGATTAAAGCATACACAAACAATTAAAACCAAACAGTACAGTTAAAACATCTGATTGAGTCACAGTCATATGTATAGACAACTGATATAGCTCCCACCGTTGTTCACTTCCTCACAAATGGAATCAAAGGAGGCAAAATATCATTCTATGTGATGGAATAATGGTTTTGCTGTGACAGTACTTAAATCAATCAGATGAATTTAAAAGAGAACTAATTCACGTATGCTCCCTTCTTTTCTTGTTGATTAAATTTATTTCAGAACTTCATTAATAGTGACTTATCAGAATCATCCTAAATTTAATACCATGTGCATTATCTCTTGTTCTCCTAAAAAGATCACAGTTTTTTTGTAAGAAAATCAATTGTTTAACTTTATGCAATGTCAACTTACGTGTTCAAATAAAAAATATGTATTGCCTTATTTCTTTCTGTAATTAGGAGTCTTATTCTTTTCTTTTGTGACTATTTAGGAAAAATTCTTTCAGGCAGTAAAAAATTCAATAGCAAATAACCACATATATTAAAAGCCTGAACATGCTTAGTGATAGAGTTTTGAACAATAAATATCCAAGTTACACAAAAATTTTTAATACTAACACTTTTCAATACCTAATAAGTTAAATAAAAAATAATTAAAAATTAAGTAATCTGTCATTTTCTTTTTAAAACTATTCCCAGTTTTCCAGCATGCTTTAAAAAGACTTCTTTACACACTGTATCAATACTGAGCCTTCTAGTTATAAGTACCTGATATGAAAACACAAGCTCCAAACACATACATGCTTTAGGTTTGGGGGGGTTTGTTTATAAATGCCATTCTTGTAGATAGATAATATTTTGTACATAAAAATTTTTGTATTCATGATAAAAAGAAACCTTTACATAATCAATAATTTCTATAAAAATCTTTATATATCATAAAGCAGAATATTCAAAAAATTTCATACAAAATTTCACGTTTGCATAAACAGGAAACATCATGGATGGTTTTTTCTTCACATCAAAAAATAAACTTTTGGAAAGTGACTTTCATAGGTAAATTAGATGATTGTATGTTATTTCATTGGAGGGAATGACTAACTTCTACAGGTCTTTTCAAAAAGTTTCAACCTGCACTTACAAAATATGTTCCCTGATGCATATGCTACTTGGTTATTTTACTGCTATTAATGGCAATTACCCTATTTAAAAAGGGCAGTGCAGAAAGTAATGTATATAGAATACACAACTTATCTTGAGGGATGCTGGTTGTTTCAAAAATTTATGGCAGCTGTACTCCGTGGTCTGTGGAAAACTCACTCTGGGTTTGGGAGATGGTGCAACATGAAGAGATATCTGTTATGTCTACATACCTGAGTTGACTCCCTATGGAAAATATGTTATAGGGAGAGAGAGAAGACATCCCAAAACCAAGTATCATCCCAATATGCAGTCATAACTTGGCCATGGCACACATACCCCAAACCAGGATGGAGAAATGTTCTCAGACTCCCCCTTTTAACTATATCCTTGAAATGTCAAAAAATGTAATAAATATTAGCTACCTTGGAATTTTTTGCTAAGAAGTTAACCAGATGCATATTGCTGCAATAGACTGGAATTCTGGCCTTAGGAAATAAGAAAAGATTATTATCTTTTAAAGTGGTAGTACTTACTGATTCACTTTTTTGCTTTGGAAGGCAGCTGTATGGAGCTGTATGGAGTCCCCGACAACAAGTTGCAGAAACTTGCTGAAGGGAAGGGTGAATTATTTTGAGCCTGGTGGGCTCATGTCACTTCAGGCCATCAGGACAGAGATGCAACATACAGATGGGCTCATGTTCGAGGGGTGGACTTAGCAGTGGACACTATTGCCAAAGTTATTCATGAGTGTGACCACTGCACACAGCCTCTCCTGCTCTGGAAGACTGCTACAAGAGATGGACTGGGTAGACTAGCAGCTTTATAGGGATTGGTCCATGCACTGAGGAATGGTATCTCTCTCTCTCCCTGTGGATGTATATGTATGTATATATGTGTGTATATATATACATATATGAGTGATGGTATATTGAAAATGTGGGGTATAAGCATGATGTGAATGGCATGGAATAAGGGGCGGATACTGTCCTGGGTTCAGCAGTAGCAGTCATTTTTTCTCCTTAGTAGCTGGTGCAGTGCTGTGTTTTTGACTTTCGTCCTGGGAATAGCGCTGATAACACTGATATTTTTAGTTACTGCTCAAATGTTTAGTCTACCAAGGACTTTCCAAGTTTCATGCTCTGCCAGGGAGGAAGGGAAGCCAGGAGGAAGCAAGACAGGACACCTGACCCAAATTAACCAAAGAGGTATTCCATACCACAGCACGTCATGCCCAGGGTGTAAACTGAGAGTTACCTGGAAGGGCTAGCTCACTGCTGGGTCAGGCTAGGTATCAGTTGGCAGGTGGTATTGTATTCTCTTCCCTTGTTATTTCCCTTATCATTATTATTATTGGTGGCAGCAGTAGTGATTTGTGTTATACCTTAGTTGCTGGACTGTTCTTATCTCAACCCGTGGAAGTTACATTCTTTCAATTCTCCTCCCCATCCCTTTGAGAGCAGGAGAAGGAAAGAGGGGGCAGTTAGAGAGCGACTGCGTGATTTACGGCTGAGCTTAAACCACGACACAGTTTTATATCTATATTCTGCCTGAGAAATCTGAGAAAATGACAGGAAATATTGATGCTTAATATTTCTTTGAAAGGGATCATGGTAGAAGTGACTAACAAACAAATATCTTTTCAAGACAGTTGGCTCACTTGTGGAATAAATCCATTAAAAAAAAAAAAGAAAATTCAAAAAACAGCAAGAGCATTCAGGAAAAACAAAGCAGAAGGGGCTGGCAGTGTTCCCTTTGAAGTATTAAGAACAGGTGGAGATTCACTAAGACAAAGATGTTACCAAATTATCCTGTTGGTTAAGAGGTTTTAAAAAAAATCCAAAGAAATAGAGGGAGGTAGTATTATGGCCAGTCTTTAAAAAGAGTGACATTATGGAATATAAGCATAATTGCACACCTCTTTCCTCAATATGGCTTATAAAACTCCAACTGTTATATCAGTTTACTCCTCAGATAGAACAGACAGGAAGAGAATAAAATGCACACTGGATCAAGTGCTTTCCATTGGGCATTCAGCCAAATACAGTGCTAACAGTGAATCATAAATACAAAAACAATCCCAACAATTTAAGTGCATAAGATATGAGTTTAGGTGGTGGAAGTCAGACAGCATAGAAAAATCTCTCAGAAGGCTATTTTTAAGAGATTCAGCTTTGTGGCCAACTAGGAAAGATGGAAAGATAACATTGAACAAAATCTAAGAATTCTTAATACAAATGACCAGCAGCAAGACCTTGGCAAAAAGTGGTAGTTATAAACTGTGAGAGCAGCCACAGATGTCTGTGGCTGATAGAGCCATGTAACATGAGGAATAGAAAAAGCAGGTGATACATAATATGCATTTAGTCATCATACCATGCCTGCATACAGCATGGCACACACTCAAGGCACATTTCAGGTTATTATGGATACCCACTGCAAACTTAGTAATTAGACTTGTATTAAAATATGAATATCACAATAAAACTGATTTCCTGCATTCCCTGTTTTCCAATCAATGCTCTGCTGTTTAATATGATGATGAAAGCACCATCTAAGATTTTCCATCAGCTGGGGAACTTGTCAAATGTCGTTCCTATGTGAGTAAAAGATAAACTAGCACAGCTACCTTGCCCAATCTGTCGTTTTCTATTAAATTGTTCTCAAAGTAAACTGTGCTTAATCTTCAACACATCCACTGAAAAGTTGAACCTCATGATAAACCATGCTAGATAGTTCAAGCTAACTGAAGTACTCTGAATGTTGCAGCTATTTTAAAAAATCTTTGACATGCATGGAAATGTTGTTTTAAGTACAGAGAGCATGTGTTCTGAGCTGTCAGTTCCTTCTTGTGACGTGCCATGTACAATTGATCTGCTTGATGATTCTATAGCATTGGCGTAAAAGGCTTTAAAATACTTACAGATATAAAATAGATCAGATGTAAAATTTTGGAAGTATACTTTCAGTATAACAATACCATCAAATGGAAATTATTATTCTCTTTCTTAATTTGACAACCTGTTATGATTTTCTTTAATATTTCAAATCAAATTCTAAACGTCTTTTGAGATCAGCTGTAGTGTTATGTAAGTCAGTAAGACAATAAAAAATTTTGCATGATTAGGGCCAGTTACATTCCAAAACCAGATCGTGATTGCTATTCCCCCCCCCCCCCAACGTAAAATGGATTGCAGTCCAGATTAATTCAATAGGCTTTAAACCAGTCACTGTCTCATTCATTATTTATAAACCACTTGACTTCCTGGGCATGGGGAAAAAAATACTTAGTAAGGCCTTTTGGGCAGTGTTAGTTTGCTTCTTTGATTTATTAGCTGCCTAAATTTGTTAATATTTTCCGTCACTATAATTTGCAGTTATAACTCAGGTGATTCTATAGAGCAGCTGGACCTTGTAAAACACCCTTGAACAAACAAAACTATGTATGCTTTCTACTTGAAACAGTAAACAATAATTATTTCTATCATCCATCAATTTACAAACTGCAATTACTACATTTACAGAGACATTTGCTGACATGCTAGTGGCACCAAGCAGACATTTCCAGTAGAACTTTCAAGTGAATCTCAGGTATGGACAAATAAGATCAATTTCCAATGGGATATCAACGCTCATTAAGTCTCTACTGTTAAACTAAATCTCTTACACCTCTCCAATCATCTCAATCTAGAAGCTGCTGGAAGATTTCCTTTCTACTTTTACATGAAAACACATGCTACAGAAGGAAATTGAAGAAAGATTATTTGTGAATATTATTGGCTAATGTCAAGAAAGCTGAATGACACTCCCAAGAAGTTCTATCTGATTTGGCATAGACCACTGTCATTTTTCTTGGTGTAGACCAACAGTAGATAAATTGTTTCCTTTTTTAGGTTTAGAAAACCAGGATTTATATATTGTATATCCTTCAGGACTATACCAAAAAGACCTTATCCAATTTCTGATTAAGCTAACTTTACAAAAATTGGTATGCAGACACAATTACTTTTTGTGCTTTCCATGTGTATATTCTTTTCTCAGTTCCCTCAGAATTCCTGAAAAAATATGCACTTGCACATTTGAGGAGAAGAAAGTTCAAAGCCAATGAGGGCAGAAGTAAAGGATAACCAAAAATCAACACACATCTACTCAAAATTTTCATACCACAAAGGCCAGGGACCTTGCCGCTTGTAATATGTAGTTTCAGCATGTGAACATGCTTAATCTCCATCCATTAGGTACAGCAGTTTATTTCCAGTCTCTTTCAGCACAATTGTCTCTTTTTTCTCATCATAATTCAGAGAAGGACTTGTGCTCAGAAGCATGATGTTTCAAAAATATACTCTATATATCTTTTTTATCTAACAATTGTGTTCTAAATCCTGCAAAGCTTCTATTTTCTCAGTCAACAACTATGCATTCCACAACCTAAGTACTAATCAAGTGAAATATATATATATTCATATATTCCTCATTTTTATCAGTTTTGAATTTTCCTTGGTTTGCTCAATTGAAATGACCTTGTTAAAACACAGCAGCTCTGGTCTGTCATCTCTTAGCCTTTTATGAGGAAATAACACGGTGGATGGATGATGGCAGAGCGGTGGATGTGGTCTACCTTGACTTCAGCAAAGCATTTGACACAGTCTCCCACAGCATCCTCACGGCTAAATTGAGGAAGTGTGGACTGGATGATCAGGTAGTGAGGTGGACTGTGAACTGGCTGAAGGAGAGAAGCCAGAGAGTTGTAGTCTATGGGGCTGAGTCTAGTTGGAGGCCTGTAACTAGTGGAGTGCCTCAAGGGTCAGTACTGGGACCGGTATTATTTAATATATTCATCAATGATTTAGACGAGGGAATTGAGTGTACTATCAGCAAGTTTGCTGATGACACTAAGCTGGGAGGAGTGGCTGACACGCCAGAAGGCTGTGCTGCCATCCAGCGAGACCTGGACAGGCTGGAGAGTTGGGCAGGGAATAACTTGATGAAATATAACAAGGGAAAGGGTAGAGTCCTGCATCTGGGCAGGAACAACCCCAGGTTCCAGTATAGGTTGGGGAACGACCTGCTAGAGAGCAGTGTAGGGGAGAGGGACCTGGGGGTCCTAGTGGACGACAGGATGACCATGAGCCAACACTGTGCCCTTGTGGCCAAGAAGGCAAATGGCATCCTGGGGTGTATTAGAAGGGGGGTGGTTAGTAGGTCGAGAGAGGTCCTCCTTCCCCTCTACTCTGCCCTGGTGAGACCCCATCTGGAATATTGTGTCCAGTTCTGGGCCCCTCAGTTCAAGAAGGACAGGGAGCTGCTGGAGAGAGTCCAGCGCAGGGCAACCAAGATGATTAAGGGAGTGGAGCATCTCCCTTATGAGGAAAGACTGAGGGAGCTGGGTCTCTATAGTTTGGAGAAGAGGAGACTGAGGGGTGACCTTATTAGTGTCTATAAATATATAAAGGGGGAATGTCACGAGGATGGAGCCAGGCTCTACTCAGTGGCAAACAATGATAGGACAAGGGGTAATGGGTGCAAACTGGAACACAAGAGGTTCCACTTAAACTTGAGAAGGAACTTCTTCTCAGTGAGGGTGACGGAACACTGGAACAGGCTGCCCAGGGAGGTTGTGGAGTCTCCTTCCCTGGAGACTTTCAAAGCCCGCCTGGACACATTCCTGTGTAACTACTGTGATACTGTGATCTCTTTATATATATATATATTCCTTTGCCATGATATCGTTCTGTTTCTCAAACTGGAAAATCATCAAATATTTAAGTTTTGTCTGAAAGTATGCTTCTCTTCATAGGTGATGAACTGCAAAACTCAATTTGCAATTGATATTTTACCTCTCTGATTGTGTCTTCTCATTTACATGTGGAAAATCTTTGTCTAAAAGCCACTGATAGTACATCTAAATTGGCTCTGCAATTCAGTTCAGTAATTCATTTTCCATAAACCTAGCCTAGACTTACAATTGTCAGTTTCAGAATCTGCCTGAATCCTTTCTGGTTCCCTCTATGCCCACTTCTGATCTCCCTATCATCATTAGTAGAATTATTTTTGTTTTAAAGGAACTATTTCATCTCAGGCAATGTAATCTCTCTGTATTAGAAAAAAGTACGTGGTGAGCTGGGAGTTGCTTTGAAAGGGTCTTTGATCACCTTTTTCCATATTTTCACTCTAAGACGGTGTGCAATATCAGGGATATTCATTCATACTGGATGCTGATATTTGGAACCCATCCAAACCTAAAAAGTCAAAACTTCACATGGCTCCCAGTCAAACCTGGATATCATGCTACTATTGGCTTTTCAGCCTATACTTGGCAAAAAGGCAAAGTCAATGATTTCATTTAAATAAGATCCTAAGTATGTGTTTAAGTATTAAGCCAGACAAATGCCACAACATCGTGAATTATGTGCTGAGGAGTTTGCATAGCTTTAACTCTTTGATCACCTTTCTCCGCATAATTGTGCCAATGCAAACTAAAGACTGCATTCCTGTATTGTTTCTCTTTGCTTTCAGTAACAGTGTTACAAAATATTTCTACTTAGTTTTTAACACATTCAGCCACAAGCCAGAGGTTAATTTACATGCCATAATCAAGACATGGCACTAACTGGTCTACTGTTTAAACTGTTTATCAAAAGATGGAGATCCTACTAGTTTTTTCAAAACTGCTTAGGTCTAAACTTCCTGTTCTAATGTGTGAGTCTCATGACCCTTCACAGTTTCAGATGAGCTTGTTTACACACCTTCACAGTTATTCTAAAGTTTTTCCAGTTCATTGCCAGATGCAAATCAGCGTGTTGATTTACATCTCTAAAGTGGTGTCTCCAATAATCATCCAATCTCCCTTGTGAAATTGTCACATATAGGAGGGTCAAAGAAAGAATTAATGGGAATATCTGGGACCTTGCCTTGACTTGCTTTAATTTATCTTGCCTTTTTCTTCTCCTTTGCTCTCTTTTTTTTTTTTTTTTCCTTTTTTCTAACTTTTTCCTCACCTCTCCCTCTCCTTCCTCCTTTCCCTCTCACCTCTCCTCTCCTTTCCTCTCTTCATTTTGGGGACAGTAATACAAAACTGGAAATACTGGGTGTCATTGACAATTTTATTCTGCCAGCACTGTGAAAAAAAAAAAAAAACAAGAAAAAAGAACAAACCCAAAACCCTCACTAAGCCAAGAGTTATAAAAACACAAATGTTAAAATAAGTGTATTTTGCACTTAAAAAAAAAAAAAATCTTAACAATGATTCAGCTCTACACAGAGATTTAGAGGAGGTTAAATCAAATTGGTGAAAAAAAATAAAACCTTAGTTTTGGGAGAACACATATTATTTCCACTCATAAACTGGTCTACCAATGTCCATAGCTGGCACATGTTAGACATTAGGATGGAAATACACTTTTGCTTTTGTTATATCACCGTTTCTCATACACTTTACCACTCTACTGATGAGTAATATGCCATATGAGGGAAAGAATTTAAATGACCTTTGTTTTAAAAAAAGCATCACTAACAAAAATCAAAGCTATTATATTTATGGCACAGTCTATCATACTCTTAAATATGGAGGCCGATCCAAGTGACTAACTTTAGATGAAGTTTTGTTTGAGTAGGACAAGGGTGACAGGATCTAAAAACATTGGGATCTTATATCCAAGTGACTATGCCATATTAGAAAATCCTTTGTTGAATTATGCTTAGAATTGTGTTGGAATGTGATCCTTTGTTATGGACATATTTGAGTTAAGTAACTCCATAATATACTGTGGTTCATGAATGCAAAGGAGGTGAATTTTAAAACTGCCACAGAATGCGAAAGCTGTAGTTCATTGTTCAGCTGTTTAGACAGTGGGGTGTGTAAAGTCATGATTCTGACTCATGCATTTCCCTACCTGACTCAAACAATCTGATAGATAAGCAACCTTGTTTCTCTGGGCAACAGTAAGCATGTCGGTGTATTTAGAAGAGTAGAGCAACTTTCTAGAAAACCTGCCTTCAGTTTTAGTGCTTAAACTCAAAATAACGATTCAATTTATTGTATTGTGACGCTCACAATACAGTAGCCCTCCATTTAAAATAAGTAAACTTCTCATGAAGTAATTTGATGTTGAAAGTAACTGCAAAATACCCATGTATCTTATTCTGTTAAAAAAAAAACAACCAAAACAAATACCACAAACAAAAAAGAATTAAAACCAACAAATAAACAAAAAACAAAAACAAAAACAAAAAAAAACAAGAAAAAACCCAAACCAACCAAAATTCTAGACACAGATCACAAGAAAAATTGTGCTCTGCTGTGCTAGAATCTGTTCTTCTAGCAGTAGGAAGAAGACTACAAGTCAAACTGCAAAAGCTGGGGAGGAACCTGGCAAAGAATTGCCTACAAGTTGCAACATCTGTGAACTGCTGAGTTACTTTTATACTCTTTCTCATCTATCTTTTTATATTTCAAATAATCTGTGTGAACATTTGTATGTATGTCGCATAATTGGATTGCATAATAGGTTTCATAATTTTAAAAGGCACAAAAATCAGTTCTGCAATTATTGTGCTGATTTCCTTTTTTAAATAAAAGGTAGAAGTACACAAAGAGCTGTAGACCCTAATTCATTATGCTGTGTCCCCTGATGTGAAAAAAAACCCTTCTATCTAATCCTTATCATAAGTGCTTAACCAGATTAACAACCTACTAGGTTGTTCCATGAATTTATTAATAGACAAAATTTGCTCTAACATCAATCTTAATTCACATTTTTACCTCGTATTTCCATGCTAACCAGTATTTTTTCTTCTTCATATTTTCATCTGCACTGATATATGGAAATATGACTGTTCTTGCATGCATAGAAGACATTATCTACCTGTATCAAACTATCCCCTCTTTTGACCTCCTCTTGTACTGTACAGTCTTCCCTTACCTTAACCTTGTAGGGTATGTTCTCTGCATTTGTTTCCTTCAGAATCCTGCTGTATGGAGCAGAAACCAAAATACTAAAATTTCTTTGTCTTTCACACAAATATGCTTCTTAATACACCTCTTGGTCTCCTTTTCATGGTGCCACAATCATTATTCACAGGTATCCTGTGATGAACTAAAAAAAATGAAAGGCTTGCTCTTACAGTTTTTCACCTTAGCCTAGCTTATACACAATACCCTTGTAATTAATCCTTACATTTATGATCTACTTTGTATTATTACATTTCATTCCAATTCTAACTTTCACTCTCTTAGCACCATCCCATGCGTTACCTACATTGATATTCCAGCATGAAATCATGTGTCATCAACACATTTGTATTACTTGTTCCAATGTCACTAATGAAATGAAAATATTAAGATTGAGCCCACGAAAAATCTGTGGGGGATTCTCTCTAGCCTTTTCAGTGCCATTTATCTTCCGCACACAGTTTCTTAGATTGTTTTTTTCTTTCTTTTTACCTATCTATCTTATTACGTAGCACCAACACACTTCCTTTACAGAACTTCAGGTACAGAATTTATTTTGCCTAGGAAGTGATTCAGAAATATCTGTATACTTCATTTTCATATTTTAGCCCAGAAAACTTCATCTCATATTTAGTTTCTGTTCAGTTTTCCTCTTTATCTATATTAATTAAAATGTGCTCTTCAATGCTTTCTCAAGTATCTCTTCACAGCATCTGCCTTTTCCTTGCTGTCAGGTTGTTTTCCTGCACTCATAGAACTGCCCAGCAATTCTGTGACCTTCCTGGTAAGTAGTAGTGTTGAGAAAAAATACATGAAATCTCCTGTTCATCTCTTTTATGACTTTAAATCTCCACTTCCACTTCACAATTTTTTTGAGCATACTTATAATCTGTATATCTGCCTCAGTTGTATCAGCTAATACACCATGCATTTAAAAATATTTTTGCCATTAATATCTTAACCTTAGTTAAGATACTGAGTTGTTACTTAACCTTAATTAAGATAATATGCCCTTAGTATCCTTCTATTGTTTGGTTTATCATCAGTGTTTCATCATTACCCAGGACAATCTTTTCAATGCTTACCTTTCACACATAGCTGTACTAATATTGTTTCATCTTCAGTAAGATTAAATAATAAAAATTATATAATTATAATAATAATAAAAAGAATTAATAAATTCTGTAAAAAATAAGAATTGCTACCAACACTAAGTTAAGTGAAATATCCCCACTTTCTAATATGCTAAACAGCTTATTTGTGACAGGCAGGGCACTCAAGTAAGTGGATGATAAATGAAAAAAATGAGAGAAGCTTTTTGACACTGAATTTACAGGACTCTCTTCCTATTTTGTAAGTGCACACCTGGCAGCAGAGAAAGTCATAGAATCATAGAATAGTTAGGGTTGGAAAGGACCTTAAGATCATCAAATTCCAACCCCCCTGCCATGGGCAGGGACACCTCATGCTAAACCATGTCACCCAAGGCTCTGTCCAACCCAGCCTCGAAAGTCTTCCTTACGCTGCTAGAAATCACAGGCTTTCCAGTCTTGGGAGTCACCATCCTAGGTTCATTCAAGGGTGTTTCCTGTCTATACCTCCTCACATGTAACAGTAGGAAAAGAAACCTTTGGCTTCTGAAAGATCTCTATTAAGATCCTGTTTATCTACTCATCTCCTTCCCCAGTTCCTTCACCCAGTAGCAGAGCTCCTCAGCCACAGCTGGGGCTGCCGTTTCCCTTCCTCCATCTTATTATCGAGTCTGACAGCTTGACACTTGGATTTCTGTGTCCTCTCTTAGGAGGTTAATCTGGATCTCTGTCCACCCTGTGGGATATTACCACCAACTTTGTGTGACTGGGTAAATCCTACACAGTCTTGATGAGTGTCTCAAGGCCTTTTTGAACTTCCTTTTCCACCAACTGTCACATTAACTGCTGAGTCAATCCCTCTCCCTGTTCTCCTGAGGGACATTGCAGCTAAACAGAAGTAATCTAGGGGCTCATGAGCCACACTGTCTAAACTGAAAGCAGTTTAAACCGAACACGTAAACCATACCTAATCAAGAGACAACAAACAGAAGCAAAATCCCAGCTTTGTGAATAACAACAAAATGCTTCATTAATTGCCAAATTAAAATTGCTTTATAGGGAATTTTTGATGTATATGGATTTTTTCAGTGCAAAATTTTCTTCTTCATGTACAAAGTTCTTCTGCACTTGATTTCTATGATCTGTCATCATACCGAGGCTTATGTGTCAGTCTAACATGTCATCCTAATTTGACAAATAAGTATTTTTAGCTCTCAAAAAGTTTACATTCCAATTTTATTCAGAATATCTTTATATAAAAAATTAATTACAATTCCTTTGTAACTTTGTAACTTTGATATACAATAGATATTTAAATAGGTATGTCCTTTGCAAAAAATGCCTTTTAAACAAAAACTCACATAACTGTTTTCAGTTCCCCAGAAACAGAGTACATGAAGCCAAATGTATCAGAAGACTTGTATCACATGTAAGAGACTTTGGTAACTTGTATATATGTCAGAAAACCCCTACAATTTCAGCCTTAAATTAAATTTAAATGAAACAGAGGAAGACAAAAATATTGAAAAGATTAAAAGACTAAATATATTATTTGAAGGATCATTATCAGTAATAACATACAGGACTTTAAATGCTCTTAGAAAAGGGAAAGAAAATATTTCTTTTCTACTGGGTTTACTGGGTTTACTGCTCAGTTTTCTGAATATAAAAGCCTTCACATACTGCCCAAAGAGTAAATGGAGAGTGTAATGCATCTTATTCCAGAAGTCCAGAATCAGCACATTTCTACCTCATTGAAATATGCTAGAAAAGCTGGATTCGAAACGTAAAGACAGTTCTCCATCATATTTGCCCATGTCAATTTGCTTCTTTTAGCTATTAGAATCATGCATTAATTATTTGCATTAGGCCTGCAAAGGAAAAGGAAAAAATAGTCTGAAGCCAGAAGATGAAAATCCAGGGTCTATATGATTGAATTTACTTGTAAAATGGATTCAACTTTACTTTCATCTGCTTTTAAAAAGTGCAACTGCAATACTAACATATTGTATGCTTTCGTATTGTGCAATAAGCTATCCATATTACATAAGTGAATAAAGATAAAAGTATAAAAAAAAGATATGGTGTTTTTAGTCATGAAATAGGCTCTCAGGGATCTCAGTTTCTGGGAACTCCAGTTTTGCCCTAAAATATACTTTTGCAGGTAAAATTTTTCAAGGTTTTTCAAAGAGTTGTTTATTTTACTATAGGGAGATTGAAGACAAAAGATGCTTTTGAGAGGAGATGACTTTGACAGCTAATTTGTAGTGTAGGGAGAACGTTGATTTCTTCATGGAGGAAAGATTTTAGAAGGTGTGATAGTACCTCTGAGAGAAAAAGTGTCTTTCTGAAACTTTCTGGAGACAGAAGAGGTCTTTAAACCTATTGATTATGAATGAACTGCAGTTCTTTAGTCACCCAGGGAAACCAGTGACTAGTCATTATTCATCTTTGGTATGGTATTTGTATAACTTTCTACAAATTATCTTTTATTCATTAATTCTCATTTTCGTTAGCTGAAGGATGAGTAACAATATGCTTCATGTAAACTCTATGAATTTCATGCAAAACTTCCTATGAAAAATCTTTCTTTTTTTTTTTTTGAACTATCACATAAAAATGTACATAAATCTGATTCCAGAGAAGGCTTATGTAATCTCATGAAGTCACATAGGAAAACCACCAGTCAAACTAAGGGAACAGTATTTCAAATATATAAGTGGTACCACCCAAATTAGAGGAAGGAATGTGTAAAAAACATGCAAAACAAATATTTGTCTACAGCAAGGCTAAGTTTGTGTGCTGTTCCAAGAAACCTTTTATGTGCAATCTGGCAGCCCCAGGAGCTGATGTTGCAACTATGTAAGTAAGTGCCTTACAGTATTTCTTTAACAATTCACATGCTGTTTGAGAAAGTTGCACCCTATGGTAAAATACCCTGGAATCAGCATAAGATAGTTCACTTTCCCTACCTTTCAAAGTTAAATTATTTACGAAAGCAAAGCTGAAATCCCACAAACCAGAATGCAGCCATAAAATACGTACAGGTACTAAATTCAATAGTAATTTTCATTGAACAATAAACTTGATAGATGCATAAGCTGTGAGTTAGCTGGGCAGGAAGAAGCATACTCTTTATGCATTTAAACTATACATTTGCTTTTTTTTCAATAAGACATCTTCTTAAAAGACAAATTTTATTTGTGCTCTCTTTACAGAATTGTGAAAGACTGCTGATTCAATTTATTCCATGAAAGATTGATTAGAACTATTAAATAAATCTGACTTATTCAAATTTAGACTGGGATTAAAGACTTCATCTTCAGATGTATATCATCTGATTATTTACTTTTTGTTTCCTTCTACTTTCCTTTCCCCCCCTTAAACCATTTTTCCAATCTATTTTGTTACTACATAAACTAAGAAAAAAAGGAAAAAAATCTTTGACTAAATGATTAAACGCCATTTGTGTAACCTTTGTGTGATTTACAACTTAAATGAGTATTGAACAATCTTAAATATCCATTTATGATGGAACATGTTTCATCCATATTTTCCTTTCTAATGGATGTCCAAAAGAAGCCTTTTTTCTGATTTCCTTTTTTTTTTTTTTTCCCTTTCCATGAGAAACTAACAGTTCTAGTTTCTTCATTAATTAACCTAGTAAGCAGGAGGGCATGGTTTTTAAACAGTCATTAAATATTATGTCTGGTTAGGGTAGCAGTGATGGAAATGACAAATGCCCAGCTATTAATAAACAAAGCCAATCCTATCAATAATTTGAAAACAGAAACTGTTCTCAAAAAAAGAATTCTTCCTTAGGAACTTGCACAAAGCCAACAGCTTTTCAGTCGTGCTATTCTCCTTCTTCTCTCCTTCTTAGTATTAGAGGAGGTTTTGCAAAACTAAAATTAAAAGTTTAACTTTGTCATTTCTTTTTTACTGTAGAAACTGAAAATATGTCCGTTCTCTTAAGGTCATGGTGTCAAATCTTCTTCTTTGAAGAGGTTGCCGGGCATCTTGCCCCTTAATAAACCCCAATTAGCAGCTTGTTATTCTTTCTTTTCATGGATAGAGAAAGCAGTTCCTTTGGAGTTCTCCCTGTTTCTTTCAGATCAGGCACAATTAATAGCAATAACATATGCCTTCTCTCTGGAAGAAAAAGGGAGTGATGTCTGATGTGTTGCCTTTAATAAGGTCCATTATTAATGACAGTGGCAACAAAATTATGTAAATAATGGTCCTGGAACATTAAGATGTGATCACAAGTATGAGGAAGAGTAAAGCCATTCTACATGAAGAATTCAGTATCAGTGTTTGGATCTGAAGGTACTTAAAATATCAACTGTAAGAAATGCATCTAAAGTTTTTAGACATCGAGTTTTTCTTTCATAAACTGGGAACTTAATTCAAAATTGAAGACAAGACAACTTTCAGAAGCTTATGAGCCACCTACCTAAGATGTCAATGAAAAGTCTAATATAGTGATAGTATTTAGTATAAAGCTGACAAACTACTTCCAGTAGATGGGTGAAATTTCAAAGTGATTACACACATAGAAAGGGAATATATTTTTTGTAGGGTCTTGCTTAAAGATGCATAAATCTTCCTGTATGCCAGTGATCCATATGGAAAACTTATATAAATGACAGGTGCAAAAAAAATTTTCTACTACAAGAAAAAATATTTTGTTTTAAGAGTAAGAACTTCACATAATAAGAAACCAATTTATCTTAGAGCAGAAACTCATGAATACGATAGTTTCAGTCCAATCTACCCAGAAGCAGGACTACTGCTATGGGCCTAGATAGAAAAATTAAAATAGGTGTCCGAGGTCCTTCCTGATAGCAGTGCCCTTTCCTAAGTCTTCAGAATTTGGAAAATCACTCCCAATGAGGTATCATTAGGCAGGCTGCACAATAGTGAGTAACTATTGCACATACACCCATGTGGGGGTCGTATAAGGAAGGTGAATTTTGTTTAACAAAGCAAAACAATACATTGCTTTTTTACAAGACTGACTGATATTTTGCTGTTTATACAGCCTGCTATTCCACACTGTCCTGAGTTCAGCTGTAACACTCACCTGTTTCCCTGCCTTGAGTAATTATTCTCTTTAAAACACAACTTATTCTATTTTCTGTAAACAGTTTTGTTGTTGTCATAGGCCTACTTTCACTGTGGCATTTAATTACTTGCAAACGCCATTTATGGCTGCATATATAATCCTTAATCATTAATATTATCCCTTAACTAAAGCAAACAGCATACAATGTGTCAGCTGGCATATATGACCCTCCTTAAGGGTATAATTTACCAAAATCAGTAGGCTTGAAATTAAAGTTTTCAGTGCCATCTAGAAATACCTTCATGTCACCAAAATTCCTTCTGTTGATGTTAGAAGTTCTTCAGGAAAAAAAATAATATTGCTAATCCTAGAATCAATCCCTATGTATAATATTATGATTTTAACTCTATCTTTCTGTAAGGGAAGAATCATACCTTCTTCTGTTCTAAAATCAAGGATAACTCAATTGGAGGAAGGTCACAGTGCACTATAAGAAGGATTTGTCTTTTGTACTAAATCATAGCCCTATGTGGTTTTGTTTTGAACTCTGTTCCTGAAAAATCAGTTCAATAGATGACTTCATAGGTTAGAAAAACTCATGTCAAAGGCTGAACAGAACTAAATAGGTGTATTACAGTTTAAGGGAGACTAGGGGAAAACAAGGGATAAAAAGTAACAGTTCTACAGAGTTACACAATCTGCAGTGTTTCTAACTTGTAAAATCAGTCAGGTGCGAATCTAATCTTTACAAAAACAGCTGTTATCTTCTACTTAGGGAATGTATAGAATCTCTCTATCTACCTATCTATCTAAACACGCCAGAAACACTGTTAGAGGAGTAACATCACAGTTTTTCTTTCCTTAAGTCACATAGGCTTGTTATTCTGTCTTTCCCACAGAGAACAGCCAGGAGGACTGTCATGGAGAGTGAAGCAATTCAAGAAAATAGGAGAAAGTCTTCCATCTCTATTCTCCCAAGAGAATCCATGAATATGATGTACTGGATATCTAATGAGCTATTGAGTGAGCCCCAGGCAGACAGATGTCCCCTGAGAATGCCAAAGCACACAAAAATCCTCAAATTTGCAACACCCATGATATTGGCAAAAGGATATTTCTTGACTACTGAGTACGATCTGCAGAATACCTCATGTTAGCAGAACTAAGCATGAACTAAACCAGTGTTAAAGTACCAAAGAAATTCTACCATTAAACCTTAATTACTGAAGTCCTTAGAGTTATGTAGCAGGTAAGTAAGAGCTTTAAACAACGTGTGTTAACAATAGTTATCAAAGAAGACCTTTAACAGTGCTCATTCATATGTGGCCCCTTCAGACCTAGCTCCAGGTCTGAAGACTTCCAAAGATCTCACAAAAGTACACTGCCCAGAACTTCTCCCTGGTCCCACCGTACTGATTCACAATATATTGCTTCCAATAAATTATTCTGAATGAGTTGCAAGAGGCAAATTAAAATTCTAGGGCTGAACTTGGGTCAGTTTATTTTCAGGAAAATCATTCATCCAAGATTGAATCCAGATACAGATAAAATTTCAGAACAGGAAGACAAAATTCCTTGTGAAAAATCTTCAAAAGGACAGGAAATATTTTGAGGTTTTCCAGTATTTCCATTTCTCATTATTCAGAGTAGTATATTGACATCCAGATCAGCTGATTACATTTCTTCAGAAATACACAGAAAATGGCAAAAAGCCTCATATTTATTTTTTTTAGAATCATAGAATAGTTAGAGTTGGAAAGAACCTTAAGATCATCTAGTTCCAAGCCCCCTGGCATGGGTAGGGACACCTCACACTAAACCACATCACACAAGGCTCTGTCCAACCTGGCCTTGAACACCACCAGGAGTGGAGCATCCACAACATCCTTGTGCAACATGTTCCAGTGCCTCACCACCCTCAGAGGAAAGAATTTCCTCCTTACATCCAATCTAAACTTCCCCTCTTTAATTTTTAACCCGTTACCCCTTGTCCTATCACTACAGTCCCTAATGAAGAGTCCTTCCCCAGCACTCTTGTAGGCCCCCTTCAGATACTGGAAGGCTGCTATGAGGTCTCCACGCAGCCTTCTCTTCTTCAGGCTGAACAGCCCCAACTTTCTCAGCCTCTCTTCATATGGGAGGTGCTCCAGTCCCCTGATCATCCTCGTGGCCCTCTTCTGGACTTGTTCCAACAGTTCCATGTCCTTTTTATGTTGCGGACACCAGAACTGCACACAATACTCCAGGTGAGGTCTCACGAGAGCAGAGTAGAGGGGCAGGATCACCTCCTTCGACCTGCTGGTAATGCTCCTTTTGATGCAGCCCAGGATACGGTTGGCTTTCTGGGCTGTGAGTGCACACTGCTGCTCATGTTCAATTTCTCATTGACCAACACCCCAGGTCCTTCTCCACAGGGCTGCTCTGAATCTCTTCTCTGCCCAACCTGTAGCTGTGCCTGGGATTGCTCTGACCCAGATTTAGGACCTTGCACTTGGCATGGTTAAACTTCATGAGGTTGGCATCAGACCACCTCACAAGTGTGTCAAGGTCCCTCTGGATGGCATTCCTTCCCTCCAGGGTATCAACTGAACCACACAGCTTGGTGTCATCGGCAAACTTGCTGAGGGTGCACTCAATCCCACTGTCCATGTCACCAACAAAGATGTTGAACAAGACCAGTCCCAACACTGATCCCCCCTGAGGGACATCATGTGTTACTGATCTCCAGCTGGACATTGAGCCATTGACCACAACTCTTTGCATGCGGCCATCCAGCCAGTTCTTTATCCATTGAGTGGTCCATCCATCAAATTGATGTCTCTCCAGTTTAGAGACATAGATGTCATATGGGACAGTGTCAAAAGCTTTGCACAAGTCCAGGTAGATGACGCCAACTGCTCTACCCCGTCCATCAGTTCCGTAGCCCCATCATAGAAGGCCACCAAATTGGTCAGGCAGGATTTCCCCTTAGTGAAGCCATGCTGGCTGTCACCAAGCACCTTGTTGATTTTCATGTGCCTTAGCATGCCTTCCAGGAGAATCTGATCCAAGATTTTGCCAGGCACAGAGGTGAGACTGACTGGTCTGTAATTCCCCGGGTCATCCGTTTTACCCTTCTTGAAAATGGGGGTTATATTACTGTCTTTCCAGTCATTGGGAACTTCACCTGACTGCCATGGTTTTTCAAATATGATGGACAGTGGCTTTGCAACTTCATTCGCGAGCTCCTTCAGGACCCGCAGATGGATTTCATCAGGTCCCATGGACTTGTGCATGTTCAGGTTCTTAAGATGGTCTCGAACCAGATCCTCTCCTACAGTGAGCCCAAGGTCTTCATTCTCACAGTCCCCGCATCTGCCTTCCAAGACTTGGGTGGTGTGGTCAGAGCATTTGCCAGTGAAGACTGAGGCAGAGAAGTCATTAAGAACCTCAGCCTTCTCCATATCCAGGGTAGTCAGTTCTCCTGAGAGCTTCCAGAGAGAGCCCTTGCTGTCCCTAGTCTGTCTTTTATTTACAGTGTACCTATAAAATCCCATCCTGTTATCTTTCACATCCCTAGCCAAGTTTAATTCTAACTGTGCCTTAGCTTTCCTAACCTCCTGGACAAAGCTTTTTCTATCGAGACTGTCTCTGTATTATTCCTTGATGCACCCCTACGCCTGGAAATGCCATAAAAATCTTACTAATTGCTAAATATTAACTATAAAATGAATTAGTATACAATTTTGCTCTGTCAGCATATAATTTATATTATGTTAGAAAATGTGCTAAGAGAAGAAAAAAATATTTTTTTTATTTTATACAAAATTTTATATTAATTATGTTACGTCCCATAATGCTGTATATTCTTTACATTCATTGCATATTCATTTCACTAGGTGTTGGAAGTCCATGTATTATATTCTCGCAACAAACTATTTATAGTCGACAGCTTCTATTCAAATTCTGATGCATTCAGTTATTTTTACTGTATATCTAAATCTGATGGAATATTCTGTTTGTTAGAAGAAACCACACTTAATATTCATGCTAAAATTAGAGATTTATGTGTGATTTAAGAGTTCAAGTCTTGCTTTTAGGGAATGTTCCTTATTAGACATTTGTGTTTGCATATTTTTAGTAATATTTGCACAATAAATAAGAGCAGTTGTAAGAAGCAAAAAGAAAAAAATATGTAGATTAGGTAAAGAAAGTTACTTTTATTCAAATACATACTAATTTATTAACTATTTTATTGATTCATTTTGAAGTACTTATTTAGCATTGGTCTTGGGGAGAGTATATAGTTTTTCCAACACCTTTAAGGAAGCATTATTTCCTTAAATAAGTTTGATTAAACTCTTATAAAATTTTGCCTAGCAAATACTGTTAAGCTTATTCATGTCTTTTTTTATAAAGCAGAAAGGAACAGTATTTTTTAAATAAACACATATAATAAATTTTATTAACCTTACTTGTAGTGCATCCTTATCCAAATGCCAAATTTATTGATATATTCTTATGAGAATAACTATGGGTAGTTATTTCAGTATAAACTTGATCGAGAATTTCACCCCAAAAACTACAAAAAAAATCTGAAATTATTAATTTGTACACAATTAATCTTCAGCATAATATAATTATGGTTCATATTTTGTTTATTCAACCAAGAAATGTTAGTTGATGAAATCACGCCTGAGAAAATGTCACAGTAAGCAGGAAAGACTCTTTGGCCACATAAATCACTTTTTGAGGAGATACCACTATTACTAGCATCACCAGTAACAGAAAATTTAATTATCTAAACATGTGTAAAAAATATTTGTCTTGCTTTGAAGTAAAAATTTAAAAAAAAAAGAAAAACAAACTAAAAAGAAAATGTTTGTTAAACAAGTTATTATATTGAACACTGTGATATTAAAACATACCTGCTCCAAAGAGCACATGGTACATGGTAGTGGATTAGGAAATATCAGTCTTTTTTGATAAACTCCCTGTGGTGTAGCTGGTGGAAAAAGACTTACAAAAGCAAGTAGAAAATTTCCAACATCTATCACAGTGAGAATAAAATGTAACAAAAGCCTGTAAAAGCTGTCAGAAAGAACAAACAATTCTTGATCCATAGTAGTTAAAAGAAGTCTGTAAACAAAGCAGGTTTTATTTTCATTTCAAACAGTCCTGTGATCAGACTGAAGTGAGATAGCAGCTGCTTAAATAGAGTTAACAAGCCAGATACTTCAAACTCAATAAAATGCTACTGTACAGAACGGTGTGACAGGTTTTTTTTAAAAGAAAGCAAGCTTTCTGGCTAAAAAATAATTGTGTTATCAGAACTTCCATAACAACATTTGAAATTCCACAAAGACGGAATTATTAACACTGATGTTGGACAAGCAACATATTTTAGGTTAAAACTTCAGTGTTTGAGTAGACTATAAGATTACTTTGTCAGTTAGTTTTGTCCCCATTATTTTTCAGATGACAGTACTCATTTTTATTTGAAATTTGCTAAAAATGGATTCCAGATTATTGAAGTTTTGTGTACAAATACTTAAGGATTGTCACAAATTACAATTACTTTCAGTCAATAATAACTGTTAAGGTTTCTCATCTGTTACTGAATTACCACACAGGAAAAAATCATCCTCTGCTTTTTCACTGTCAATGATATTTCAGCTATCCAAGTCACACTGAGCAGTTTATCACTGTAGGCTGGAGTATGAACTGCACACATATGAGATACTTCATTTTGTTGATTTCCAGTTTCAATGGTACATAAATATTTAACACTTTAGGAAGTAACATTTCCAGGCAGAAAGAATCATAAAATGGTTTGGGTTGGAAGGGACCTTAAGGATTAACTAGCTCTAATCACACTGGCATGAAAAAGAAGTGTTTGGAGAAACATGCAATCTAGAGGGAAGAGTTAAAAGAACATATAAACTAGGCAGAATGACATGGCTATAGTGACCCTGCCTTATGTACCAGGCTTATCACCATGAATTTTATTTCTAAGTCTCACCAGCACTCCACCTACTGGCCTGTTACGCCCTACTGTATCCAACACATATCTAAGTAAAAAGATCTTAAAAAGATCTTAAAAAAGGGTGGTGAGGCACTGGAATGAGTTACCCAAGGAAAGTTGTGAATGCTCCATCCCTGGAGGTGCTCAAGACCAGGCTGGACAGAGCCCTGGATGACATGGTTTAGTGTGAGGTGTCCCTGCCCATGGCAGGGGGGTTGGAACTTAATGATCTTAAGGTCCTTTCCAACCCTAACTATTCTATAAAGTAGTGGAATCACCGTCCCTGGAAGTTTTCAAAAACCAAGTAGATGTACCCCTTAGTGGTGTGGATTGGTGGTGGACCTGGCAGTCATCGGATGATGACTGGACTTGATGAACTTACAGGTCTTTTCCAACCTAGTTGATTCTATGATAAGAATCTTGGACCACTGAGATACTGAGGGTTAATTATTTAACTGCCGCTAAGTGCTGACACTACATAAGTAAAATTACTATTTCAAGCTCTTTTTCTTAAAAAATCAATTTTGTTACTCTTATCACAGTATTTTTTTTTCTTTCTATGCCTTGTGCATTTCATTATTCATGAAAAATTGCCTCCATCATGTCCATTTGTGGGCTACTGTAATATTCTCAGGTATATCTACAAGTTCTATAGAAGACCCTGTGAGATAATCAATAGATCAGTGCTGAGAATAGCTTCAACAGCATACAACGGAGACATAGGCCAACAACTGAAATAAAGAAAAGAGAGTAAACTATTGGAGAATATTCATGGAAGTGAGTGAAACAATCCTATGTAAGGCATGGTGCAAGAATTTTTTTGTAATGGAAGGGTTTAAGCAAGCAAGTTTAATTCTAGCATTCCCTAATATTTGATAGCCTTCACAATGTGCTCCAGTACAGTATTTTCAGTACAGAATATAATATCTTTTGACATGTATAAACATACTTGTGATTAGTAGTCACAGGGTTTATTTATTGTTATGAATAGTGTCCAATCCAATTTGGTTTCATATTGTCCAACTCCCTTGTATCTTTTGCTGCAAAGGTAATCTTGGAAATCTGTAAGTATTAGGGGCTCAGTTGAAATAGCCTGCCTTGGCAAACTCACTGAAACATATCTGTTAGGCACAGCAAAGGCCTTGTAAAATGCTCCTCTGCTGTAGGCCACAGAATGGAGCTATAATAAACTCTGACCCATAAAAAGTCATGTAAACATTATAACCTGTTTTTACTAGCCTTTTAAGTTCCAGGAGCAGTTGATCTTATATGGCTTGGGTCTTTCCAGCTTCCAAGTCTCCACGATCATCTAGGATCCTGCATGGGTGTTCAAATGCCTCTGGCTTTGGAAACTAAAATAGAAACAGATAAAATGCTATCAGCTATTTAGTTATTCACTCTAGGCAGATGTTTGATATTTCCATCAGAAAACATTTAAAAATGAGTACCTACGGAAATCAACTGACCATTTCTGTATTGCTAATCAAAATAGATGTCCATGCAATCTTGAGCTGTTTCCCTAAATTGCTGCATCTGTCATATTGGAACAAAAATGTGGGGAAAGGAAAAAAAAAAATTAAATTTACTGTAAGAGTTGTCTTAACCTTCAGACTCTCTGGTAATGATAGCTTCATTAAGGTTCAACATTGTTATTTGTTTTAAGAAAAATGCTGCAAGCTTCAGTCCTCAGGGGAAGCTGAAGTTCACTTCAATGTACTTCAATGGGATTTTTGCCGGAGGAATAGCTAAAAGATTTAGCTCACTGCTAACTTCATGAACAAACAACGTGAATTTTACAGCTTTTGATTTCTACCAAATACTTACCCCATTAAATTGCTGTGAGAAATCAGCCATAAAATTAAAACTTATTTTATGTCTTCAATAATGTTAATGAAGAATTTGTGGCTTTCAGAATTTTATATATATGTGTATATATATATGTGTCTATTTTGCTGTCACTTCAGCAGCTGCTGTTGGCTTTGCACAGCATCTCTTAAATACATAGATGATGTAGTGATGGAGGTGTACATGACTGTGATGGTCATTAAGCCTTATTAAAAAAAATAAAAATCCTCCCCTATACAGATGGTTGCCATAACATGCGAAAATTTGTTACTTATTAAGAAGTGTACCTTATTCCTTCCATTCTGGATTAAAAAAAAAAAAAAAAGTAGAAAAAAAAAAAAGTAGAAAAAAAAAAAAGTAGAAAAAAAAAAGTAATAAGTAGTGTTGAGAATTTCAACTGGTTTCCAGACAGCTACTTTCCCAGCAAGGTTTTGATGCCAAATCTGAACATAGCATAATTTTTACATGACAGTGTCTGGACCTGGATCTCAATGTAGAAACTTAGATTTATTGGGTTTTTTCAGTGCATTTTTCATTTTTTAATCCTTATACCAGAAAGCCCTTTAGATGAAGAAGTTTTCTACTTCAGGAGGAGCTCTCATGTAGAAAAGTGGCAAAAAGTTCTCATAATAATCAAATTCTTGTCTTGCTGTAAAAATACAGACCATCAGGGAAAACTGTTCAAAATTCTAGTTTTGGTTTTTGACAGAACTATACAGGCAAGATTTTGGCCAAGGATTTTGGTTCCGAGATGTAACTACAGACAACTGAAAAATTCTGAATTCTGTTTTGGGATGTAGTAGTCACTTTCTAGATATCTACCTTGGAGATGCAAGTTTAGAATATGCTTCTCTGCTCGTAACCAGAGTTCCATTGGTCACCTCTGGATCCCAATACTCATATTTGGAACATTTACATTTTCAGTACTCTACCACTTTAAGAGATTCACAACCCTGAATTGAGTGGTTAGGGCCTATGAGGGAAAGTACGGTGACATTTGGACACCTAAGATGGGAATTTGCAGGAAGCGGATTCCAGAACACAGATTAACAGAAGCAAAATATAAATGACATTTGAACAAAGAATTAACTAGAAATTCCTCTAGGGATGAAAAATGGGAACTCAAATTTCCCCACAAGAAAAGAAAGATCTTGACTGTAACACTTCCAGATTTAACAGTTGGATAAGTATCACTGTTAGGTAAAAAAAAACTAGTACTATTTCTTATTAGGTTTTGTAAGAGTTAAAATTTGCTCTGAGCCCAACTTCTAGATCAAGCCCTGTAGGTAGTTTATATAGGAGAACCATCATTTAGAGCATTGCAAAAGCCACTGAACTTTCCAGCCCTCCTGGTATTTCAGTGATTATGTGCGTGACCTCCTTCTGTAAACTATGGCCATCAAAATTAACCACTGGAAATTTAGGAATGAGGGTGACTGTCAGAGGTATATAAAAATACTGGAAGTAAGAAGAAACATTCATTCATACAAATCCCTCTCTCTCCAGTACATAACAACCAGTTCTAAAATTTTATTTTGCATTTATGATCTCCCACTTGCATATTTCTATCAGGTAAAGTCTGGGGAGTTCTTTCATTGCCTTTTTACAGAAATACAATTCTCTGATACTACTTGAATTTGGGAACTACCAACATAGCAAAATAAATTATTATTCTTCCTTTTTTCCAGCTTTTTAACCAGCTCATGTAGTGTTTACAGAGTCAGAATAATTTTCAGTCTGAATAATTTTCTTCTTACAATACAGAGAATGTAAAAAGTTGCAATGTTTTCACTTTGTGGAAATTGCTTCACTGGAGCAGAGACAGAAGTGCTAGCAAACTCCTGTTCAAATTTAGATTGTTCCTGAAAACAGAACTTGATATTTAAATCCAAACTGTATGCTGACATCTTGGGCTAGTTGGTGTGAAATTTTATTTGTGCTATTAAGCCTCAGAAGCACGAGAGAAACATGAGATGAACAATAGCCGTTGAATTCCAGTTTTACAGTATCCCTCCGAAATTAAATAACAATGACTGTTCTATGGACCCAATGTGCTTCTGAGAGCCGCATATCTGGACACTATACCTAAAAACTGGACTTGACTTTTGGGTTTTTACTGCTGTGCCTTCCATTGTACAGCTTTTTAGGCACAGTGTTTAGAAGCAAGAAAGCTGGAACAGAACTCTATCTTGGATTCAGTAGTTACATTCAGACACTTGCAAAATATGTTTTTCACATTGAACTCTTTTTTGTAACATAATAGAAAACCTCCAACAACTTTTTTTTATGCCAAAGACTTCTTCAAAATTGCCCTGTACTTGTATTCATAAAGTTGTCCTAAACATACAAGTACCTTCCCCACAACAAATACTTGCAAAATACATTAATAATTATGTAAGTTCAAGCAAAAATCTCTCAAAAGACATTCATAATGTCAAGCAAGTTTGAACTAATTAAAAAATAACTTCTAAACAGGAGCCCAGTCATCTACCTCTGGAGAAATTAGCACCAGAGGGAAGAATGGCATTCCACCAGTTTTTGACAACAGATCTCTATGCCAGCACTTCTGAACAGATCAGTTGTTTGTTCCTTTGTGCTTAGTGCAATTCTCCTACATGCCCTCATCTCCAGAACATCAGAGAACCAGCATAGCCAAAATAAACACAATTTTGGTGTCAACACACTTCACGTTTCCCAGCCAGAAGCACTACGGGAACTTTCAACACAAAGATTCTGAAGTCATGCGTGGGTGAGCTTAAAAGCAAGTTCATCATATCAAGAAATAAATTTATTGTGGAAACTGCTGGATTTTTTTTCTAATCTACTTTCATGTTCAGTTAACATTAATCACACTCAGCTGCTTAATTGAAATCAGTACTCCAGGCATTTGAAAATACCTGTCACTCCTTTGTTGTGTTAGCTGCATATACGTTATACTCTTATACTTGAATAAAAGGTTTTACCTGGATGCCCTGAAAACTTGTGACAAAACCAACATCATGCTGAACCCTGATTTCTAATATAAAATGGGTCCATCTGCCCATGACTGAATCACTGAAATCATTGAAATGAAACAATAAGGTTACTGGAAGTGTGGCTAGACGGTATTGCCAGGAGGTCAAACAGTATCAGGGTATTCCAGCCAAGAACAGAACTTTGGGAATGTAATATGGCAATGCAGATCTTTATGTCCTAACCACACAGAAACACAGTATCCTATCTTATTTCAACTGTACCACTTTGCTGATATATATTCATGATATTCAAAATTATATTTATTCCTTTTAGAAATATCATACTGTTTCAGGTTTTGGTTCACAAATTACCAGAACTACAGATGTTGATATTTTGTTTGTTATTTGGATACATCATATTTTCATCATTTGCATTTTCCTCATGCTACTCCTCCTCAGTAATATTCATACAATAGAATAGTGCAAACTGCAGTATGCCTTATAGTTTCATTTTAATCTCACAGATATCCTCAATAACTCTCCATAAAGAGATGCCTTGTGGTGTCTTGCCTTCGCTTAAAGTATTTCATAGCTTTAAATTCTGCCCTTCTCTTTTAATTTATTTAAAAAAAAAGGAAAAAAAAAACAACCAAACAATAAAAAATAACAACTCACCCCTCAACACTCCCCAAAACTAGAACATCTTGTAGCAGAGCTATTTTGAGTTAAGTGAAACTAACTTACATGACAATCAAGACACAACACGGTCAGTGTCAAACAGTTCAAACATATGCCTCACTTCAAAAAGAGCAGAGGAAACCTCTTTTTCTGTTACCCTATTTTTTTTTAATAAGTAGAATAGATTCTTCATAACTAACTATTTGTACTTCTCCATTTCATTCTCTCTTTTTTTGAAGAAACTTCCCATGTGATTGTGCTGGTAAGGCCTACATTGTCAAGAACTGTAGACTGTTTTTTATGTATGCTTTACAAATGTGTATTTATAAAATTGATGAAAATCCTGATTAAGTTTAGGCCATTGATTTTTGCCTTTGTGCAAACTAAAACTATATATATGTATATATAAAATATATTGTACTGTGCTGTACCCTGCATGGTCAAGCCAAATCCTTACTTGAGGAAGGTATATATGTGTGTGTTTATAAATACCTGTATCTACTTATGTACAATAGCTGTAAGGTTGAAAAGGCTCCATATAGAATTATATCTGAAAATAATTTAAATTATATACCTGTTTACACACACTTTTACCTAAGGCTATCTGAAGTATAAAAGACCATTTAAACTGCTGAAGGTTATTTCTATAATAAACAGAGCAGAGAAATACAAAGTCATTGCTCATTTCCAAAATACAGATTAAGTCACCTTTCATGCAGACCACACTATAATAAATACATGAGATTGTCAACCTAATTTTAAACTATTTGCTGTTTTTTTTTTACTGATTTTCCTCACAATACAGTTCACCAAATTACAGAGATTTCTTATGAACAGGCCCTTCACCATTCGAGATATAGTTACTTAAAATAGCAAGATCATGGGCCTCAGGCAGGCTAAATATATTCAGGATGATTATTGAATGATTAATCTATATTATTTTTGTTGTAATTTTACATCATTGCTGAGTATGGTACAATGCAAAACATAGGGTTCAGACTTCAAGTTTCTGAATACCTTCCACTTTGTGTGAAGCGAAAGAAATTGAGAAAATTTAACACACAACAGCATTTTTGCACCTGAAATTAAGCTATCATGATCCAAGCCTGAATATATATATTTCATTTATATGCCTAATGATCCATTATCTGTTTTCAGTTTAAATATATAATAAAATATGAACCTGAATTACTTCTTTAAAGGTCAACTAAGTAAAAGTGATTTCCTGTTTCATATACAAGTTCCCTACACTACTGCACACATTGGCACCCATAGGCCATTTTTATGTTCTCTGCATTATTTAACTATTTCTGCATGTGAACGCAAATTGATTTTTTTCCTACTGTATCCTACTGATTTCTCCATATGGCTGTACTGAAGTTCTACACAGGTACTGTACTGGAGTTCTGCACAGGTGCCTTCCATCATCTTATCAAAATCAGAAGGAAATACAGCATATTGTCTTAAATGCCAGCTTTCTACTTGTGTGCCTAGTCTTCAAAGGACAAACTAAACGTACTATTCTCTCCAAAGTTACAGGCAGCTTCAGAGTGAAAGTTCTTTCTAGGTACAAATATTTTTCACTTTTTGCTTTGTTGCCCTAAATGTCTTTTCTGGTAGTCTTCTATATTTGCCAAAATACACTCTTCAATACTGCATACTTTAACGGTGTTATAGTGTATATGTGCTAAAACCAGTAGAGGTAGTCTTTGCTTATCCGGTACTTTATGCCAAAGGAGATGTACTCATATTAAGGATTCATACATTGCTATGACACCTCAAGACAATTGCTCTTAGAGTTCAAGATATTCACTTATTTAATGCTGATACAGGAAAACTATCTGAAATTAGCTGCTTGAAGACGGGTGATGCTGAGAACTGTATAATATGCTTGCCTTCATGTGAACTCTAAAATATTTGAAATTCTATTTTGTCAGGTTTGGACTTTTTTTTTTTTTTTTTTTAAATACAGTGGAGGTTGAACAGACTTATTCTGTGATCTGAGAACATTTGAAAGCTTAATTCACTCGCATTTAGTTCAATGAATGAAATTCCATTAATTTCAAGTTGCAGAATCAACATCCAGATAAATAGCAACGCTAATGCAAGTCTTGTACTGCTAATTCCTGGTACTTATAAACCCTGCATTTAGATTTTTATTTTGGAAGAACAGTAAGCCAGTTTACTCAGTACTGACAGTATTCTGATTTCAAAACTCCTTTAGAAATAGCTCATTTGCAAATTGAGCTCAAAGGAACAATGTTCCTCTTCCTGTCCCCAAACTCAACTGCAGGTGGTCAATGAAGCCCATAGCCAGAAATGTTCAGTGCATGACTTATCCTCATACTGACTGACACCATGATATGGAGTCCCTCTGAGAGTCATTTATATTAGGAGAGAGTCAGAAAGTCCCACTCTCAAAGTCACAAGTGTCAGTTTCACCTCCTGGTCATATCACTGTCTCCAAAGCCAGACTACAGGTTGACTAAATAAGTTACAGATAATCATAAGATGCTACAGCATGATTCCAGTTTAAGGAAGTGAATTAAGGAATGTCATCTAGATTCAGACTTGAAATGTGCTTAGTATTTCTAGCACTGCTCAGAAATATGAGGCTTTTGTTTCTAGACTACAAACTGCATTATTCCTAATCTCCCCTTTTCATTCTTTTTTCTTACCCACCCCATTACTCTATCTCCATTTTATTCTTTTCTTAATATAGCAATGGAATTACTACATTGTAAAGGGATAACAGTAGCTCATTAGTATTTACTGTCTTCTGAGGCTCTTCCCCCTTCAGGCTTTTATTTTAACTTAGCTGCCTCATTTACAGACTGTTAACAAGTATTTGTGTGTGGCAGTTCGCTACAAAGACTTACGGGACTGTTCTTATTTTTGGTTTGCATTCACTACTGAAAACTAATTTAACAACCAGTTACCAGTCTAGATTTTTAATACTTTGATCATGGTGCTGGTACTACCAACAGTCCTGCTACCCTCTCCTGGATACTTGTAATAGAGACTTAAGTGGGAATCATCACCCAAAGGGGGGAAAAAATAAAATAAATCAGTCTTTTGAAAAGTAGTGAATTATTTTTCATGGATGGAAAGTCTATAATGTTGAGAGTTAATTTTTTTTTTTTTCAGTCTGCACTGAGTTAAAACATTGAAAGCATGAAATGTAAAGCCATTTAAGGCATACTGCTCTTATACATTTAAAAGTGACCCGTAGCAAAGTCCATTAGACTGGTGTGTGGGCAACAGGTCTTCCTCTGTATTAATTCAGACCACAGAGCTGAACAAGGATCCTTTGTATCTCAAATAAGGCCTCTTGCTGGTGAAGGGATATCTCCTGATTCTTCTTGGTGGAACTATTTCGCTGTGTAAAACTAGATGTCTGGCTGATAGTCAAGCGGAGTGCTTATTTACAAAGTTACTGCAATATTTAAACTGTGGGTTTGAATCCACCACCACACCTATTAAGAGGTATCTACGATTTTTCAGCAAATACCCTCCCTGCTGTATTACACTGGAGTATGTAAATGTTTATTTCTCTTACACCAAGTAATCTAATCTTGTCAAAACAGATAAATTCTTATGAAAATGCTTGTATCAGCTGCTTTCTCTTTATTTTTCCCTTTTCCCCAGAGGAAAAAAAAAATAAATAAAAAAAAAACAACAACACACATATTTGGCCATTAAGAGTGCAATCAGTATTAATAAGTGCTAATCTCATCAGCGCATACCATTAGGGAAACATAATCACAAGTACCAGTCCATCATTTATATAACTCATTATACATCTTGCAGCAGAAAGGTTAGTTTCAAGTGTCTGGTATACAGACACTCAAGATCTAAATGTTGGTTTGTAATGAACTGCAGAACACAACTTTAGATTCAACTCTATCATTCCTTTTCACCCTGGAATGTTTAAATTTAGGTATTCCTCTAGTTCTATCAGTAGAAGCTGAATTTTAACTACAACTAATCCCTGCTGGTGACCCCTGTGAGTCAGGTATAAGTAGCCATGATTTGTCACACTTGACCTCTGACTACAGGTGAAATTTTTGGAATGTCTAGAGAAAAATCCTTTGAGACATATTTTAATTATGTTCACATGGAGGAAGAAAAGTATAGACAACTAACTAACTAACTAACTAACTAAATAAATAAATAAAAGATGAACTCTCTTTAAAACCCCAGAACTCCACAAACTCTCTTGAATTAGCATTTTGAAAACAAGATTGAAGATTGCACTTACTCATGACCTCAAATGAATATCAATGGCATATTTTTTATAGCAGAAAGGAACACAAAGTACAAGTGTAAAACCACTTTTAAAGGTGCATGTATTAATTATGAATTTTTAGCACCTCATTCTTTAGTGGCAAACAAAAATTGGTGATTAGATCTGGTTAAATAGACAGCATCAAGGAAATAATTTGTTGCAGATCCTCCATCACCACCTGATCTAGAGCAACATTTTACAGAAGTGTGAGCTTTTTACTCCTTCTAACAATAAAATAAGTGCATATCTTTCTTTTCATAATCACTATAAAGAATTAAAGCATGGTAATGAAAGATCTAAGAATGATTCATTGATAAGATCCTTAAGTCAGCCCTGAAAAGTTGAGATCATTCTTTCTCTTTCACAGAAATGGAGTGTGCCTGAAAGAAATCATGAGGGGGTGAAATCAGTTATCTAAATTTAGGCACTGAGCTACCCCAGGTACATTTGAGTGACCAGTAAAGCAATATTTCAGCTTCACAGTTGCTGTGGTTTAAGCCCAGCCAGTAACTCAGAACCATGCAGCCACTCGTTCGCTCCCCACCTTCTTTTTTCCCTCACCCTCCACTCCCTGAGGTATGGGGAAGAGAATTGAAAGAATGTAACCCCCCCAGGTTGAGATAAGAACAGCCCAGTAACTAAGGTATAACACAAAACCACTACTGCTACCATCAATAATAATAATGAAAAGAGAAATAACAAGGGAAAAGAATATAAAACAAAAAGGGGAAAAGGAAAACAAATACAAGTTAAGCTTGTAAAAGTGTAACTGCTCACCACCCATCGACCAAACCCCAACACAACCCAAGCAGCAATCTGGGCCTTCTAGGTAACTTCCGCAATTTATATACTGGGCATGACATGCTGTGGTATGGAATACCCATTTGGCAAGTTTGGGTCAGGTGTCCTGTCTCTGCTTCCTCACAGCTTCCTATGCCCCTCCTCAACGGCAGAGCATAAGACTGAAAAAGTCCTTGATTGGAGTAAACATCAGTGTGTTATCAGCATTGTTCTCAGATTAAAGTCGAAAACACAGCACTGCACCTGCTACTAAGAAGGAGAAAAATGACTGCTATAGCTGAACCCCGGACAACGGTAAAGATAATGGAGGGAGAATACGTGATTGTTGAAGCCATGAAAATGAATTAAATTTTATCTGCTTATATTTAGATGTATATGTGAGATGGTTAGTCCTTCTAAGGATTCTACCACCACTGATAACTGTAAAATGAAGCACCTTATGAGAGCAGCTTTACTAGGCATTTAGTTAGGTGCCTGCATTTAGCATCCCATACCTGAAGTACATTTACCTGGATCTTGTCCTTTCATTTTGGTCTCATTACAGCAGCTTGAAGTCATGCTAAAATAGCAAGCTCCCTACTAGCTATTATTTTGCGTATTGCATGCTAAGGTACCTAAACCACCTTAGACAGTGGTGAGAGAGCCTACATACTGCCTTTGAGGATTCTGGTTTTAGCCTGGGTTATGGTTTGGTTTTGGCTTTTTTTACCTGCAAAAGCTCCAGACATTCATTTATGAACTGGAGTCTTAAACCTAAGAGATCATATAAACAGCTTATGGAAAGAAGACAAGAGCTAATTCTTGGAAAAGGATAATGACCTTAAACTTTGACTAGGTGACTACTTGACAGAAGATTATTGTGGAGGCTGAATATTTGTTTGTCTTGCAGGAACTATTGTAAAAGTTCATGTAAGACAACTTAATAAAAAGTTTGTAACTATTAAATTGCTTACCCAAAGGGTCATTGTGCAGAAAACTGTTGGAGACTAGAATACTATAAAAAAAAAAAGTAATCACTAAGTGCTTGCTTTGCTCTATGAGTTGCTCCTAAGCATTCACTTTTAGAGATTGAATGCTACAGTGTTTTGTCATCCTTATAATAGTGTATATTAGTTAGCATTTTTCTCTAAATACCAAACTACTGTGCTGCAACATCAGGCTTCACTAGAGTAGTCTTTTATACATTTCCACAGAAGCAGTACAGTTTGGCAGCATACCTTTATTCTCTTCTTACACATAGTAAAAAATCCTGTCTGTCCTGTATTTTTATTTTTGAGGAGCTGTTCCTCACAGTAAACTATAAATCCTGTCCATGGATACAAAAGGATGCTGTACTTGCATGTTTTATCAAAAAAAAACAAGCACAACAAAACAAAACCCACAAACAAACAAAAAACCCCAAGCAAACCAGGAAATACTGGTTTTGAAAGGCAGAATAGAAAATTAAAGGAAAAAAAAACTTAATCAGATAATTCTACATGCAAGTATGAAAGACCCCTTCACTTTCCTGTAATCTCCCTTGCTTTCCTAAAATTTACTTACAGATTTTCAGCTAAAAAGGCAATTTCTATTTAGAGGAGTAGCTAAAGCAATTTAAATAAGTTAGGCTTAAAATAAATATGTGAGCTTTCATATATCTCACTGGAACACATGTTAAAATACATCCTTTAAAGAGTGAGAGGTAAAGAATTTGCTTTAAAATTAATCCAAAATGAAAGAATCTCTTCATCTGACAGGTGTAGATTTTAAAGGTTAAAGGTCTGAACCTGCATCACTTGCATGTTCAAAGACCCCCATGACCTCTGAGTATGCAGTAACAATGATATACTCAATTTTTCTTGTTACCTCAAGTTACCAAAGAATTTTTGAAATGCTGCACCATTTACTGGAAGGCAAACTGAGGTATGAGTAACTTCAGTACTGTTGTGGCCTAAAACCAGTCAGGCAGCTCGTTCACTCACTCCCCCCCTTCTTGCCCTCCCCCTACTCCCAGAGAGACGGAGAGGAGAACTGAAAAGAATGCAACTCCCATGGGTTGAGATAAGAACAGTTTAGTAACTAAGGTATAACACAGATCACTACTGCTACCACCGATAATAATAATGATAAGAGAAATAACAAGGGAAGAGAATACAACACCTCACCACCAGCCAACCGATAACTCACCCCCCTGGCCTGACCAAGCACCAAACGATACCTCGTCCAAAAACCCTGCAGTCCCTCTGCCCTTCTGGGTAACCCTCAGTTATATCCTAGGCACGATATGTTGTGGTATGGAATACATCTTTGGCTAGCTTGGGTCAGGTGTCCTGTCTCTGCTTCCTCCCGGCCTCCCCTCCTCCCTGGCAGAGCATGAGACTCACAAAGTCCTTGGTCAGGGTAAACATTACTTAGCAACAACTAAAAACATTGGTGTTATCAGCACTGTTCCCAGGCTGAAAGTCAAAACACAACGCTGCACCAGCTTCCAAGAAGGAGAAAAATTGCTACTGCTAAACCTAGGACAAGTACAAACCTAGACCTTTGTGTATGACCCTGTCTCCTTTTTGGTAGAAAATGTCTGAATAAATGAAAGCCTATCTCTTGGAAGCCACTTTACTTTATACAATGTTAATAAAATTACACCCTTGTATTTTCTAAATATATCACAGGCAATTGCTGCATCAGAAGAACATGTTCTTTTTGCTGTGTTCAGATTGACAAAAACATTCTTCATACACATAATTTGGAAACAACTGCAACCACAAGCTATGTTACTCAAACAACTACCTTAAGAAATCAGAGCACATTTAATGTTGCCTTTTTACAAATACTTGGTTATCAGTCCTAGCAATGCCTTTATTTATATTCCTGTACTCAACCCATGAATGACTAATTGATTCAAATGAAGGAAAATTTCAAATTCATTTGATGTTGGCACAGTGCTTTATATGTAAGTCTCTCTCTAACACTTATACAATTATATATGCTTAGTTCTGAGAAACACTGCAAAAATATTTGTGATTCCCTGTGTACAGCTACAGGTAGTGTGTAGGAGTGCTAATTGCATGACATAAAGGGAAAAATTCCATAAATTCATAAAGCACTCCCTTTTGTACAGTGCACACTTTGAAGTCAAGGAAGATATACAAACATGAACAAGTCCAGCACTTGCTGGCAGAGGGCCAGTCATCTCTCTCAGATAAAGAGCAGTCCATGTTTCAGTAGTGGCTGAAGACACCAGTGACAGATTTCTCTTTATGGTTAGGTACTGGGTGTGAAGGGTGTTTTTACCATAAAGTATTACATTTACATTCACCTTATATTCCATCTAAACACAAACAGTGTTGAACTTGGAAAGAAAAAAAGGCACAACTTTATTGCCATGAAGATTTGAGGGGGGTTCCAGAAGTTCTATTTGTTCCATTTTGCTGAACTTGCAGACATTTTCCTAACATTTAATAACCACTTCTCTGAAATCAGAGGAGAAAAATAAACATTATTAAAGAAAAAAAAAAGAAGAAGAAAGAATCTAAAGCCTGCTGTTGGTGTGTCAGAAGCCTGTTTTTAAAGTGTATGCATTGCATTGCCCATAAGAGATCAAACACCCTGCACTTTATTGTGCAGTCTAAGGCTAACCAACACATCATAGGACAGGAGGAATAGCTTGAATGTTCTTACTTTTGAGGTGAAAAAAAATCCAAAATTAGTAGGTAGGTTTATCTTTAGTAGCTTTAATCACAAGTGTTTCTTTATGATTTACTGCTGTTGGGAATATCATGTACTGTCTATTATCATGTACTGTCTATTAACAAGGACTTCTTCTGTGCTCATTTGAATTCACAAATACAGATTCAGTGTATTGCTATACTAGTTTCTATACCTGCATTTGATTGAAAAGCTCTGTGACGTTCATTTTATGAAACTCAATGCAAAGCCGTCACAGTAATACCCTACCATTCTGTCTTTTCTCTTATCAGCAGGAGCCCAACCTGGCCACCTTTGTTAAGCAGTGTCCAATAGAATCATGATATTGTACCTGTATGATATTGAGGTCAAGTGGCACAGTAAGCACTCACATTTCTTAATATTCAAGTACCATGAAAGCTTTTAATTTGGACATTCTTGTACAGATAATATTCATAGCTGTCTGGTCCTCTTTTATTTTTACTGCTGTAATGACCCCCCCTTGTTAAAGAAAACAACTTCAGATTTGATGCAGGTGGAGGTAGTTAACAAGACATTGACCTAGTCATGCATTTGAGTCAAAGTAATGCAAAGACGGAAAAGTGTTCTGCTAATGAAAACATTATCTATAGCTATGGGTTATTTTAGCTGAGGTAGCTAATATCCTGAATTGTTTGTATAATCCTATTATTTCCTTTGTAATGTAGAGTATAGTGTCTTTTGATTAGCTGATAAAGTTACAATAAAAATGGATGGTGTTTCACTCTTCTGTTTAAATGTCTGTATTTGCTTTGACTTCTGAGTGTAGCTCAAGAAAACACCATTCAGTGTTCAGATAGGCATATTTATAAAACATAAAAATGGGAAAACATTAGTAATTCATCTACACATAACATGGTGAAATACCAATATACAACTGTATAATTAAAAATAACATCTGATCTTTCTCCACGTCACAGGTACTGTGCAAGACAGAAAGTGCTTTGAGAATATTAAGCTGTATTATCAAAATTTGTTCACTTTCTTCACAGTCTTTTCTTCATGAAATGTTGATCCTGAGTGAGGATATTAATGTGTACCTCAATATTTTAGTCATAAAGCTTTTTTTAAGCTAGCTATTCATAAGAATGCAGAAAGCCTTACTGTGGCAAGATGTCTAAACTGCTCTTCAAAAGTTACAAAGGCATTCAAAAAGCTATTCAAAGGCTGAAGAGAATTTACTCCTACCAATAGTAAACTAAATAGTTAATCATCAAGCTTCTACTATCACAGCAGTTGTCAGCATTTTAATTTATTTAAGACTCCATGAATAAATAAGGGAAAAGCATGTCCTATATTAGTTAAATAAAGATGGGAAATTCACATACTTAAAATAAGAGCTGTTGCACAGTAAGATTATACTTCCACTCAATTTATATCCATTATTATCCATACTAAATGTCTTTGCAACACTTCCAAGACAAAATGTAGTCCAAATACTAAATCTAACTCCTTACCCCCTTGCCACACTCCAGATTAAAATGTAGCTATGAGAGAATTGCTGTATTTTTTATTTATTTTTCATTTTGCAGCATATCTTCCCTTGGCAGCTCCAATCCCAAATTCAGCTCTGCTGTTTATTTCCCTCCCACAGCCACCATAAACTTAATCACAAATTTTAGCCCCAGATAACCCTTAGCCAAAGACTTCCAAACATATACCAAAGGAAAAAGATCTGAAGGGAAAACTCTTTCTACTTACTTTGACAGATCCTTTGCAGCCTGACATAAATGGGCTGCCTTATAGCCCTTCAAGTGATGTTTCAGGATTTGTCACTCTTTCAAACTCGGCCCTAAATGATAAACCGTTGGCATTGGTTGAACCTTAGGCAAGTACCCACAAACCAAAAAAATAGTTTTCGGAGGATAAACTCCTCTGTTACACAAACTTTCCCTTTGTAGCCCCACACCAACTGTAAATTCAGTCTCTATTTCTTATCCAATCCTAAACCCAAACTTCACCTTTGGCCTCAAGCTGATTACTAGCCATGGCCCATATAAAAAAGTCCTTAGTGAAGAAACCTATCTTCAGTGTAACTGTCCTTTGTCTGTTTCTTTGACACTCAACCCCACTGGAGGTCTAAGGTTTTGTGTCTAACCATAACCTTAATCCCAGTTTTTAACCTTGACCTTGGGCTAACTCTTAGCCAAGGCCTCCTTGCTATGGCACAGACTTCAGGAAAAAAATCTTTTTGCTACCTTTCTCTTGCTTTAGTAGCTTCTTGACAGCACAGATAAAACTGAAGCACACCTTAGGCATTAAACTACATTTTGACTCAGCCTTTGCCAAGGACCTGCAGATGTGGCCCAGACTACACTGTGGTCCAGAAAAACACCTTCTTTCAGCCAACCTTTTTCCTTGATTCTCCTTGTGCCACCATACTCCAGCTGGATGTTCAGACTTTGTCTCTCCCTGTTTAGCCTGAACTCTAATTCTTATTTCAGACTGGACCGAGTTAAAGACCTGCAGCTATGACCCAGATCAGCAGACTAGCCCACCCTTTTAAATGACCTTTTCAATGCTTGTGGGTTCAGACACAACTGGGATTGCTTCCATGTTGGCAGAAAAGAAATATTTCCTCAGACAGATTTCCATTAACTTGCCCAAGCAAACCTATTTTCAACCTGAGCTCATTTTAGAATGAAAAGTTCTTTTCCACCAGAAGGAAACTAAATCTCTCTCTGGAATGTACCTCTAGACAAAGGTGGAGCAAATTCTTATTTTCATAATCATCCGAGGATCAATAAAACATACAAATGAATCACTGAACATCAGATATGTCTGCAAAAGCTGCCTTTAAATTTGTAGAAAAAAATTCCCTCCTCCCCAGATATACTGCAGAATATGCTTGCTCCCCCTTTGCAGTAAAACCTGTAAGAAGGTATGCTAAGGTCCTGAGGGTCCTGAGGACCTTCCTGTCCTGACACTCTGGGGTCTCCCCACACCCTGTTCATGGTCCAAGGCTCCATTTCAACCCATGCTGGAGCCATCAGTCCTTGTTTCAGGAACACAATAGCAGTTCCAGTCTTCAGTCATATGTCTATCTCTCCCTTATGGGGTCTTGCTGCAGGGATCCAGCCGTGGCTCATTACTCTCCAAAAGCATCAGGGCTGACTCTCTGTGTCAGGGCCAGCTGACTGGCCCTCAGCTTTGCCACTGCCCTCAGGCCCTGCAGGATGATGGCTTTTGGATGGGCATGGCCAGCTTAGGATCCCCCTGATATGCAGCTCCCCAGCCCAAGGAATGAACTGGCTCTCACTGCTTCCTGATAAGACATGATGATGAATTTTGATGGAAGTGGTATGTTTCCTTTGTATGTAACCCTTATTGTGCTTCACATGCACTTTGTGCAGTATCAGGTATCCTTATTCAGTGAGAATTTTAGATAGGCAGTGAAGTAAGAATCAAATCCCTTTTTTGTAACTTGCGCATTTCTGCTGTTAAATAATTATAAATCTTTACTAAATCAAGTCTGTGCAATGAAAGGCAACATAAACAAACCCGTGAAACAAACTATGAACTTGCTAACTTCTGCCCCACAGCTGAATTGCATTTAGTAAATATGAGAATTGACCAAATATATAGCTATTGATAAAGCTCAAAAGAAAATGTGGTATGACTTCATTTGCAAGAACATGTGATGAAAGAAAAGAACAGAAACTCTGAAGTGCAGCAAAGCAATTCAACAAAAATAAGGTTCTATGTACCAAATAATCATAATAAAGATTAATGAAAAAAGAAAATAGCTACTAAACTAAAAAATTAAAGTTTTTTATTTATTTTGAAGTCATAAATTTTACAAAATATTCAAAAATAATGAGCAAGCTTATTTCATATAGGCATTTATCATGGAAGAGTAAGTAAAGGTTCCATCACCTACGTAGATAGTGCCTTGTACTGAATTTTAGCATCACTTCCCCAGAGAATTACCTATGTTTATCTGCTTCTATCCTGGAAGGGACAGAAGTTTTCTGTTTTGATCAGTGTCCTGGTTTTGGCTGGGATAGAGTTAATTTTCTTCCCAGTAGGTGGTGCAGTGCTGTGTTTCAGCTTTAGTCTGAGAACAATGCTGATAACACACCAATGTTTTCAGTTGTTGCTAAGTGGCCTTTACCCTTATCAAGGACTTTTCAGTCTCTCATGCTCTGCCAGTGAGGAGGAGCACAAGAAAGCCAGCGGGGAGCAGAGGCAGAACGCCTGACCAAAGGGTTATTACATACCACAGCACATCATGCCTAGTATATAAACCGGGGGCATTTACCCAGAAGGGACTGACCACGGCTCAGGGATGGGCTGGATATCAGTCAGAGAGTAGTGAGCGACTGTATTGTACATCATTGTTTATTGTTTTTTTTTCCTTTTCCCTTTTAGATTTATATTCCTTTCTTTGGTTATTTCCCTTATCATTATTATTAGTAGTAATATTATATTTTACTTTAGTTATTAAACTTCTTATCTCAGCTTGTGGGTTTTACATTCCTTTGATTATCCTCCCCATCTCACCCAGGGAGGAGGGAAGGGGAGGGGTGAGTGAGGGGCTGCATGATATTTCGTTGCTGTCTGGGTTTAAACCACAGCAATAAGCAAATAAGTGTGCTTCAAACTGTATGTATAAACTGTACATATACACTCTAGCAGCACCTTTTCCAACAATTCAGTCACAGATTTAAGGGAAGATATAGGTAGCTCAGAAGGCTGTAGACCCTTTCTCTTGTGCTTTGTGTGTTGTGATGTAGCTGTGGTTAAGGTTTGATTTAAGACTCAGGAGGAGAGTCCACAGGTAGATGAAGGACCTAAAATTGTGCACATAATCCATGATAAGAAATTAAAATTATTCTGTAGAGTCTTGTGGAACTAACAGACTATTTTCCCATTCTGCTAGATACACAAGCTTGTACACCTCCATCTCCATTAGAAAGTATAGGAAAATAATGTCTCTTTTGTCATGAATATTAAATGGTATATATATGTCCCAAAACCTTCATATTCCCACCTCTTTCTCCTATTTTACATTACTAAGCTTGGAATATGTCCAAATAAGTTAGTGAAAATCTTCAATATATTTTAGTGTTTGAAAACTAATCCTGGCTTTGTACTGAAAATAAATGCAGTGAATAGAGAGAACATTTCCATCTCGTTTCAGGTATTTCTGTGCCTAAAGCAAGGCCACACTGAAGAAAACCAGGGAACAAGAAGTCCTGGGAAATACACAGAAGGACATTTAAGTAAACTTATTTACGGTCCACAATAATGAATTTGATTTTATGAATATTTTTCTCTTTCACATCCTGCAAAAACCTGTCTAGGAACCCAGCTGCGGGCAGCAGCAATTTTTTATGTTGATAGAGTCTGTGTTTTGATACAATCATTTCCTTATGATACTACTCATGCATGCACTGGCTACCAGCACGCTTTGTCAGAGGACAGCATTACCTTTATCATTCAGCCCTCTCTTGAATTCCCCAAGTCTTGTCCTTCTAAGTGACAATAGAGTTGCCTTATAAGCTCAGTGGTGACACTCAAATACTGACAGTCAGGAACAGGCCTTGCACACAGCTTCCTGTGTCTATGGTTTTCTGCAAGAGTTTAAGAGCTGTAGATCCCATAGATTTGTTTAAATAGTGAACTCAATTTCCAAAAACACTTTCTAAAACACATTCACATCTTAATCTCCACAGTAGTGGAAAAAAAAACAAAACTCTGTAGCAAAACTGACATTCCATTGTTGGTTTTGTTTTTGTTTCATTGGTTGGTTTGGGTTTTTTTTTTTAACCTGAAAATTTTTAACTTGCTTCATGTCAAAAGTTTAGATTAGTATAGTTTACTAAATTCACTGCAGTATCCCAATCTATAGTTCAGCTGGCAATAGATGCTGCAGAAGCTGTTTTATCCTCTTTACATTTCTATGATTTTTTTTCCTCTTGTACCTTCCCTATAATTCTGAAAGGTGACTTACCCTAGCTCTGCTAATGCAGGTAGTAGGAGTAACTACTTTTTCCTCACAACTGCTAGAGGCATATTACATGTAAAACTCTAACCCACTTTATAGCAAGGGAGAAAAGCTCCAATACATTTCCTGCTGACAAATGGGAAAATTATGTTTTACATGATTTTTTGAACTTTCAGAAGTTGCAAATGATACTTAACACAGTTGTAACCTGTCAGTGTGAATTTATAGTGTGACTTGAGAAACATTTTATATTACTTTTTTAAGTAAATTTTTATTTTTGCATTTTTGGAGTTTTCCTAATTTTATATACTTCAATAACATCTCCTGCTGCCAAGTAATGAAAAAAAGTGTAATGATAGAGCTTTGAGGATACAAAGCAGTGAGCTAAGCACTGCTGCTTTCAAACTACTGCTATCCCATCCTGCTGTCTTCAATGATTAGAAAATACAAGCTTATTCTCTTTGCAGTCTCTGATATTCTGAAATAAAAAATGGTGAATATAAGCCTTAAGCTGTCCAAAAGTCAAAAATCTGCTGAGCTAATTGGTAAGGAAGACCATGTATGCTGTGTTACATTGATGCTGGCCAACAGTCCCCTTTTTCCTGTCTACTCTGTAGATCTCCTATACTTTATGACATGCATTTGAAAATTGGAGAACTAATTCTAGCCCCTCTAGCTTTTACAGTAGTGTATCCATATTTGCATGTAACTGGTAGGTAGAAGGCTAACACATTGATAGACTCAGAAGGCCCCGTCAGTTTTTTTCAGCTGACATTAAGTGTTTATGTATGGTTTTTATTAAAAAAAAAAAGGGGGGGGTGTGTGTAATTTCCAAACAACATTGGCAAATTAGTAATTTAAACAACCATCTCTTTCTACCTCTTGTAACATAACATATCCATAAAATTTGGGATTTATTTGTTTTAGGAATACCAAAGCCTACAAACTACAAAGCCTACAACATGATATTTATTTTGGCAACTTGTGGTAAAACCTCAGCATAACCAGCTTTTGGCTGGCAGGCTGAATGGCATTATACCAGTGTCTTTTGATGCTTTAACCATCTTCAGACAGTCTCAGTTACAATGTGTAGACCACTTAGCTGGAATTAATCCCCTTTCCTTTGTAAATTACATTGCTGCTTCCTCCACTGTAAATTTATCCTGGCTTCTCTAACCAATAGTGTAATTCAACAATGCAGGGTCATAGGTTTCTTAATGTAAAAGCCATTGAGCTTTGTTCTGAAGGACAAAAAGCATAAGAAAAAGTAACTGTCAGTCACAGCTTTGTTTTTACATATGAAGAGGAAAGGCAGCTGGCCAAATACACTTGCAGAAAGTTTAATTTTAACAACCCTTATAAAAGAAAAAATTGTGTTAAGAAATGTACACAAACAAAGTGACTGTTTAAAAAAATGTGCCTCACAATAATTAAAATTAATTCAACCAAAAAAAAATGCAGTTCGAAGTCATTGGAATGCTGGAAATATGAGATATGAGAAATATTGAAACTTATCTGTGGTATTAAAACAGTGTGCAGCAAGTTAGGAACCTTTCTTCTGCTGTACTGTAAGTCAATCTGCTCTTAGGATCATAGAATCATAGAATGGCTTAGGTTGGAAAGGACCTTAAGATCATCTAGATCCAACCCCTCTCCCATGGGCAGGGATGCCTCACACTAGACCGTGTCACCCTCTTGTTAGAAAACAATTTATCCTGAAATCCTTAATTACTACATAGATTTAATATTTAGTAATTTAAATCTTCTACAGTGCAAGTCAGATGAGCAATCTTCTTTGAGCTACGTATTCGTTTTCAACTTCAATAGCAATTGCATAGGCAAAACTGAGAAAGGTATTTGTTTCATAGTCTGCAGAATAAAAATTATACATATATATCTTTGTCTAAAGATATAATGAACTTTAATATTGGAAGAGTACCCATGCAAGTCAAAAAGCCCACTTTTTTTTGTAGATGAGATCATAGAAAATTGGCTATGGAGTTATTTTTTTGCTGTATTATAAGCACAGAATCAAGCATATGCACTTCTGGAAATGGAAAATGATGCAAACTGTGTATTTAGTGGAATACAGGTTCAAATACATTTGAATAAATAAAATATGTAAAGTTACCTGAAACCTTGATTATTCCCTTGTATCTTAAGGCACTTAACCAAATGATTTTTAATTCTAATGGCTAATGAGTGGTATGCAGCTTATGACCACATTTACTTTCATTCACATTTACATGTCATTCTTTCTTATGCAGGCAGACGAGTTTGAGTCCAGTTAATACCACTTCACTGAACAATATTTTCTCGTGCGCCAGACTACACTACTCTAGCAAAAATTTTAAATTAAAATGATTATTTCAAAATGCAGGTTTTTCAAAAAGTAAAATATGTCCTGGAAAGGGTTTGGTTTCAGTTTTGTATTTGATTTTTAAATAAATCACTAACAATGGTCACGTTCTCTATCAATGCTTTCTAAGTAACAATAAACTTCTTACATTCTTCTTGTCTGAGCTTATTTTTGCAGTCAAATCAAGGTAAGTTATATTTTAAAATACAAATATGGTAATATGAAAACATATAAAGTCTCCCAACTTTGGTTTACAAATAACGTATACATAGCTTCTACATGGCAGAAATTGTCGATAACTTGAAAAATTTTGTTAAACAGAAAAAACCTATTGTAACCAGCTCTATATTGAATCTTTTCTACCTGCTCCAAACATCTGTGTAAGAATGAAAATTCCTGCTCTTAAGAAGTTCTTCAAGTGTCTCTGAAACCTGCATTTGTTTCTGTATTTTTAAATAGTCCTTCCTCATTTATCTTCCAAAGGTTAGATATTATGGTGGGTTACCATTCCCTACAGGTATAGTGACTCCAGAATTAGAAAATTTCAGATTTTTGAGTACTTCCAATTTTTTCTGAAGTGAATTCAAATGTAAAATTAAAGGGAAGTCTTAACCTGTAAGGTTTTTACTTTCTTTGTCCTCATCCCCTTCTGCTTAGCCAGACTAAATCACCTACTGTGTTGTTTCCTTCAACATTTTTTCATTACACATTATAAGCGATATATCTACCATTTCCTTCTGAATTAGTGCGCTAATTAAAAGAGTAGGCTGAGCTTACCAAGGCAGCAGACTCACTCAGGTCTCATTAACTTTGCTAAGGACCCTGGAAATTCAGGATTCTTTTTATTCAGGCCTATTTATAGACAGGTCACTGACTAGAGCTAAGCATGAAGATATAGGAAATCTGCCCAAGTGTTTATTTACAAAACCAGTAGCAGCAGATGTGGCATTCAGAGTTGCAGGCCTTGAGAGGGGCTAAAGAAAGAGGAGAGGCAGAAAGGAAGGAAAAAAAAAAAATAAAGGAAAAGGTCTCCCCTGCCCCAATAAATAAAGCCCTCTTCTGGCTTCCAGCTTGAGAGTGGAATTTCACCATCAGGATCTGAAGTAGTGACAAGTCAGTAAGTGAGCTCATTGCAAGGGTAATGGAATGACACAGTTTTCCTTCACATTGCATTTACTGAGCAGCTCTGGCAGCTGATCTAGAGGGAGATACTTACTTTGCCCTCCCAGCTGGTGGCCATCTGCCTTAGTGACAGCTGCCAGATGGAAGAAAAACACATGAAATCAGGGATCAAACACTAAATAAAAGAAAATCACTTTGAAAGCAACTTTGTCATATTATAAATAGACTGTTTTAAAGTGTCTCACATGTTTTAATTAGAAGGGGAAAAGGGAGGTAATGAGGTAGATATAAACCTGCGAGAGAGAGATAGTACAGCGATTTGCAGACTACCTCACTCTCCTCCTAATGTGGATAACACTCATTTAGAGATACATTTTGATGTTCTTACATCAAAAAGTACCAATTAGGTGAATACAAGAATTATCAAATAGAGTTTCTTTCCCTGTGTGGGTAGTGTGGTGGGAGCCTCCCGCAAATGTATTTCCAGTTGCTGACAGTGCCTCTTTTGAGCTACTTGCTTTGACCCTCTGTGCTGACTAACCTTCTAAAACCAAACTCAGAACAGGGCTGGTGATGACAAGTGTCAAGCCCTGTTTTCATTTCAACAAGGAAAATGATGGTTCCTTTTTGCCCCCCTTGCACAAGCTTAATTATATAAAGGATAAACAAACCCTCCTTAATTCACTCAGAGATCTAAAAAAACCCCAAAACCAAACATTGAAGGCCTCCAAGACCTTGATATTTCGTAGATAATTCATGGATTCCTCAGAAGCCAGGGTTAAAGGATTCATTCTACACACTCCCAGAGACCAGAAAAAGAGGATGTTGTGTGTGTTTAGAAAGACAATGTGAAGTACAGAGACAGAGAGATTTGCTGGGCGTGGAAGTTTATTGGTGTTACAGTACCACAGGCAAATGTGTTAGTGAGCTCTAGAAAACTCAATGTCTCCATTTGCAAAAGTTAACATCTCCCACACAGTTTCTATCTTTAAAAAACCTGAATGAAGATCATTTTGCTCTTACTTGGCTATAAAGGGATTTGAAAAAAAGAAAAAACTTTTTTTCTTATGAATAAAATATAGGGGACAGATTTCTGAACTATTGCATAGCCAAAATTACTTGAGGAAGGAGCTTTGATCTGACAAAATAAAAGCCATTTTCAGAGGTCAAAGTGTTCTCTTTTCTCCTCTAGAAATTAGTTTTGATGTAACTTATTTAGAAGACTCAGTTTATGAGTTTTTCAGTGTACTTCTAGATGTGTTTGTGTATGATGGTCACCATTTGACCATTAGTTGTCAGCTGTAACCAGTTCTGGTGCCTTCAACATAAAAAGGACGTGGAACTCTTGGAACAAGTCCAGAGAAAGGCCACAAGGATGATCAGGGGACTGATGCTATCCCGTACGAAGATAGGCTGAGGAAGTTGGGGCTGTTCAGCCTGGAGGGGTTGTGTGGAGACCTCATAGCATCCTTCCAATATTTGAAGGGGGGCTACAAGGATGCTGGGGAGGGACTCTTCATTAGGGACTGTAGTGATAGGACCAGGGGTAATGGGTTAAGACTTAAACAGGGGAAGTTTAGATTGGATATAAGGAGGAAATTCTTTCCTGTGAGGGTGGTGAGGCACTGGAATGGGTTGCCCAGGGAGGTTGTGAATGCTCCATCCCTGGCAGCATTCAAGACTAGGTTGGATGAAGCCTTGGGTGACATGGTTTAGTGTGAGGTGTCCCTGCCCATGGCAGGGAGGGTGGAACTTGATGATCTTAAGGTCCTTTCCAACCCAAACTATTCTGTGATTCTATGATTCTATGATCTCATGTCAACTTGCACTCTAGGCAGAGGGACACGCTACCTAGAGAACAATGAATATCTGAGTTGTTATCATGGATCAGCAGTGTGCTGATACAAATATTCAGAAATGCACAGAGCTGGGAAAGTCCCCTTTATGTCTTCTACATTTCCTTAGGGAAGTATTATACATTTTGCAAACCATAAAAAGTACCATCAAGAAGCTTTGCCTCAACTTTGCAGCATGCAGCAGGAGCTTGCACTCTCCTTTAGACATTTAAATCTAATTTGGTCTAATATTCCACGTAACAGCTGCATTGCTATCAGCCTCCTTACAGATTTACTTGATGGAATAAGGTCATTATCTGAAAAAAAGAAACAGTGGCTTCCCCCCCCCATACTCAAAAAAATAATAAAAGTGCATTGCTTGTGAAAGAATTTTTAAGCTGTGGCAAGGATATTACTTTGTACTGGAAATGAAACAGCTTTGAAAATGACGGAGAAAGAAATATGGAAATCTCTGTCATGTCACACAGTACCTACAGATTTACACTGGAGTTCTTCAGAGGCAGTATTTTCACTTGTCTGGTAAAAAGAAGGGTGTACATGCCTTGAGTCAACCTCAAGGTTAATCACCAGAGCAGCCCTGATAGCTCAAAAGTGACAATCAGTTCTGCTTAGTACTTGGATCATGGTTCCTGAGAAATTTGGAATATACCAGGAAGAGCATGCATTGGTCTTATTCAGCTCTCATGGTCACAGAATGCGTGCACTCTCTCTATATATGTACACAAAAAGAGAATCACCAGAACTTCCCTTAGCAATGCAGTTATGTTTCCTATGTCACACCTTACTATTTTAACATTTTGCTTTTCCTGAATGTTCAGTGATTTGAAAGTGAGTTATAAAAGAAGATAATTTAACAGCTAACATCTAATATGAAGCAATTTTCAGTCAGATTCAGACGTGCTCTTCCATTTCTAAAAGAAAAAAGTTTATATGGCTCATGGTAGTATTATTTCACTTTATTCATGGTTATGACTGATGGTCTTGAAGATTCATCATAGGGATTGTACTGTAATTCTTTTCTGACCACCCAGCAAATTGTATGCATTTCAGAGTAAGCAAGCAACACAAAGAGGAAAGAACTTATGGAACTCTTGATGAGGGTGGACTATAATTATTTTGTGGCCACCGAAGTGTGCCATGTGCATTGCAGGATAAGGAATCTCATGCCCTAATAGTGAAGCAAAAAGAATAGATTACACAAGAAGATAACACTGTTATTCAAAGACAAACATTATGAAACAGTTTTATGCATAAATAAAGATTTTTATTTTCAATATAATTGCTAGATCACAATTTATGCAGAAGATAAGGAAAGTATAATGAAGAGGACTGGAGGAGGATGCATTCAGAAACTTTGCAAAAACTGTTACTGATAATGTCATGAGAAGGTGCATGAGCATGACATACATATATCTATAACTGAGAACATATATTCCCTGTTTCTCTTTGAAGATAGCAGGATCTTATGAATACATTTCCAAGCGCAACTGTATATTCCTGATACCCTGTGGATTGGAAATAGAGTCTGGTTCTAGCTGTCAAATCGTAAAAGTTCACATCGTTCTTTAGATAACAACTAAGAATGATCTGAAAATATACAACTAAATTATAACCTTGTACCTTTTCCTTGTTCTGCCTCCCTCTCCCACTGTGTCTATACTTTGCAATTAAGGAAAAAGAGTGAAATGGGGTGATTCAGAAATATGATGGGGCAGTCAGAAGTACCATGAAATTCCTAGTATGCCCACTGTAACATGAATCCAGGCAGCACAACAATGCATTATCTGTGTGCTACTTCTTACAATGCCCTTTACCATGAAATCTTGATCTTACCTAAGCGTACATATAGGTTACAAAAAGAACTGATGGGAGGGAACAGCCTAACGGCAGTCATGATACATCTCAGAGCTTATCCTGAAGCAAGCTATAACTGAGAGCATAAGAAGAGCAAAAGAGTTGAAATGAAGTTCCAGTATCTTGCAGCTGAACATGCAACTTTCATACACCCCAGCCTTCCTTGACCCTCTCTGACACTTTGTGTTTTCAGAAAGTATAAAACGGTGATAGTCATTGTCAGAATGAATGAGTATGAAAGAAATCCCTGAGCCATGGACCACTGGTAGCTTGCAATTGAATGGATTTCCTCTCTCCTCTGTAATTCTACACTGGGAAGCAAAGGGAAGTCTGAGTGTTTCAAACACGAGGAAAAAATATCAGGGCCATCTGCGCCTTACTCTGTCCTTTGGCTGCTGGAAAAAAATCCAATTTTTATCCACTAAACCAGATAAAAGCTTTTTTGCACTTTACCTTACAATATTTGGAGAGCGACTTTCCACATTTTTCCACATTTGGAGAGAGACATTTCCACTAAATGCCCAGTACAGCACAAATATCTTACAGGAATAAACTGAGCAATCTCTCCTAAATTGCCAAGGCTCCCTCAGCATATTCACTTGTCTCCTACAACTTCATTCTCCAGAGTCTGATTGCTGTATAAGCCAGAAAAGCAGGGTTGACGATTGAATGCTAAAAGGGGATGACATGTAATACCTTATTAGGCATTCAAGAGGGGGTTATTTCCTTTAAGAATTTCAATTAGCTGCTAAAGAACAGGAAGCTGCTGAAACTTCCATGAGAAAGAAGCTAAAGATGCAATTTTCAGCTGGTCAACAGGTAAGAGGCAATTTTCATCCTATTATGCTGTGTTCTGCAGGAGACAGATTGGGCTAGTGTGCAAGAAAATGCTTTACTAACACTTTAGCAAAGACCCATCAGTCTCTAGAGCCCACGGTTTTGTCTGAAAAGCTAAATGAGGGCTTTGTGGTCCAGATAATAGGGGTATGGGGGAACTTAAACAGTGTTGTGTTTCTTGCTCAAGTCAGCAAATTAAAAATAAAAAAGAGATAAATCATATGTGTTCATCATGTGTATTATCTTAGAAGTCCGAAAATAGCGATATGCTTTTTGATGGTTAACCTTAAAAGATATCTACACATAGATAGCCATGCGACACAAATATTAAAAATAATATTCTATTAGAAATCAGTGATGTCTTGAAAATATTTCATCCTGTAAAATGAAGGTTTTGTCAACAACTTCTTTCCCCATGCATGTATGTATATTTAATCATAGCTTTCATTTTCCTATGTTCAGAATTCACAGAAGAGTATAAGGAACTGGTCCTTCCTTTCACTAGGACAAAAAAAATAGGCCCCAAAGAACTGTGCTTATTAATATAAATAATGTGCTTATTATATAATATTATCCACATTGACTGAAAGAGGATATTTCTAATTAACAGCAACAAGGGGCTGCTGGCTTTAAGTAGAAGTGGTGAAGAATTCTGACTTGAGATTGACCATACATCATGTAGATAATTCCTGGCATTTTTCTACTGATTTCCAAAGTGTTTTTGACAATTTACTTCATGGCAATTTGTTTCTTCTTTTCCTTAGTATTTTGCTTTTCACTTCTAGGCACTGCTTATATTGTTTTCATCTTCTCTCCACTGTTCTAACCTACAATTGCTCTTCTTCATAGGCTTAGTCTTCATTCAGTTATTGTACTGCTTCTTGTCTCCTGAGTTAAAGCTCTCATATGTCAGTGGTTTTCCTTGTTGTTTTACCACTTAGGAAAGGTTCAGCATAGCTTGTAGGCATACTTCAAGGGTGGGCCACTTGATAGCTCCTGTGGGGCTGGCCATCTATTTTTACAAGGCTGCACCAAGAACAATAGAAGTAGGAAAAAATCACAAAGGAACAGCCTGCTACTTCAACTCTCAACCAATAAACAGTGACTGTGAATAGTCCTCAAATCTGAGCATATTTGGTGTTGCTAAGAAACAGGAAAGAGGGCCAGTAAACTCCTATTGTTTCAGAGAACATGTGCACGGCAGGTAAAAATGAAGACCCTTCTTTATCCTGACCTGGAGTTCTGATGTCTTTCCACACACATCAGTTTCCACATGACAAAGCACGGACTGAAACTGATATCTCCTGGAACAGGGATCCTGAGGAAAATCTGTCCAATCCTAGGTCCAACTTTTGAAGTTTTTAGATAAAAACAAGGAGTAAGACAAAACTAAGAATACATTTTGTAATATCTCATGGTGGAAAGCCTGTTCATGAGAAAAGTCCTATCATCTAAAATAATGTTAAGCATCCTTTTTCATATGACAGCATATATATATGCATCCATGTGTATGTGTCAGGCTGATGCAATCTCAAATCACTTTGTGCCTTTCATTTTCACCAGTGTTCATATTTCACATGATGAAAGAATAGCTTCAGTTTGATTTTAAAGGTGTGCTTATTAACACACATATCTTTCTGATCAGCCTGCGCTGGTTGCATTGTCTTGGGCTCTCACCATATCATAGGGGATGCCTGTATTAATGTTATGTGGCAAATCCAGACACATGACGAAGGAAGAAAAAATGATTCTTATCTGAGAAGTACTCATGGTATTTACCCAAGAAGCTTGGGGTGATCCATCCAGGGGCAGGTAAGTGCTGAGAGTCCATGAGAATCCTGACTTCCCGCTCCCACTAAATGAAGACCTCAGTGTGAGCCAAGGACCCCTGCTTTTCACATGGGTGGTATCTGTCAGAGGCAGCTGCAGGGAGGGACACCCGTTTCAGCCAGTTCTAAGTACCTTCAAAGGCTCCCATAAGCTAAAAATTTGGATTTTAACCACAACAGGAGTGTCAGGTACTATGCATCAATAAAAGCAACCTTGAAATTATTCCTATAAAACCATACATTTATCTAAATGTTTGTATTTTGACTGTCATAGACAGGAATGGATACATTCATTATTCTCATCTATATTCTTAAGTCTCACCTACATTTCTTGCTCTGTAAATATTGGATGAAATTACTTTGAAAAGAAACCTTGAGCTTTAAACACATGTATAAACCACCCACTTATACTACTAAAGTGAAAGAGACACTATTTGAGTGTTTTAGCAGAGAAGAGTGAGTTCACCGGACATATATGTTCTTGTAGTTTTACAGGGGGTTACCCGGGCCAGCTATATTCCAAATAAATTTGCTGACCTAAGTGAACTTCCTATCAACAAAATTCTCTCAGGCTCCCATTATTTCTTGTCAACAATTAATCAACAGCTGCTAAAAAGTTATGAGTGTGCTTGCAATTTTCAGTAAAACTGTCTTCTGAAATGTTCAAGGAGGCTTTTCCTGCTAACTCTGGGGTGAATTTTCTGATTGATTTTTTAAACCAATTACCCTTCTGAACTCCCATGTCTCCTGTCTTTGGCAGAAAAGATTCCAGGCTTTACCACGGATAGCTTTCGCTGATGCCTATAAATTCAGTCTTCCAAAGCAACGACCTGTACTGTAGAAAGATGCTGATATTTGTCAGAATTCTATCATGCATAAACAGGATGTGGTTACTCCTTTTGAAGTCATGTAAACATTGAAGTTTTCTAGTGGGAATCAGTATTATTTTGTATCTCTACCCCTGGCAGTCAGGGAGAGAGTCCTGTTTGTGCAAACACCCCTTAAAGTGGTGCTTTAAGGGTGTCCGTTCCACAAGGGTGTGTTGGGCAAAGCTCAGTGAGCAGTGTGGAGTCACCCTTGCTGGAGTCCCTTTGAGAACCAGTGGGGGGTGGGGCTCATTTCTATTCCTTTTTCTCCTCCTGAACCTATAGGAAAGTATTGTTTTATCCTTGTCAGCAAAACGTACATACACACAGAGATGACACCATACCAAACTACGCTGAAGACCTGATGATAATGTTCCTAGAACTGTTTTAAATAAGAACTTTGGAGCTTTGAAGTCTAGAACGTTTCACCTTTTTTACATCAATTATTGGACAACTGAAGCAGGAAATAAAATATGCAGCAAGAAAATTACTGAGACACTCCAAACATTTAGAATAAACCCTACTAGATCTTTTGGATTGGTTTTGGAAGGAAAAGCAAGTTATTCTAGAGATTTATTTGTGGAAGAAGAAAAGAGTTAATCCTACTGTGCCAGTGTGACTTCACCTACAAAGAATATCCCATTTGTCCAAACATTTGCAGGATCAGGCCTTGTGCATTGCTCTCAGTGCTTGACAATTACGTCATGTTCTTTTGACTTTCCTTCTATTCAAATAAGCTAAAATACAATGCATTTTTTTATGACCCAGGTCGCCTTTTGTTTTCCCACGGAAAACAAAAACAATGTTCAACAAATTTGACTGATAAAAGATTTTTATCTTACATGGGAAAGCAGTGCTGTTTCTCTAAGCCACATATAATATATTAGTAATAATGGTATTCCACTTCAAACAAATTACGAACTAATGTTACTGTTCTTAACAATGTTGTACTAAATAATAACTCCTCACAGTCCAATTTGCATACAAAATGTAACATTTAAAGCCAACTTACAATTAGCACTTTGTTATGGAAGTCTGTGGATTTTAATTTACTGAAACAAAGTTATACTTGCTCAAGGAATTTTAATTTATGAAAAATTACCCATTTAGAATTGCTGTCACAGTGGACCAACTTGTATTAAAATGATGGGCACCTAATAAATACATTCATTCTTAATGCAATGAATGACAAAATGAAACAAAGTAAATGTAGGATTAATGATTGTACCTCTTTGTAAATAAAGAATGTAAGCCAACAATTCTTTCCCTCTTAACTGATGATGGCACATAGAGCAATATGTGTGTGAGAGGAGGAGGCAAGGAGTGGAGTGTGAGAGAAAAGGAAATTAAGATAATGAAGGGGAAAAGGAAAAGCAAGGAGGGATACACAGAGTAGAAAGAACAGAGAAAAACACAGGATGTTAATGAACTGAAAATTAGTTTACAAGGAAACTTGAAAAATCTAGTTCAGCCAAGATGAATCACACTAGTACTTCTTTTCCCTTGGGTGAATGCCATAAATCACCTGACAATGATAGTGAAAGCTCTCAATCCCACAGATTTTATTTGAAGGGAAGGAATTATCTGATTTAATTAATTATCTGAATTAATTATCTGATTGCACTTATAATGCAGAACATACAAATATAGACATTCTGATGTAAAAAAATAAATTTCCCAACTAGTCACCTGAATTCCTGCTTTAAACTTGAGGTTTGTTGTTCATTTTAGTTTGAGGGAGTTTGGCCCTCAGGGCTATCTGGTGGATTTTCCATTTAAAAATAAAAGGCCAGAAGAGTACCCAAAAAATCAGATCAAAGTCTGTTTCACAGGCACTCAGTCAGACCTGGGCAGGGGGAGATGGTGTCACATGCATCTGTGTGCTGGGTTCATGTGAATAACTACAGACGTGTGTTGTCATCATCACATCTGCTTGCATGGTGGGGAAAGGCCTTGTCAACCAAGCCTGTGACTTTTCACCAGCTCCAGGTCAGCACATCACCTGCAGTGCCACCACTGATACTGGGAAGGAGAAGGTGGGGCCAAACATGTAAAACTCATGCAAGCTACAAGAGGTCACTATGTGTCTGGAATATTTACACGGTGGACATTTCCACTGTAGATGTTTCAAAACTGCTTGGGTAATCTAGTCTCTTCAGGGAACAGAGCCATTCCCACATAATTTATGTGACTAACCGCAACAACTACATGAGTTCAGCCTTTTCACATCTGAAGGAATCACTGGGAACTCTGCTTGTGACAGTCCACTGAGCTAAAAATAATGTGGAAAATTATCTCCCCACGGATATCCTGTGAGGAAAGACAGTCTAAATTTAAGATAAATCATTCTTTGAGGTTATTTACCCACCTCTAGTTAAATCTGATATATCCCTTCATCTATAACAAAATTCTGGACAGTATAAACTCAAATTAGGTCATAGCTTGCATTTGGCAGGATGATACTATGGAAGCACTGGGAAGCATTGGTTGACTGAAGAATGAAATGAAGAATTTATTAAACACCCAGTAAGAAACATAAATTCACTCACCCTTAAAGAAACACACACACATATTTCACACACTTGGAAGCTTCCCATTCTGATGGAGACCAGGGTGGACTTTGCCCTCAAGATTGTACCCTATTATAAGGAGAGCTCTGAGGACCAAAATGAGCCTGGGAGTAAGTAGTCACCACTCCATTGTTCTTTCTGGTTTTACACCCAGTGATACCAGCACAAAGCTTTGCTATGGTTCTATGAATATCTTTTTACTAAGAATTGTTTCTTTTCTTTAGACATTATATCACTATACGCTTTTACAAAACAACAATGACATATTGCGATGGCCAAGTTTCTTGATTCAAGGCTTCAAAAATTCTAATAGTTGAACAAAATGCTTTAAAAATAACTGTGAGGGATGTGGAATAAAAAAAAAAAGACAAAATGCATCAGATTTGCTAAACAGTTCTTTTTATTTTTATCTTTTCTTTGCTTCTTAAAAAACAGTCTTGTTGCTTTATAGGAGTGTATTCAACTCATCTAATTCAGATTCTGGATCCAGCCTAGTCCGACTCCCTGTTTGACTTTATATATAGTGGATGTCCTCATGTAACATGTTGAAATTGTTTACTAGAACATAAATTTAAACACTGAATCAAAAACTTTTAACACAATGTAAAAAGCAGGACTAGAGAAGAGTATCCATTGAGTATGTAGCTGGTAGAAGACAATTCACAAAAAAAATAAATAACTCTATTACAATATTTTTCCTCATCTTTTTAATTCAAGGAATTGTCAGCTTGCTCAAAACTGCCCATCCTGGTAGTCAAATATAGGTGGTGTGTTCCAAGGGCATGTGTTGTTTTTCTAGTTTAGAGGATAATTTTGACAAGCACCTGCTCTTCACTCTCAATCTGTAACATGACAGACAAGGTGAATTCTTCTGGTCTTCCTGAAAACAGTAACAATACATGTCCCGTTGGCCAAATGTTTTACCTTCACCTAAAGAGCTGCTATTGTTCTGTCATCATTTCTTTTTTTGTGCTTGATGTGGCACTCCTGTGATTTGAGCTTTTATGATAAATAACATTCTACTGAATCCCATTTTAAAATAGTTTCTAGGAGATTTTAAATGTTGCAGTTGTAACCAACAAACAGTAAATAAATGGAAATAAAAAACTCAATAGAACTTGAATAAGCTTACCCTACTTTCCATGAATTCTTTATTTCCATTTCATTTGAAATTTTGTATTTTTCTATTCTGTCAAATGATGTAAAGGGAGGTGAAACTTTCTTTCATAAATAAAACCATTATAACCCGTCACCGAGAGGATGACTTCTTAGGAACTATCAAGAAATGATAGTGGCAGCATGCCTTTCGAATGACTAATGCTTTATACCCAGGAGATTTTATTGAACTTACAGCACTGCGTGATCTAATAGTAAACAGCCATAGATATAAATGGTTAGGAACATTCTCTACATTGACCAAATCAATTTTCTCCAGCTTCACCTCTGAAACCAACACGAAACTAATCACCAAAAATTTCTTACCAACTTCTGGAAAATAAAGTTGCGATTCAGATCTCTACTGAAAAAGTAAAAGGCAGGGGTGATTATTTTACTACATGAGGCTACCTGGCAGTTTTATAGTGGTATTACTCAATAAACACATACTGCTCCTTTACCTAGCATTGATTCTTTTTGTCTCATTCTCCAAAAGCTAAGAAGATTAAAGAAAATGAATAAAGCATCATCTCAGCATTTCATCTGATGTAAATCATGTGAGTGACTTCTGCAAACCTGTGTCCACTTAACCTGGCTGTGTATATGGCAGTTTTATTAAATGGAAAGGCTGAAACACATTGAAATAAGACATTTTAACAGAATACAAACAAGAATAGACCCTTTTATCTCAAAATCACAAAAAGGTTCATCTAACAACATAGTTAATTGAGACCTTACTTCAGAAAAGTATTATCTGAGTGATTAGTGATTAGTTTTAAATCTAAAAAACATTATTATGAATACCTTAGAGCTGAAAGGAAATTATGATGCTAATGGGGAAATAGAATGGAAGTAGAATATTATTTTAAGTCAAAATTAATTGTGTCATATGCCAAAATCCAAATTACAAAATAGTAGCACATCTCTTGACTGATAAAAATGGTACATTCTTGTCTTGCTTCAAACAGGTAAAACATACCCAAACTACAACTTTCCTTGTCAATAACAGTGGTTTTGGTACTAAAATGATTTGACTATGTATCCATTCTGAATCATCATCTGGTAACAAGTTTGAAACACTGGGGACTTTCAAGGTTACAGGTAATATTAATGTATTCATGTAAATCATTTTCTGTTTTTCAATAGTTTTAGTAGGCATATAATTCAACTTTATTTATAAATAAAATGGGTTTAATGGGTATATGTATACACCCAGAATATGTCTCAAAGGTTGCCCTTTTGCACCTGTGATTGAAGGTTTCCTTCCCTTTGTTAATACATGAGGTTTCTAAAAGAATATTTTTTTCTTGAAGGCACAGATGTTATATCACAGAGAATTTTGTTTCACATTATAAATAGTTCAGGTGTAAAGAAAAATTTCAGGGAGAAATTTCCTGTTTATATACATTTATCTTCAGTAATTATCTTTGAAGAGGAAACCTATTTAAAAGAAAAAAAAAGAGCTGCATATATAGGTAATACTGACATATTGACATATTTTAGACATTTTTTTCTAAATGTTTGACCAATACAAAAACTAATCTTTAAGTTAACGTTATCTTTCTCCTCCCTATTCCTTGCCTCAGGTGTACCTGTCTACTTTTGAAACAGCTATTAATCTTTTCTATTCAGACTAAATGTTCATCTCATATTTTAACTTTGTGTGGTGTTGATTAAGTATACAGACTAAAAAAATATGTCCAATATTTCCATAGTTTTGACTAAGAGGTAGTAACTGGAATGTCTGACAGTATGTCCCTGATAAAATATTTCATTAACTGTTGAAAAGTTTCATAGAATCATAGAAACATTTGGGTTTGAAAGGGTTCCCCTGTCCTATCTCTTGTTACTTGGGGGAAGAGACCAACACCTACCTCACTACAACCTTTCAGGTAGTTCCAGAGAGCAATAAGGTCTCCCCTGAGCCTCCTTTCCTCCAGGCTAAACAGCTCCAGTTCTCTCAGCCTCTCATAAGGCTTGTGATCTAGAGCCTTCACGACTTCATTCCCCTTCTTTGGACACACTTCAACACCTCAATGTCTTGTAGTGAGGGACCTCACACAGAACACAGTATCGGAGGTGCAGCTTCACCAGTGCCAAGTACAGGGGGACAATCACTGCCCTAGTCCTGCTGGCCACGCTATTGCTTATAAAAGCCAGGGTGCTGTTCAAACTTCTTGGCTACATGAACACAAGCTGGGTCATGTTCAGCAGTTGTTGACCTATGCCCACAGGTCCTTTTCTGTCAGGTAGCTTCCCAGCCACTCTTCCCCAGGTCTGTCTGTGGCGTTGCATGGGGTTGTTGTGAGCCAAGTGCAGGACTCAGCACTTGGTTCGGTTGAACCCCATACAACTGGCTTCAGATCATCAATCTAGCCTGTCCAGATCCCTCTGTACAGCCATCCTACTTTCCTACCCCTCAAGCACATCAACACTCCTGCCGAACTTGGTGCCTGCAAACTACTTCCCAAGGGACTCTGTCAATCAGTCTCCTAAACAGGCCAAAGTCTGTCCTCTGGAAGTCCAAGGTAACAGTTCTGCTGACCCCCTTCTTAGTTCTCCAAGAATCAATAACTACAATTTTGTGATTGCTATGCCCAAGATGGCCTCCAACCATATAATAACACACAAGTTCTTCTTGGTTCAATGGGAGCCTTCACTAGTTGGCTCACTCACCATCTGTGTATCTTCCACGCACTCCAGGAACCTCCTAGACTGTTTTCTCTCTGCTGTAATGTATTTCCAGCAGACATCTGGTAAGTTGAGAACAAAAGCTAAAGATTGTGAGACTTCTTCTAGCTGCATGTTGAGTATTTTGCCTGTCTCTCCAGATAAGGTAAGACAAGAGCTGTATGTCTAAGTACTAAAATATCTATCATATTAAGTATATACTTCTCAAGGAACAGAACAGTATTTCCTAGGATACAACTATATATCAATTAAGTAAGGAAAGTATCAGAAGTACCAAGTGATAGATTATTTGTGCCATTAGATTTTGTTACAGAATAATTTTGGCTGCCCCTAAATGATGACTTTGAGATGATGTAGTAGTGAACAGAGGCAAAATTATTAAACCAAGGGGGATCAAGGAGAAAAGGTCTGATTCTCAAAGTAAAATCTTGTTAAAATTCCAATGATAAAAAGTTTTGTTTTTTCCAGTCTTTAAAAAAAGTTAGATCAAGCTTTTTTCTATTAGAAAAACAGTCTTCCAGGATGAACATTTGACATTATATCTTTTTTCTTTATTTTTTTAATCAAGGTTAGGATGAAAATTCAGTGTGGTTTGCCCTCTGTGAAAGAAGTGCAATCAGGTTAAGCCTGTAAATGCTTTGGAGACATTTCTTAATTCTACCAAAGGCTTGGGCTTGCTGGGTTTGGTTTCTTGTCTGTTGGGTTTTGTTGGGCTTTTCTTTCTTGTCTTGGCTCTTCCTGTTTTAAAAATTATTTCACATCTAACACACCTTCGATTCAGGGCCAAAAATTCAAATAATATTCCAAAGGAATTAATTATTAAATGTGAATAAAGGTCTTTCCTAGCTTTAAATTGTACTGTAGTTAATTTCAGAGGAATAATAAAAAAAATATAAACTTTATTGTCCAAGAAAAGAAGGGTTTCTCTGTCTACTTAAAAAATGTTAAGAATCCACAGAGCAGTTTTTCTAAACTAAGTTTCTGAAGATTAAATAGGAAAATGTATATAACTAATATTTAATGCATGTTATAATGCCTCAAATCGTGCAATTTCCTTGGCAAACAGAGAAAGCTGTGCTCAAACAAAGCCTAAGCATTTTCAGTTTTGGTACAGTGAGAACCCTCACTTCTGTTTTGGCTGTTACCCCTCATAGAAGTAAAAGTAATCATATATGTCTGTGTTTGCAGGCTTTTGCTTTTGCTTCCTAGCTTGGTTCACATTGTTGTGAAGGAGCAGTCACCGTAGGCCTTAATGAGTCAGAAAGGGATGGGTTCTCTCTTTCCTGCTGATATTCAGCAAGAGATTTTTTCCACAAGTCTGTGTAAGAGAATAGCCCTTCATTTATTTAAATTTCAATTGAAGCTCTTCAGAAACTAGTGGGTTTTTTTGTTTAGTTGCTTACTTAGAGACTCCAGGTGACCATCAGTAGTTATGTATGTTAAAGATCAAAGAGGAAAGAAGAGAAAACACTAAAACAAAAATTTAAAAACTGCATGAATGCAGTGTCATTGATTCAACATGCCATTTTCAGAGCTTGTCTGTAACAACTTCTCTGTGGAGAAATTGTTTCCTTGCCAAATTTGAGGTGGAACGCACATCAAGGAATGACTAATATGTCAATGCAGTGTTTTATCAGTTCAAGCTCTATTTTCTTCAGAGGTATTTTACTTGCAATAAATATATAGATATATTGGTATTAACTATGAGTTATTTCACTATGAAGGGGCCCTTAAACGAAAACTTTGATTTCTATCTTTTTTTTTTTTGTAAACTACTGGTAATCTTGAACGTAAACATCACCTTTGTAATATTTAATTTCCTTAGATAACTTTTCTAATACCTAAACCTTTCTAATATCTAAACCTAAACTATTGTTTATGAATCTACCCTTTGGAAAATACACATAACAATAAGTGGAATTTCCCTATTCTGTTAGAAAGCAAATGAATGACTGTATCTAAATGAAGTTAGATAATTCTCCAAAATGCTCACATCTCATTTATAAGTATTTCTCATATGCTCAGAGATGTCATGTGTTGCAGTTACACATTCTTTTCTAATTTGCAAGTTCAGACCTTTATAAGATAAATTTTCCGAAAATATTGATACAAAGCAAGGGTAATACAACAATAAATGTTCATTAAATTGGATGCATGAAGAAAAAGAGACTGCTGCTCATATTTCTTTCAAATAGTTTTTTTTACCTACCTGTGGAATGCTTCAGTAGAACACTTAAGACGTATATAGGCTATTACATGAAAAACCATTCTCAAAGGCTATCTTTAGTGTAGAAAGGTCAATGAAGAGTAGGAGAGAAGATATCTTAGATGTTGGTTGTAGCATGAGAGCAGCAATCTATCCTGGAGGATTTGAATCAGCTTCTGGAGGAGTCTTAAGGAAGTATAATAGAGTTAACCTGGGTGAGTTATTCCCTGAGTCTCATCTCAAAAATTATTTTGCACTTGTTTTAAAATGTACTTTTAAAAAATGAATGATAACCGATTTTTATGCTACTGTATGTGAAGTAGTGAGCAACTTAGGATGATAATGGGAACATTTTGGACTTATTTTCTTTTATGCCTTGAAGTGAACTAGCTGTAAGAAACAATGGTATATATATGGGAGTTTGTACCTCATTAAGCCATAAATTGCGCTAGGTATCCTTCTGCAAAGCTATTGTAAAAGGAGAAACTGGGGTGGGGGGGGGGAATCTCCTCAGTGAAATGTATTCATCAACTTTTTAAACTTTATTGCAAAAACAGTGTAAGGATACCCTGATCTAATACTAGAAAATCCTCAAGAATTTTTAGAAGAATACAAACAATTAAAGAAATTTAATCAGAAAACAGCAACACAACTGTGGGAGAAGCAACTGAAAAAAAAATATATACTTTATGAACAATGATATTTAGAAACTGGAAGACTAGGAAGGAATAATGGAAATTTAAATGATGTGGCAAAATGAGTGCAAGATATCCAGTGAGGAAAGGACAACAGACCTTTGAAAGAATATACAGGATACATAGTAGCTGGATGTGTGACCCCTGAAGCTCTACTCTTACTTGACCAGCAAACTGACCAACACACATATTTAAAATCAAAATCAGCTCAATAGCAGTGTCACTGCTACTGCTTTTCAGAGAATTTGGGAAAGGCTGTCTGCTAAGACGGAATCTAATTCCACATGGGGCTCATACAGAAGATTTCTATGGTCAGCTCCTTGGGGAGGTAAACAAGGGAAAAAACATCTTTCAATAAATAATATCTATCATCATTATACTGTAAGGTAAAGAGTCTAAACCTGTTATTCAGCAGTATAAGATTTACATTTATTAGAGAATGACTGATGAAAAAAGTCTCCACAGAAGACTCTATGCATTCACAGGCTAAAGAAACCACCAGGGGACTAGTTTGCACAACTGAACCAAATTAAATGAAAAGAAAGGCACAGCTGGCCATGTATAATCATCATCATATTACCTTTTTTCTCCTAGCTGTTGTGTACACCTCTCTAACTTACTTTCAATAAACAGCTCTACTCTGAGCAAGCAACAAAATTTTTAAATTAGAAAATACTTAAGAGGAACACTCTGTTAGAAAAACTGAATGAATTTTTATCCTACCCAACTTCTCCTATTTCTCTGCCTCTGAAAATTCCATGGGTATGACAAACCAATTTAGAAACTGTTCTAAAAATTTAGTCCTCAAAAATAAAATCAGAAAATAGAGTCATAAAGATTAAAATATTGTTAAATTATTGTCATTAAATAAAAGCCTGCTGAAAAAAAAAATTGAAAGAGTTGAAATAACTACCCCCACTTTTTCATACATCATACTGTTCTGTAACAGTAGTGGAAGATGCATGTTTTGCAATTTCCCACAGAAAACTATTGTTTTCCTTCAAGAAGTCTTACAGAAACTGAACTGTGTTAAATTCCACTGACAAAGGTAAGAAAGGCAGCTATAGTCTCAGGTTCACCAATACCTCAGCTTGCATTTCTTCAGCTTGTATTTGAAAATAAGTTCTCAGCAGTATTTACTGGGTTCAGAGACAATTGGTGTCCCACTCTTCATGACTACAGGTCTGGGGGGGGGGGAAGGGGGGTTGTTTGTTTTTTTGCTTTTATTTTTTCGCCACATCATCTGACTTGCTTTTCTCTCATCATTGAATATATAGTTGTGAAAATCAACAGACATTACCTACAACACCAATTAAGCAGTTAAGTTGTTACCAGCATAAAAACAGTTTTTATAAAAAGATGTTAATGTCCACATAAACCTTGTTCTGTCATTGTTCCCAGTATCTGCCAGTGATCTTCAGTAAATTATAAACGAACAGGTAAATGATTGCTAATACCAGAAACCCATTCAATGCTGCCAAAAGAGGTGGGGTGGAGGAAATAATTTTACAAAAATATTGACGGTCCCCTAATGGCCTGTTTCTGAAAAGAAAGTGCATCTTGAACCCCCTGGTACTTCAAAAAAAGCTCTTGTGCAAATTCCATGAGGAACAACAGTGCAAAAAAAGTGCATTAAAAAAAAAAAAGAAGTCTGTAGCATACCGACTTACCAGCCATGCCCACTTGCAGAACTTGGCAGCAAATAGGAAGACAACCATTTTTTTCTGGAAAAGATACAAATGTCACATGAGTTGCATTCAAATGTATAAACTTAAGTTTGTAAATCTTAGGCGTTTTTTCTCTCTACAATGGACAGCTGGAGATGAGGTACCTTTAAGCAAGGAATTTATCTCATCTTGAGACAAGCTTGTAATGAAGGCGAGGTAAACCATCTTCATTAGTTATATATTTTTCTCTATTGATATAAAACAGGATTTGCTCAGATATAAGTGTTTGTTTTATTCAGTTACAAGGAGGTGAATCTGACTTCATGTTATATTTTCAGCTGTCCTGACGGTTTGAAAAGCAAATTGGAAACTGGTCTTTATAATTGTAATGCATTGTTTAAATAAAATAAGAATTTTTTCCCATCCATTTAAAAGAAAATTAACATTTTTATATACATTTTAACATTTTATTATAAAAAGTGGAAGAATAGATGAAGAATTCACAGCTTTTTCCACTACTATGTAGCTCTGTGTTTTTGACAGAATGGGGTAGGGGCTGGCTTTCAAAACTGAAGGACCTTCACTTGAAGCATTAAATGCAGTCTTCAAAAGTCACACTATCCACTTTGCAGACAATCCTCTAGTCTGATATTTTCTAATTGTAAGTAATTTACTGAAATCTGAATAACAATTTTAAAAGTTAAATGTAAATTAAGATTGGACTTCACAACTAATTTGCAATTATGCTGCTTATCTCATTAACACACAGATAATTTTATTTTATACTTACATACTTTTGATTCTAAATATTCGCTTAGAATTATCATAAAATTTTAAAATGTTATGTTAGTATGATTATAGATTCAAATTACACTGTAACGTTTTCCTTTATGAGCCTTCTTTGTATGTGCATTACTGTTCAAATTTTAAATATATTATTAATTTGTATTTTCAGTTTATATTTGGAAGAATGTAGAATATAAGAAATTTTATATCCAAAATTATACAGAGCCTCTTTTTCTCTTTTCTGTCTTTCAGTGACTGAAGTGCTAAATAATTGGGTTTACCCTTTCTTAGAGAAATATGTAGATATACAGTAAATCAATAACATACCACAGGAATGAGGTAACCAGGTATATAGAGGAGACCCTTCCTCCCACCTGTACTTAAAATTAGTATAATACAATCTAGTGAAAGAGTACCTAAATTCAGACTAGTCTGTCATAATAACACTTTGAATGGGAGGCAGTCAGGTGACCAATCTTACAATTTCCTCTTGCCTGGTTGGTGCACATGGTCTGTACAGGTTCTGATTGACAACAAATTCAAAATTGTTTTCAAAATGTTTTTCCAAGGTGTTAGTCATGATTCACAATGAGCTGCAGCATGTTGCCACTATCCTTCATCTAGTATGAGCTGTTAAAGCTTTTTGCAGGGGAGACTAAAAGAAAGGCCATTGTCTCCACAATGCTTCTTTGAAGTGAATAGCTACTGCTCATGTACTTCTGTAGGTGGGAGGAATAATCTGAAGGAGTGCAGATTTCCTCAGTATCCTAAGCCTTTCCCAGCTGGCTTGTGCTTCTCACTGTCAGATGAGATCAAAAGGGAACAGTGTCAGACGCAGAATAGTTACAGCATTAGTAGTTACACGTCTGTGTTTTTTATTTCAGACGTATTGAAATAAAGCAAGAACATCACTCTTTGCCATATATTTGCTGAAAATAAAACTGGGTACAAAGATATTTAGGATCCATGGAGATTTTGCTGGAAAATCACCAAAACTCCAGTTTTCATGCTGCAGAAGAGCTTGACACTAGGCAGACGAGTAATCTCTCCCCAGTCCAGAAAGAACATGTGCAATAGAAAGGGATGCCTGGCTCTCCCATCTTTCCTCCAAATATAGGAAACTTTCATTATACAGAAGATTTAGAATAACACTAACATATCAGTCAGCCCATGAAGTGCAACAGTTACTGTCTTTGAAACAGAAAATTGAGCTGCCCTTTTGTATTGCATAAGTACTTGAAATTATTTGCTGAGCTGAGCTGTCTACCAGCTGATCAACCAATTAAGCAATGAATCCCAGCTCCATTAAGTGAAGGGTGCAAGTGTGTCAGCTGTGGAGCAGTTTGGGTGGTCTGAACATAGTGACAGCTATGTGAAGAGTAGACATGGTAAGCCGAAACACAGCACCCAAGTAAATAGGTGACTTGCTAAACCACTGGCACATAAAGTATAATTAAAGGGATTCAGGAAGCACTGAAGTGAGAATATATAGCAAACAGGGAAATAACAGCTTTTTGTACTGTTTCAGAAGGATGCAGACTACAAATGAGACTTCTCTTGTAGTTTCAACACTGCAAATAGAGATGTGCAATCTAATGGCCATCTGGTGAGTACCTAATAATATTAATCTCATACAGTTCCTGTACAACCAGTAATAAAGTATCTTCTCAACCAGTACTTCCACTAAAGATTCTGTTCCACCTTCTTCAGTGGCTATTAAAAGTGTATTAATGTTTGGGTTGCAGCTCTTAAGAGTCTGAAAGTGTTATTAATGGCTGTCTCTATTCACACATTGCATGCAGCTGTGCAAGTTTGCTGCACTTAATCACACACTTTGTTATCTTCTTAGTCCTCTTTTTCATGCTGTGAATAAGGCACTGCAAGTGTATTTGTAATTAGGGAAACTTAACTTCCTTTCTCTCAGCTTTCTAAGTCACATCTCGTATTGGATCTGTGATATACTTGGTGCTGCCTAGGTAAGGAGCAAAACACATGATTGTAAGGGAGCGCCTCCCTTTAATTATTTTGCCAGTGGCACTATTTCTGACTGAAAAATACAGAGAAGTACTCACATTATGAGAAACATTGGGTTTCCTTTCTTTGAATTCCCAAGGACTTAATAACCACTTCTCCTTCATTCCTCTCTCCTTTCCACTAGAATTCCCCCCAGCTACATTGATTTCCTTCATGAATTCTTCAGTGGAAGAGTATCGCAGAGCGCCTCAGTAAGAACGAGGTAAACACTGTCAAATAACTGTACAAGTACTTGAGCTCTCTGGCTCAAGAGGCTGCAGGTTGTTTCAGCAGAAAGTCACTGGTGGATGTGAGGGAAGTGGTGGGGGAGAGGGGAGTCAAAAAAAAGGGGAAAAGAGAGCAAACAAAGTGCCCAAAATGTCTCACCACAGTTCTGGAGATGGATTCAAGCTTTCTAAGTGTTGTTTCCCAGGCTTTAAATGAGTTAAGTGTATACATATTATTATGAAATATTTAAATATGTATGTATGAAATAGATATAGAGGTATGCAGTTATATAACTATGTATGTAGTTTCTTGTCCTCTAGAATTATTCTTGCCAGCTTCTCTTTTTTCCTTTTGATTTTCCCTCCACTGAGAGGAAGAGACAGAAGTACTAGGGAAGACAATTATTTTAAATATATAAATAAAGCAGTGCTTTATGCTCTCTAAAGTCTATTATAATGAGTCATTCCAAACTTTCTAGGAGTTTACAAGTTACTGAAAACATACAAGCGGTTTTTATTCAGTTTGAAGCAGAAAAATCTATATTTGGGATGATAAATGAATTTCCTTTCCCAGGAAAATTAAAAACCTGGCAGGGCTGGAAGTGTGTTTGTTTGTTTTCCTTCAATGTTTTGATGAACTCAAGACCTATCAATTTGATTTTTTTTTTTTTAGGTTATTTATTATATATGAAAATAATTAAAAGAAAACATTCTGATCCCCAAAGATCACAGTGTTTTTGTTACTTAGAGTCAAATCTTCACTCTGTAAATTAGAAAACAGAATTAGTCTGGACGGCTTATTTAAAGAACAAAAAAAAAAAAAATCTGCTTTACTTAAAGGGGGAGAAGGGTGTCACTTCCAAAATGCAACTTGACAGACTATGCTGCCACCTTGCCAAAAGATTTCTTACTAATTTTTGTTTAAAAATTGTTTTTTGTTTAAAATTTGTTTAACAAAGCTGCTATGTTTCCATGAAAACTTATGTTTTAAATATATTGTCATTTCAGAAAGGAAAGAAAATAAAGGAAACTTTCAATTGCTTTGGGTCTAGATGAAAGCAAATCAAATTAAATTCAAAGGAGCATCTGATTTTTTAGGTGTTTAACTGAGTCTGTGAGCTTTTTGAGACATACTTGTTAGTAAGAAAAAGACTGTCATGAGTTGAAAGGAAAAGAAATCAATAAATTATTAAGAAAAGCACAACTGGATTCCTTTCTGCTTTCTTACAGGGCATTTTCCCACTAAACGAATTGTTCTTTTATCTTTGCCTTGCATTATTTTGGTAGCAAATGAGAACAATTTCCAGAAAATGTAAATTAAAACCAACAACATCGTAAAAGAATCCTTTAAAGATTTACATTTAAGGCACAGTTTGATATAATCAATAACAAAAGTAAAACTCATGCTAACACCCACATTTTGTATTTCAATTTTTAAACACACTGCCTTTTCTTGTTTAAGCTTTTGAGCTCCCTTTCTTTGTTATACATAAATGTATATGAATGGAATAAAGGCTAACATAAAAAAAGCAGCCTTTATTGGCATGAGCAGAGCTTACAAAAACTTTCAGATTTGATTGCTACATGTTAGGCTTCTAAAGTCAAGATCAACTGCTTGAAGTGTCAAGCACCTGCAATTCCCCATTGGCCTCATTTTTAGAGTTTAGATCACTTTTATTGACATAGCTAAATGCGGGTTTAAAAGCAGGATTTAAAAGCAGGATTTTAAGGAAAGTACTATTGTTTTGCTCTCTTTCCTGCCTTCTTCCTTTCTTCTCTTTCTCCCTTTCTCCCTTCCTTCCTTTCCTGCACACACACACACATATTCAAGGTTTTAAAAGCTAAGTTACAAATCCAGTATGACCCAGCACTTTGTCCAATACTGTGAATTACTTGTAAGATAGGTAGACCTAGATAACAGTAGAATGAGATTCAGATTGGCAAAAGATAGAATAATATTACACTCTATGTACAACAGAATAAGGTTTAATTAACATTGATATTAATTTCTAACACTCCAGTTCTTTTCCTATCTACCCTACCTAATGAATAATGAAGTTTTCAACAGTGCCAGTCTGCTCACTCACTGAATGAGGAGAAGGAAGTCATGGATAATCAAGACGACAAAATTTCTTGATAAACTAGTGCAGTCTGCAAGACAGAGCCTGCAGGCTGCCATTTTATGCCTGCTGTCTGCACAACAATTAGCAACACTGTAGAATGAAAACCAGTATGAAAGTCTAATTCCTTTTCATTACTGAGAGTTTAAAGTGATAGATGATAGATAAGAACAGTTATACAGATAAGAAAAGAAAAAAGTGATGTTTGGTTTATGGATTAAAGACACAAGAAAAAAATTGTGTCTTGGACATGATATAAAATCAAAGCCTGCTTACGCTCACCTTCCCTTCACTGAAAGGAATCTATTCATGGAAGTTCAAGCATTTTTCTGCTGAACACTTAGCTAATTTAATTCAGTAGAAAAACTCCAATTAACCTCAGGGCAACCTGATCTGACCTCTTGGCTGGCCACTATTCTGAGCCTGTTTATTTATTAATCTGGCAGGTTTAAGATGTTTCTGAATCCATTATATTAAGATAATTATAATAGTCACTTATATTAGAGAAAGACAATTATACTTAATCTGATGGATGTCACCATTCTTTCAGGCATTAGTAAGGAAGATTAAGCTGCTTCCTGTACAGTTATTTGCATGGCTACCTGAGCATGGTACCCCTATTGTGCGCATATCGCACTTCTCAAGCTATTCATCACTTTTCCTGAGTACAAATTTACTTAAAATGCACGTATCAGTAGCAATAAGTGAAAGGAAGCAGATGTTTGATGTGTCCCTCATTGCATTGACAGGCGCAACACACAGTGCTAAAGACCCCTACTGCTTCCTCCAGGATCACAGCTTTTGGGTGTCCATAAACATAGTTTGATTGAAGGCCATACAAAAGAGTGGCATGGCCTTTGGCCTTTTTATGACTTGGTGGTTTTGGAAAGCTTTGTCTGAGATAAGCCATTGTACAACTGTCTCTTAACTGGCACAAGCCTAATTTGCCTGACATCAATACAGGCTTCAGATAAATCTCTTCCAGATAGGATAAATGAAATAGCATATTATTAAGAAAATGGTTTGGGATTTTTTTTTTTTTTTGGTTTTATATATTCATCAAAACAAGGCATCTCAAACAGATTATACCATTAGTTAGAGACTGACTAGAAAGAGATCTGGAAATTCTTCATATAGACAGATGTACTTAGCAAGATTTGCTTTAAGATAACAATTCCTAAGCATATATTTCTTAAATATATGTTCCTAAAAACAGTATTTCCTAAATGTTGCCTCTATAATACTTCCTGAATTGTAGTAGCACAGCACTTTTTTCTCTTTCTCTTCTCTACATAGAAAATAAGTGCAGCCATGCTGTGTCAGGCCAAGGATCATCTAACTCAGTATGCTTTCTCTAGCAATGGCCATAAGCAAATACCTAAGGAGAAATATGAACAAACTAAGCATGCACAATATTTCCAGAATTCTCCCAGCCTCTAAACATTTTCAGTTCAGTGTATTTGCTGAACTGCCTCTGGTTTTTATACAATTAGTAACTTTAAATGACATTATCTTCTACAGACTTGTTTCATCTCATGCCTGTATAAGCTTCTACTTTCAAGGACACCATCTGAAAACAAATTTCACAAGTCTCCTATTTTTTTTCTTCTTTTTGACTCCAGGTTCTACTAATATCATTTTTTTTTTTTTTTTTTTTTGTAAGAGGGGAAAAATTAACTTAATCAACCCTCCCCTTAACATTCATTATTTTATAGACTTCTTTCATATTTCCCCTAAGTCATGTCTTTTCTGGGCTTGATAGCTACTAGTGTATTTACTCAATTTTTATATGAAAGTCAGTCTGGGAGCCAGCTAACTTTTTCTCCTCTTTTAAATTTTCCCTCCAACTCCTTTCTTTAAGTTTTCTTGTTCAACCCCCATCTCCATAATACCTCCTATTACACTTTCACTGTGATTAATTTCATCAGACACTAGAGAACTATGCAGATATCTGTTACACTTGTGTAGTTATGTGGACTGGTTATTCATAATCACTGAAGAGAAAATATAGATGGTCTAGTTAAAAATCTCTCATATAGATGGTTATCTATAAGATACACCCTATAGCATGTAAAAGGAAGGATTCCCTGATTTCCCTGTTTCTGTACCACATCAGCAAAATTATGGATACTTCAACAGACAAAATGACAACTTTTTCTTACCTTGCTCTGGTAGATTTCTGCATGTAGAAAATAACCTGTGATTCAGTGTCTGTCTTCTTGCTTGTCTGACTGAACTAATGTTACATAAAGACTCCAGTCTATGACAAGAGGTTTCTGCCTTCTTGCATGCTTGTCTTAGTAGTTATTGTTATTAGAAGCAACAGAAGCAACAAAAAAAAGATATCAGGTTTTCCAGTTGCAGAAGTAGAACTTCCACAGATATTCTTGTTTGTCACAAGAATAAGATCTCTGTTTTCTAGTGGCCACTTTTCTCTTTGCTTCTAGGCTCTCTAATCACTAATCAGTCACCACTGAAATTGTCAAGTTATTTATTTCCCAGGTGACGCACAGGAAAATATCAAGGAGTTTCCAAAGTCATCTTTTTTTGTGTGTATTATACTGTTAGCAGGGTGGGATTTGGCTTTGAGAGTTCAGAATTCTTCATGCAGGTAGTAGAAGTAGGTAGAATAATGCTACCTTTATGCAGGTATCAGAAGTAGGTAGCCCACCTCTAGGGGAACTGAAATGACACTTTCCCTCCTATAACATTAACATAATTACTAGGCAATTGTAATATTTCTTTCTAGTGGAGCAGCTGAAGCAATGGTTCAAGTAGAACAGAGAAAATGATTCTGCGGTTCAAATGCTGCTGCTGTGTACTTCTGTACTAAAAAATTCATTATCCATTCTTTCTAAAATGTTATTCCTTCATTAGCAGAAAAATCTTGACATATACAAGTAATGTTTGCTTTTTGAAATATGCATGCTCAAAAACAACTGTAATTAACTGGATTATACAATCTGTCCACTTACATGATTACTGCTGAATATCTAGCTAATATTGTGCCCACTGTTACAAATAACTTAATAGATTTAGTAATTTTAAGGATTTAAATTCATATTGGAGGAGTGTTTCTGTGTAGTAAAGGTGCTAAGGCAGCTATGGAGGTCTTATTGATACAGGTTTTTGTGTGCCCAAAGCTTTTCCATGTTTTCCACCATTATCAGTTCATCTATTAAAAGATATTCTTTTTCCTCTAAAACCTTCTCTCTTTATGACTATCCACAACATGCTAATTTCAGGAAAAGAAGCTCGCGCTAGTTACTATTGCAGTAACATAATATCAGGGTGGGACATGATCCACCTGACAGAAGGGCACATTGCTGAGGTAAACATAGGAACTTTTCCTTCAGTTGTAGATGTTAAAAACTCTGTATTTTTTTTCCAGAACTAAAAGGCAGTCCTGATAGCTGTCATACTGAACATACCTGCTCCTCCAAAAAAAAAAAGCTTCTTAAAAAGTGGTGGCTAGATTCTGGAAGTGTCTGCAGCTATGAATTGCTCCTACTCAGTATTCACTGACAGCTCCACTGAGATGCTGGGAGGAAAGCTGTATCTTTTTCCCATGCTCACATCAAGATACAACAGAGATAATACTCTGTGTGTAGGAATGAAAGTGGAGAAGAAGAAAACAGAAATGCCAGTGAAGAGAGAAGGTGGAAAACCCCTGCTGAGAAGCATGCCATTACAAACAAATGGAGGCAGACTGCAGAAAAAAAGTAACAGAAAAGCATAAACCCCACATTATTTGGTGAAACTGTATTTCAGAAAGTCCCAAAGCTGTAACTGCTTTCTGACCTAACAAATGTTATTTCTAAAAGGCTAAGTAAGTTATTTTCTCTAGTCTCATTTCTCTCTCCAAAATACTACCATAAGGCAATAACTGTTGAACTGAAGCTAAGTCAAGTAACAAAAATTCAGCCCACCACCAGTTGAAATGAGTGTATAAATCCAAGTTAATCACACCTCATTACTACTGTAAGTTATATATTCATCACATTCTCTATACTTTTTTTCTCCTTGGATTTATCTGCTTCCAGGGGTTTAAGTGGATTCTATACTCCTTATCCAGGAACTGTGTTTGTAAAATCTGAATCAAATAAAATATTTTGTCTGTGTCTGCAGTTGTTTGTCAATTTGCGACTCTGAACCTATCAATAATACAATGCCTATAATGCAAAGGTATTAGGACTTGTAGTATTCAAGCTGCACACATCTACAGTGTAGGTTCATGAATTCAAAAGAATGGTCTTCATACCTTTCATAGTCAGTAAAGAGAAGTCTAACATAATGACCATTTGATCTGTTTAGAGATATATACAAGGACGAGACTATTTGTGCCTTAGAAGGATTTATTACTCTGCATTTCATTACAGAAATCCTAGATGATTAACCTTGGATGTAGATAACTATAGACATTTAAAATTAGGTCGTCTGAACCCTACATCTTAAATATGCTGCAACCTTGAGTGACAGCGAACACGTAACAGCAGCACCAGGAGGCAGCCAGGAATATCCCTTTTGTTGTTGTTGGGGCTGCTTTGAAGGCAGTGCCACACCTCCTGGCCACAGATCAGTGGCCTGCATAAGCACATGTTGTAGCTGGTGAGTAAGTCCCCAGCCATCTAGAAACTATCATAATGATCAGTCCAAACTAAATGCTTTGGATGGCACATAAACGTAAAACAAAATTGATGAAACCTCTTGCCATTTAAGTAAATTAACATATTTCCCTTAAATTCACATGACAGATTTTCATTCCATTCTCTTTCTTTTCTTGAACTTCCTTCACTGATTGATGCTTCACTACTTTCATTATACCTACATTCTGAAGTTGCCAACAATAAGAATAATCTCTCAGTATCACAATGAGAAATATATGTCAGTAAAGCATGGGAGTTAATTGCTGTTTGAAATCTCAGACATCTGTTTTCTTACAATTGTTTTACAATACCATATGGGAACAAAACCCACAAGACTGAAATCACTTATCCAAAATGGCAGGTAAAGCTGCTGAATAGGGAGGCATGTCAAATACCTTTCTTTTAAATAGAGGCAGGTCACAGTCATGAAATCAAATGGGGAAAAAAAGAAGCCTTCAGGATCAAAGCCCATAATTGGCTGGACATTCGTGCCTCCATGAACCCACATAGGTTGCACTGTGGGAATTAGGTCTGAAGTCATGTGATTTTACAGTACGCCAGTTTTACACACACAAAAAAAAGGGGGGGGGGGGGGAGGGGCAAGGAAAAGTACACATCTATGAAACTTTTCTAAGACAAAAGAGGTTGAAAGATAAGACTTCGGGGATATGCAAATACCAGCAATAAATTGCTGAAGTAGGTACCATTAGGTATTAAGAATAGCTTCCACTTCGTTAACAGCATCTGAAGCATTTGATACTGGATAGATTCAAACAGTTTTCGATTTGCATGATAAATTTTCAAAGTATTCCAAAGCTTCTTATTGCCCTTCAAATTTTTCCAAAACAAATAACTGTAAACATAATCTGCCAATACCTATTATAAGCTTTATTTATGCTATCTGTAAAGGAAAATATAGTCAGCAGGAATCTAGAATGAAGTATCTCTTAAACATATCTAGTGGAACCATTTTTCAAGAAAGAGAAATATATACTTCTAAATATACCTTTAAGCAAGGAAATTAGTTTGGTGATTCCTATTTTTTTCTTAAGTAACTCTAGAAGCATAGTTCTGATTTTAAGAATCCTTTTAGCTTGGCCCTGAGTAATAGATCTATGTTAAAGCACATGTAAGTGCATATATCTCTCTGAAACTCATATATGCAAAATTTACAAGAACTGATTTTCAAGCATGTGTAATAAATATTTCAATCTTTCTACTCTTGCTGCACACCCAAGGCAGACCTAGCAAGAATTCTCATTGTTGAAAGGGCATCCAGCATCAAATCAGAAAATTTTCTTAGAACACTGATCTTATAATACCATATGTCAGTACATAATCACCACTTTTGAGAACTTTGGGTACAGGCAAAATAAAGAAGAATAGTTGGGAAAAAAAGTGATTGCTTATAAAAGTTGTTTGCTTTGGAACCTAAAGTTTGATCCCATATATACTTTGAGTGACACCAAGTCACTACATACTCTTGACTTTTGTAGATGGGAAGCACACTGTTAGTGAAATAGCAATTAATACTCTTACTCTGAAGGACCGTATTGCAATCTGTCATTAAAAATAATAAGAAAAAACAAAGCAGCTGGACAGGTTTACCACACCATCTGTGTCTCAATTGTAGAAGTGAGGAAAAAGGTAAATGAAATTAAATTGAACTTTGGCTGCTTAAAATACAACATAATCTTATCTAATAGTAACAACCTAATCCTTTCTATATTTGGACTCCTTAAATTGTTTGAAGTTTTATGACATTTTGAAACAAAAGTTGGTTTATGTTGGGCTAAATGGGCCTTGAATGAGCCTCCACAGGTTAGAATCTCACCCTGTACATGCAGATGATTCTGCAATTTCTGCTAGAATCACAGGAGGGGGAAAATACATCTAAAAGCATTAGGTGTTTGAAGTCCGTCAGTCAGCTTAATTGAACTGAAGGGGCGTAAGGATTTTGTTAGGAGCAATATGCCAATAATTCTAATTAACAGAAACACACAGTAAATTTCAGCTTTTATTGAAGAAAAAGCACAAAGAAAAAGAAAAGAAAAAGAAAAAGAAAGAAAGAGAAAAAGAGGAAAAAAGTTAAAATAAAAAGAAAGAGGAAAATAAAAAGGAGAAAAAAAAGGAAAAAGAATGAGAAAGAGAAAATGAAAAAAGAAAAAGAGAAAGAAAAAAAGAAAAAGAAAAAACAATAGCATGCATGACATTGATTTAATAAAAAAGAACATTGAAAATGTTTTCTTGTTTATCTTATGTCTAATCTGAGACACCTCTTTCGGCTTCCTTGGTGGAAGAAGACAAATCAACCTCTGGAAAGATCTCTACCTTCCCATTAACTGTATAAGGTACCTATTCAGCTCATATTTGGCACCTAAACATTTCAGATTAACAAGATCTGGTTGGTCTGTAGGTTGACCTGTTGGTCTTTGCTTTCTGCAGTCATTCAGCTGGTTGTCTGAGCTGTTAACATATAAATTGGCATCATATGCCACAGCCTCAGAGAAAAGGGTGAGTAATGGGAGCAGCACACAGTGAGAAAGATGTATGGGACCTGGCAGGGAGGAGTAGAATTATTCAAAATAAACAGCAGGAGTTAAGGCAAAAGGAAACCTTTTAGAAAAGCAGATTTTCTAGTGCATTAGAAATAGATATAGCAATGAGGAAGCAAAGCTGTGCATGAAATCTTCCTGCAGCACATCAAGTGTAGGCTGAGAAATGCTAATATGCTAAAGCTACATTCCTCTGGCTTCCTAGTAAAAAAACTCCACGTGGTAATCTTTGATTATTACGACCGCTTCCTGGGTCCTTTGGTTAGATTTTAACTACAATTTCCATGGGAACTGGAAGGAGTTTCCTCTGTAAAGCCTCTGTAAAGTCTCTATAACCACTGAGTAAAGACCTCAGAATTTGCCTTGCAATGTCACTGAGATAATATCCACTTGTAAGTAAAATATTCCTGTTCAATAAAGGTGACATTATTTCCTTGTGTATTTTCAACAGCCCTTTACAGATACTTCTTGCTTTTATTTTTAAAGTCACTTTCATGAAAAGATCTCAATGGGAAAGAAATAATTTATCTGCATGCTCAAAATAAGGAGGATAGGACAAATATGGGATAAATGACTTAACTCATTAATGACAGAGAAGCAAGATTTTAGTCTCTATCCTTCTCTGTCAGAAATAATTCTGCTTTGACTTCAGAGAGAGAATCCTCTCTCCTCAGAGAAAGGATTTCTAGAAAAGCCAAAATCAGCTGGACCAATTATGGTAGGGTATGATAGACATACAGCAGTAGACAGTGAGCTGTGGTTCAGCTGTAACATTATAACAACCAGAATTGCATAAAATTTAAATCAAATCCAGGACAGAATTAAATTATGCCCCATCCTTTTCCCATTTCTCTCCCAATTATATTTTACAGTACAGAAATACAGAGACCACTGTATTCTCCAAAGAACCTCTCTAACCAGAGGCAGAAATCCACAAGGGTCTTCATTGTCCTTTCCCTATTTTCTTGATGTTTTGGTAGCATGTCTTGATCAGGCTACCCTTGAATCAATATATGAAATTGGAATACCTGTACATGATACTTCAGATTCTCTGATGTCAGATTTCTTCATATCAGAGAAGGATCAGTGACAAAACTTGAGCTCTAGGAAAAGATAAAATCTGGTTCAAAAAAAAATTATAAAAAGAGAAAGATGATGGTCACAGTCCACAGCAATGCTAATGACAATGGTGGCAGTGCTGGCAGCAATAATTTAAGTGAAGGATTAAATGGAAAGTGAAAGTGACTTTGACAGATGGAGATTTGGTAAGATCAGGTATCTTGGATACAATTCTTCCAGGTGATAATTGTGGTCAATAAATCTGTGACAAATGGATCATTAGAAATTATACTGACACCTCCAAATACATGCAGACACAACTTGTTGAATCAAGTTACTGAGCATATGCCAAGTAAACTACATGGTCATTTAGGAATGCTTATGTGATTTTCCCCATTGCTTTCTGCTGTGTATTTCATTTCTCCCATAACATCAAGACCCACTTCATCTATAGACTATTATCTTGAGATTTTGAAAAGAAGAAGACTACAGCAGATTAAAAAAATGTAGTAAAACTGGAACTTCTGTGACATCAGTCCACAGAGTGAGGTTTGGCATATATATTATTGCACTATTAGTTACTTATTGCCACTATAGAATTATGCCAATTGCAGAGTGACTAGCGAAAATCTAACTCACTCTTAATTCTTCGAGTCTGCATTTTTAACTATTATTAGGCCTAAAATAAGGAAAGATTACTTAGGCCTAAAATAGAAATGGATTGTGCATGAGAAGAAACCCAGTTCTATGGAGCATCATGGTATTATCTAGAAAGAATGATCTAGACTTCTGGAGCTTAACCCAGTGGCCATTTACATGTTTTATACCTCTTAAATTAAAGCAGATTGTCAAGATCAGAATTTTGAAATGGTCCTGTATTCTACCTGAATCCTATCTACACTGTTAATTTGTATTGCTGTTTTTAATCTACAATCATTGCAGCGTGTACATAATCAGTCAATTTGTTGGAATAACACACAAAGCATCTGAGTTTTGTCCTACTGGTCTGGTATTCGATACCTCTTTGGCAGCTGCTACAGCTCAGAAAAAAAGTTTTCCTTTTCTCATTCAGTCAGGCTTTTAAGACCTCTAAGATATGGATCCAGACTTCAACTCAAGTGCTAATCTGGCCTGGATTTGAGAACCAAGGTCAAACTTCCCCCATCTTTTCTACCACAAAGGAAAAGATGACTGACTCTATCTTGCATACCTTCATCACTGCAAAAACAGACATTAACAATATGAGCTGATTTAGTGGTTGGCTGGGCACTTTTACCAATAATATAGTATTTTTAAATTTCAGTTACAGAGGGGTGGCTTTTCAGGAGTTTCAGATTTAATATGTTGATGTAAATATAGTTAAATTAAGGTCAAAACTGCTTTAGGAGAGTTTTTTCAATATCACATTTGCTCACTTCATAAATATAGCATAATACAAAAAGTCTCTAGAGAAAAAATGTGAATGACATAGAGGGGAGTAATTTAATATCATGTTAACTCATTCTATATGATACCAGTTAATACTGCATCATGACAAAGACATGGTGTAAAGTATTCCCATATGATTTTATAACCATTAATACAAGAATTCCATATTTTATAACATCAACAAACCAGATGAACCTCATCCACTCAAAGTATGGAACAGTGAAAAAAACAAATGTCTTGCGAGAAGTGGAAATAAGAACAATGTGTCTGAGTTTAAACAGTGGAAATAGGTTGCGGACATACTGCATGAAGTAATCATTTCTGCAGTGGGGTTCTGCTGTTCCTGCATTTAGTTTATAAGCATGTCAGGGCACACAGTCCAGGCATTTCAGAAAAAAATGCCCAGTTTATTTGACATGTAGAGCAAGTCAGATTTGAACACAAAGAAGCCTTAAAAAAAAGCCTTTTAAAAATGGAGGATTTATTAGTAAAATAAAAGAAAGAAATATATTTCATTTAAAATATATAGTGTTTCTAGTCTGAAAGTTTTCTCACTGTGAGCCTCAGATGGCTTTCTCAAAACAGTGTGATACCTGAAACACAATCAAGGGCATACCAAACCTTTTGAGGATAAATAATTGTGCCAATACCCTAAATATTCTCCATATGTCATTGCTTTTTTTTTTTTTTTTTCCCCAACATAAATATCTATCTAAAATTGGCATTCAAACAGAAAGGCAAAAAGCTGCTCAGAGTATGCTAGGATGGAAACTTAAATGAGCCTATACTAAATAAGAGCACAAGTAGAAGAATCTCCAAATGCAAACATGCCTGTATCAAAGGTAGAAATCAGAACCCTGATAAAGCTACCAGGAAAATCACAGGCAATATTCAGAGGGTCAGTGACTCACACTTGTTTCAGATCTTGTCTTTTTTAAGCCTCAGTTAAGATCTTTCTAAAGTTTAGAGAAAAAATATTTAAGGACTATTTATTTGGGACTGAATATAAACCACAAAAACAAAGAAAAAAGATTTCTCTTTAATTAGCTAAAATTTGAAAGTAACAATTTATCATCTTTTATGAGATCTAAAATTTTTGCGTCTCTCAGCATTATTCTGCCATTCTCTTTAACAAACCTGATTTTGTATCTTGCCCTGAGTTTTGGATCAGATGTCTCAAGCTGTATCAAAACAAATGGACTCAGGTACCTAAGGTAGGACATTGGCGAACTGTTATTAGTTTTCCCACCCTCATTCCTTCCTGCACTACCTCTTGTGAGTTATCTCCAGAGATACGCTGCAAGGCACTACACTGTTAGATTTTAGGGTTTCCCAGTTATCTCCAGTCCTGTTTCTATCCTTTTGAGTCAGCCTATACTGCCTGCTACAGGCTAATCAAGATACAGATAGTAAGCATTCCCTTTCCTAAATTATTTCCTGTTAACTGCCAAGCTAAATGAGACAGATCTATAGGAAGTAACCTTGCAAAATGAATCTGCTTTCTGAGGCTTTTTTATTCACAAAGCAAGGCCTGAGGAAGTTCTTACGTTGTACTTAGAAGCCCTATCAGGAAAGCCTAAAATTTAATACTTTCTGTATTGTATGTCCATTTTACATCAAACAGTCTTTGGATGAAAGAAGGAAACAATTTATAAAGCAGTCAGCAGAATCTGTTATGTTGCAGACTGATAATTGCTTTTTTCTTATTCTCCTCTTTGGCTGTAATATCATGTGTTTGGCTCTCAACAGAAAAGATTAACCAAGAAATGTTGAGAGTGTGTCCTTCTTCTCCAGGAATGCATTTAAACCTACACTGATGATAGCTACGACTGGGAGGACAGCTACAGGTTTCTGGGTGGCCATACAACTAATATGTAATAATCATCCTTTTTGATTGCATGAGGATTAAATGGAAATTTACTTGAAGTTCAGAGTTACAAGACTATGAATATAACTAAAAGTATAATTATCACTTCTGGACCAGTAAGTTTGTGAGCCAGAAACAGTTGAATACTTGGACAGAATAGGCAGAAAATATCACTATTTGATTTATTCTTGCACTTTCCCTTAATTATTCACTTTTGGTCAGTATCAGATGCAGAATATAATGTCAGATGGACGATTTGTTTGGACTTTCTTGTAGTACGATACAACACAGGCAAAAGAAACAGCACAGTTCTCCCACAAAATAATTCAAAGGTGGGAGACAACAGACCCTGCTCAGAGTGTTAATATCCCAGTGGAGCTGGGGTTGTCATAAAGCTGTCATAAAAGTCGTGTTATATTTTCCTCGTTACCTTCTGTAACTGTTTTATCACTTTGCTGGAGATGTAGCCAGGTTCAGCATTGGACTGCTTTTGAGCAGCTTGCAAAGCACAGTCATCCCTGAGCTGGCTAAAACATACAGTTGGTGGCAGCGCTACCATCGGCTATGCTGTAATTAAAGAGATAGTCCTGTGTGCCCCTTGGAAAGAACAAGTGGAGTTGAATACCATGGAAGAAAGGATTGTAGGGCCTGAAATTCCAGAGCCACATAGAGCATAAGTTTCAGACGTGTTTGCCTTAGGCTAATGCCAAGTATGGCTCCAATCACATGAAACCGCCAGAAGACTGCTGAGATTCCCTTACAGATGTTGGGAACGCTGGCATTGAGAGATGCTTTGCTCTCCATTCCACCTGAATGCCTAACAGATACAGGTGAGTATTTTGACACCCTAAATTGTGGTGCTAGTGTTCTTTGTGAGAATACATTTCTTTGCAAAACAGGGACCTCTAAGTCAAGATTTCAGTAACACTTTCATCTGTCCACACTACCTTGGGACATACTGTTAAGTTCCTTATCCAGTTACTAGCATCTGTTTAAAGGTTCATCCAGCTCTGACTTACCTCCAGTTCCCACAGTAAGGGAGGACTTATCCCTCAGAAGTCTTACACTTCTTTTTCTCAAAAACCTTCATTCCCCTGACTTTTCTTCCTAGCCCAAACCCTGGCAGCCAGCCCTAAGTGTCTTACCTGAGTACAAAAGAATTGCCCACTTCCCATCACGGTATAACACGGCTTTACACTATCGCTGGTTGCATACATCTGGATTTTTGATTAGGTTTTCCCACAGTAAAGAAAATTCTTGTCAGTCAGGTCAAACTAGTTGATGACTAAACAGCTCAAGTTACTGACCTGACCTGACGCTAACCTTCAGAAGAAACACTTTTCTTCTCACTCTCAGAAACCCCAGTAGGGTGTAGATTGTTTATTTTAAAGGATAATTAAATGTATGAGTTAACTTCACCCAGCTTGTGTTCATTTTTTACAGTCTTCTGGTGTATTATGAAGAAAGTAATAATAAAACAATTTTCGCACTGGAAAGAAATAGTGCTTTAACGTGCCTTCTACACTAACAAACAAATAATAGGACTTGCTTGTTAAAACCGACACTTTGTCCTTTAGCTGTGATGCTTACTAAAGGAAAAAAATACAGTACAACACTGAGTTCAAGATGTAGTGCCAAGCTTAATCAGGAATACTTTAACTTTTCTTCTTTAATAAGTGTTTTTAACATGTCTGTGAATTGCCTGGGACAAATATATAGTCCCATTAGACTTCAGAGCTATACAAATTTTGTAACTAATATGAAAGTAAACAAATACATATAGTTTGACAATTAAAAAGGAGAATTTCCCATATAAGATGAGGAAAGGATATTTCTGAGTCTAGGAATGAAACTAAGCATATGGCAAAAATCCATATTTTTTTCATAGACAGCATTAGATCCATCAGCCAAACCAATTTCTTTTCTAAAGGAAAAGACAAAAATATGCTCCTAAATTTGTTTTATGCAGCATTTAAGCTACATTTTTATAACTGATAATGTGTAAACTTAGAATAATATATATAAATTGGATACTTATGAGCATCACGATTGTGGGTAAAACAATATTTTATATTTATGACTAATCAGTAGCCTCTTTCCAGCATCTCACTGTTCCACTGGGGACTGAGAGATTTCTTTCCAAGACAACCACTGCACAAGCATTCTGTTTTTTCAACTTGAAGTACAATGTACTGTTTTGTTTTCATAAGACAAGTTAACACATTCCTAAAAAGAAAATAAAGTACATGACATAGCAAGCTTCAGTCTTTCCTCTTTGGAAATAAAATCTTCCACTTTACCATTTTGTAGTGACTAGAATAATAAGCAGACAATTGGCTGATGGTACAAACATACCATTTTCCATTTATACCAGAGTTCTCATTTAATGTGAGTCTTAGTGTCATAGTGTCATTTAAATATTATAGTGTTACAGAAGTCAAAGCCAGAGGATCCATTAGGTGAACTGCTCTAACATCCTCTGTGTTGCAAACTGTTAAACAACATCCAAAACCTTCTGTAATGATACCTTAAAATGAACACATTACAGTCCTGAGAAAACTAAGCTTTTGTCTTAATCTAAATTTAATTCCACTGGCTTATTTTGTGCTAATTGCTGATATGTTCTTCAGTCTGAAAAACACAGAAAGTTGTAAAATGACCCACCAGTGATACTATAGAAAAGTCTCTTTTCAGTTACTGTTTAGTATTTGTATCATAGGATTTTCAGTTTAAACAACCTGTATGCACGTTTGAAGTGTAGCTTACACAGACATAAAACACAAACACAAACTGCCACTGCATGACTGCCATGAGAGCACCCTTTCTATAACAGCCTGCTGTTCAGATACCTCACTAAGTTTTGATTTGAAACTGTTCAGCTGTATATCTCTAGTTCCCCAGGGTACTAGGTTATAGGCTATTTTGGACACAGATGTTCCTCTAAATCACTGTGCTATAACACACTCAAGATTCATGGATCTACTGAGAAGGACCGCAAGAGAGTGAGCATAGCTGTATGGTTAAGGATAGTTAAGAAATGTGGTTTGAATCTACAAACCTAGGGGAGGGCTTCCCACTTCATATATAACTGCTTTGATCAGCAGTAAATCTTTCCTTTTAAAGGGGACTCATTACACATCCAATTTCTGAAGCAAGTCTACCTTCAGGACAGGATTTTAGTCTGAACAGTCAGGCTGAACAGAGCTATGGAAAGTGACCTGGAAGGCGCTGTATATGCTCAACACAGGAACTTATTCCTTTGTATGTAAGGTTTAACTTTTCTTAGAGCCTACCTTTGAAGCCAAATCAAATACAGCAATGAATTGCAAAGTGCAACTGAAACTTGAATGTGCTTCAGATGATTGAAAAAACCCACAAATAAAACAAACACTCCTCTGGCCAACACAAAGTGCACTTACTTGAAAAATCCCTGAATATCCTACAAATACTAATTACAATTTTATCTTTTTTTTCTACAAGATTCCTCCTATAAAAGACTTATTAAAAGATTAATAACACTATATTAGGGCATTTTGTCTATATTGCCAGATCAGAAGTGTGCCTAAGATCTTATGCCAGGTTGTACATCATATCCTGAGACATAGATGGCTAGTGTGAAACCAGTTCCCTTACAAATTTATCATCTGACTTCCTTTCACTTCTTCTGGTTTTCCATGCTACATCCAGCAGAGGGAACATAAGCATATACATATCTACATAATATATCTATTTGACATATGTATATAGCAACATGACATATGAGTTGGCATTGTACATTCGCAGCCCAGAAAGCCAACCATATCCTGGGCTTCATCAAAAGGAGCGTGACCAGCAGGTCAAAGGAGGTGATCCTGCCCCTCTATTCTGCTCTTGTGAGACCTCACCTGGAGTATTGTGTGCAGTTCTGGTGTCCTCAACATAAAAAGGACATGGAACTGTTGGAACAAGTCCAGAGGAGGGCCAAGAGGATGATCAGGGGACTGGAGCACCTCCTGTATGAAGACAGGCTGAGAAAGTAGGGGCTGTTCAGCTTGGAGAAGAGAAGGCTGCGTGGAGACCTCATAGCAGCCTTCCAGTATCTGAAGGGGGCCTATAGGGGTGCTTGGGAGGGACTTTTCATCAGGGATTGTAGTGATAGGACAAGGAACAATGAGTTTAAGCTTAAACAGGGGAAGTTTAGATTAGATATAAAGTTCTTTACTGTGAGGGTGATGAGGCGCTGGAACAGGTTGCCCAAAGAAGTGGTAAATGTTCCATCCCTGGCAGTGTTCAAGCCCAGGCTGGACAGAGCCTTGGGTGACATGGTTTAGTGTGAGGTGTCCCTGCCCATGGCAGGGGTGTTGGAACTAGATGATCTTAAAGTCCTTTCCATCCCTAACTATTCTATGATTCTATGAGCCTGTGTGGCCACAATCTTGAACTAGACAGCTGAGGACAAGAGGAAATTCTGAGGACTGCCTTCACAATGACAAAGATTGACAAACAAAAAAGAACATTGAGTTTAGAAAGCTTAATTTTGAATATATTCCCCTCAAGCATTCACATTTTAAGTTAACATGTACTACTAATAACAAGCCATTGTATGGCTGTGGCAAGGTGCTGCTGCGTACATTAGTGATGCTACTCACTAGAGTAGAGTTACTTACCATTTTGGCAGTCCCAGGAACTAAATTTGAGAGCTTTGCAAGCTGTTCTTGGACAATTCATGAGAAGGAACAATGGTAGTATGTGTGTTGAAGAAATTGTTTGCTGTGACTCATTAGTCCAGTCCTCATTTTAAGCCTAAGTACAGCATATTGTCAGCACTTTCGTAATAAATAGCTTCCCTGAATAAAAGGCTTTTATTGGAGTTTCACCTGCTCTTGTTGCATAGGCACACCTGGCAATCTTCTAGACAAATACCCTAAATATTAAAAAAAAAAGAATATGAAGTTCAAGTCAGTTGAATGAAAAAGCCTTAAAAAGTCACTTCTCAACAAAAATGTCTTAAAACAGTAAATACTCTGGTGCACAAATACAGCGTTCAAATAGACCTAAGAGGAATCTCTCCTTTCTGTAATCGGAGCTAACACATAAACCTTTGACATGAGAGTGTACATGCTTTCTCTCTCTCTCTTTAATTTTTGTGTCTAGAACTGGATGTTTGAAGTTTTGTTTCCAAATTGTTCTCATAATAAAACATCTTCAATTAAAGATTTTCATCTTAGCAGTGCAGGAAGTTACTGTCTGGGCTGTGTCTCTGAATTTCATTCTGTTTATTTCCTTATTTTAAAGCAAAATGTTTTGACTAATGTTTTGACTAATCCATTAGGGTGGTGAGGCACTGGAATAGGTTGCCAAGGGAGGTTGTGAATTCTCTGCCCCTGGCAGCATTCAAGACTAGGTTGGACGAAGCCTTGGGTGAGATGGTTTAGTGTGAGGTGTCCCTGCCCATGGCAGGGGGGGTTGGAACTAGATGATCTGAAGGTGCTTTCCAACCCTAACCATTCTATGATTCTATGACTTCCCATGCCACCTGCAGAGTTTTTGGTACATATCTAACTGTCTCTGAATCTCTTTCCCACATACAGAACAAGCTGCATCCATTATCCTTCAGGTTGGGTGTACCTCACTGAGAACAGGTTCCACTGCTTTACCTTTTCTGTAGGTAAGGGGAATACCCAGAAAGGGGAAAATTTGATTAGCAAGTTGTTACCACTTTCCCTACCAAAAAGAAAACCCAAAACAAACCATCCTACGTAAAACTCTCAAAAATAAAAGTGAATTTGTAGGTTTATCAACATATATGTCTGCTTATTTAGCAGAAACATTTCTCAGAGAAAAAATAGCACATGGAAAATGTTAGAACAAAAGAACTTTGCTGAAGATTTAAGTGGAAATTCTGGTCAAAATTAATGAGACAATCAAGGAAGTAAGAGTTTTTCTAGCCCATTTCTCAGATAAAATTGGCTGAAGAGATGAGATGAAAATCATGTTTAAACCTTGACAATGCCATAAGACCAACAGATTTCTTCATCATTTTTAGTTAGTGAGTGTAGTTATCAGGTCAGTGAATAAGATTCAGACTATTTTTGTTGGGAATCTTTCAGATAGCATTCTTATTCCATTCAGATGTAATAATGATGATATTTGACAATGGTGGTGCATTTGAAATAATTCTAAAAGTAAATTAAACTTGCCAAATGTAGATCTTTACCTCCTTATCCGAATTACACACTCTATCATATGTATTTTGTGTCAAGAAATAAAAAAGCAATGAAGATGAAGAGCTGTGGTTTGCTTATTCTCTTTGGGAGGATTATCAAGGAAGTGAGCACTGGTTTATGCAATTCTCAGGCAGGCAGGAATCTGATTTTACATCAACAGGAGACTTGCCAGCATAAAACTTGTAGGATAGAGTCCAAAGTGTTATATTTTCCAGAGCAACATGCAATACATTAGATTAGTCTAGCTTCAGCCTTGCCAACAGTTACTCCTGTGACTACCTTCACACACTTGATTCAGTAGGACTCTTCACAGGTGTTAAGTTAAGCATGTGTAACACAGTTGACAGGGTCAGTGACCATATAGCTCTGGAAAATACATAGCTATGTGTCAAAAACACATAGCTATGTGTCAAAAAATTAAAGATCTATTTAAAAGCAAAGTTATATTTAAAAATACACTGAAAAATGTGTTTAGCATCTTGTTTCATCTCCTCTTCTATTATTTTAAAAAGTACCAATTTTTGTCTATATTAACTACCTAAGAGTGGTTCTGAAGACAATATTACCATTTAAGATATGAATACACATTAAATATATATACATACATAACAACTATATTTTCCTTAATTTGATCAAGATTAAAATAAAGTCTTTATTTCCATGCATTAAGTCTATGGCTTCTTCACTGACTTTCAAGCTACCAACCCAGTAATGAATGCATCTTAAAAAGAAATATACATATGTTTTTCATACACTTCACAGTCTCCACACTTACTTAAAATAAATAGCTTATGAAATACATGCAGATAACCTTTTTCTTTCCTCAATATTTATTGTTATTTTGCCAGCTTCAAAGCAGGAATTGCAGGCACTTCAGTAAATGTAGTGAGAACAAATGTCTGAACTCACTCTGTTTTCTATATGTTTTGGTTTGCTTTACTGAACTGCTGTTTTGTAACTGCTCACTGTGTGCTCTCCAAATGAATAACAGTCCAGCATCTCTTACAGCAACTGAGTACTCTGTCCCTTTGTTTTTTTAAGTAGAAACATCCTCTAAATATCAAAGCCACATTCACTGAATGCTTTTTCTCTGCAGGTTTTTTTCTACAGCTATGTACATAACATATGGGAAAATACTGACTGTAATAAACTCCTTGCCAGGACATCATGTGAGTGAGGCTGTGTCTTTGCTCCTACACTGAGAACAGAACCTCCATAGCTTGCCTCAAATTACTTCTCCCTTGATTGTGCAGATCAAGGACTTATTTAGATGATATGGCAGTTCCTCCCCTGACCCATACATCTAGATTTCCTAGTGAAATCCACAAAGGGCTGGTAATCACCCAAGTCTTGTCCCACTATGAAACTGGGATGCAGCCAGAAGGTGCATCTGGATGCAGCCCCCCCAGTGTTCTGTCATCAAGACGTGAGTAAGTCATTTAGTGTGGTCTGTGCCGGATAGACTACCATATGCTTCAGTTCCCTGGAACACATCTCTTTTTTTTAATGCCTGGAACGTATATCCAGAGGGAATTCAAAGATTTTTGACATTTGTTCAGGATTTCTGGATGTCTGGCAACCTAATCAGAGCAGTAGTGGAGAAAATCTGGACATATCCACTCCACATGCGTGTGTCAACTTCACAGTGCATTTGCAATGAGGCCAACCAATCCACTATGCATGTGCTGCACAGATGGCCTGTGTGTACACTGTAAATATGATGTAAAAATTACTGAGAAGCACATGCACAGTTAGTCTGTAGCTTCCTGGAAGCCTCAGGCTCATTGCATTTACCCTTAATATGTAAATGTATGGCAAACCTGTTTGGGAAATCCTCCTCAGTGTGATAGGAGGATATTCAGAAGCATCTGAAACATGAATCTGAACAGCAGAGTTACATCTTTGTGTCTTGGAAATGGTGCACGACTTTGTGCAGGTGAAGAATACCTAACACACTGATATATATATGCCTCCCTGATTACTAGATGGCACTACAATGTCTCCTAGCTTTTGGAAAGGCTCAAAAGAAGCCACTGGACCATGTTTCTTGCTATGCCAAAATAGGTGATGCAGGCAATGTGCAAGCATAACCAAGACTACAACATGGGAAATTTAACCCAAAGGGCTCTTCAAGTTACAGCAAAACCAGATGCTTCATCAGCGAGCTTGCTCACTCTTATTTCACACACAACAGACAAACAAGCATGCACAGTGAACAGTTAGGGGAAAACAGGTAGTGTCAAACAGAGGCACCCTTAGGGAATGGGTGGCAGCTCAAGGCTGGGAGAGTCAGAGGTATGTGTAAAAGGAAGTTGGGGAGGAAGGAAGAAGGAGCTGAACAAAAAACTTGAGAGTCCCCTGTTCTGTAAATAAACTGAAAACTGCTTGAAAGATATCAGAAATATTCTGTGATGCAGTAGTACTATGTAATTGTTAAATGGTCAATTGGGAGTAATGTTATAACCTCATAAGAGCACAAGTTAAGTTAATCGCAGGTTGTTGGCTAGCCTGTAATCAGGTTTAAAGCAAGCCTTGCACATCATAAGAGGCAACACAGTGGATACATATCTAACTCCAGTGAAGGGCACTAAGCCAAAAAAACCCTTCTTTGCACAATGGTAGTTTTCTGTTGAACCCTTCTGAGAATTAGAATAATTTTCATGTAATCAAAAATACACTTAGCAAGGGATTTAACAATAAAATACGTCATACTTCATTATAGAAATCAAATACGTTGTTATGTGTATAACATAGGTGAATGCATATTCACAAGTCCCTGTGCCCTAAATTATTATTTGCTTAAATACATTACTTGAAAAAGTAATTGAATAGGATGAGATTATTTTGTCACTACTTATATTTAACGTTGTGCTTGCTATTTCTCTTCTGGCTAAAAGCCACTACACAGATTGTGACAATTGGATGACTTTATTGGATGGGTTTGATATTTATTTTATTTTATTTTTTTTTTTTTTTAACACAGCAGAGAATTTGGGCCCAATTTTCTGGTATTATTGCCAAAACCGTATCTGGGAAAGAGATGCATGCCAGGATTGTGGTCCTGTATTGACAAAATAGCATTGGAACTTGTGCAGCAGGTAAGTGCCAATGCAAACTAATAATTATCAGTTTAATTAATCTCTCTTCACATTTCCACAGAGATATAACCATGAAGCAATATTCCATTACTTTTAGGAGCTGCAGATTACATTCCAGTATCTCTTGGTTTAAGATCTTCATGCATTATAGCTTCTCTGATAGCTGCTAAGATCTAGGGGAATTTTCTTTCCTTTTCCACCACCATCCTGAGCCAGAATACCCTCAGATCCACAGAAAATATCTCAAAGCATAGTAGGAGATGGCTAAACACCAAAGGGTTTGCCCGTTGTGTTTAATTATGATTCTAATAGTTCAGTTGCTTTTCTAAACACGATGAGTACGTAGCCAAAGATCTTTTACACTGGTAAGCTTATAGTAACAGGCCCTTCACAAGATTTCCAGTAGCTACTTTAGAAACAGGCCAATATCCAAGACTGTGAAATGTTTGATGCCTGTTCTTCACAGATTGGATTCAATTCTTAAATTCTTGTTCTGTCCAGGGTAAAAAAAGAAAAAAGTGAATTATCATAGCCTTGCATTTTTATACTTCTGCTCCAGCTACTGGCCAATATAAACAAGTCTAAAAGTATGCAATGATTTTTTTATTAGTCTATCTTACATTTAGGCTAAATCCAGTTTATGCTAGATTTTTTTTTTAAGTTTTTAAATTTTTTTTTAAAGTGTTTTTGTTTGGTTTGTTTTGTTTTGTTTTTTTTAAAGAAAAAATAAAATCAGTTGCAACCTCTCCAGTTAAGAAATAAGTACCTGGAACCTAAAGAAAATGTGATGTGATCTACTCAGAATTTCTATGCCGTTTTGAACAAATTAATTAACCTCTCTGTAGCCTCTTTTTTGTTAAATTTAAATAGGAGTACTATATTTTCTGCTTTCAAAGACAGAGAAACACATTGTGTTGTAAAATCATCCTATGATGTAAGATGACATAGTCATTTATATATTAGAATTCCTGTTAAACACATATGTTCTATTGATCTAGGTACAGTGGATATAAAATCAGTATATATTTACAGTGTAATAAAATGTAGAATTATGAAATTTATTTATTTTTTTTTTTATGAGGGAGAGAAGAGAATCTTACTTTTTTTTATGAAAAACAAACAAAATTTGCTGAAGGGAAAAAAAAAATGCCCAAACTTTCAAAGAACAGTTCAGTTTCAACTTGAGCTAACACAAACAAGGAAATTTGCAATTGAAGTTGACTTGCAATATCTATGCCCAACAGGGTGCCTCCTGAATCACTTCCTTAATGTGCCCCTATTGTGTCTTGGAGGGCAGCTGGCCTGTGAATTTCCTTATTATTAGTTTATGTCCCACTGCTAATTCTCTTATTCTATTATGAAGATTTTAGCTATTACATTTATTTTCCTCTTTTCACGGTACAGGTATGACCCCAGAAGGATAAACTACCCCCTACCATGCAGACACACTGAGACTTAGTTATCTTCTGACGAGCTCATGTGACTTTGGCCTATTGACAGTTAACGTGGAAAAGACAGATTCATTACAGCTCAGCTTTTATTTACTGACCCTTTCAAATCTTTTGAAGCAAAAGATCTGAAAGATCTGAAATATCTGAAATTTCTTTCCCTCAGCAAGACCCTTGCAGGAAAAAATTATTTTATTTTTTTTTCATACTTGAAGTATTTATTGTCAGATACAAAAATTTAGTTTAGTCCAGTACCTTTTATAAGAATTTTTCACTTGTTTTGCATTCAAATCCTGAACCCAGTATCTTTGCTTTATTCACCATGCACTTTAACAGTGACCCATATTTTAGTTGAATTGGCTGAACTACTGAGTGGCCACAGCCTCAGGGGTCTCCTTGACTCTGTTTTTATGCACCTTGCAGTGAACGAATTAAGGTGTTCATTTAGTCCTCTGTCATTACAATATTCGAGCTTGCCAAAGGATTACCTGAGATGCCAGGTCAGTCAGTTATTAACAAAAGTGAATGGCATGGGCAGCTACACTTACATGGTGAAGCGAAGTCCATGCCTTGCAGGAAAGGGACATACAAACATGGGCCAGGACACACTGAGGTCTCCCTGTGCACTTTCTTGTGAAGGGGAACATTGTTTCTGCTCAGACAGGCCTGATTTTTTCCTCACTTTGATGCTTCCTTGCTATTTATTGAAGTTGAGATCTCAACAGAAAAGTCTGATAAGTAACACACGATCAAGAGTGTCTTTAAACGATTTTGAAACTTTCCAAGGCAGTCAATTCTTTCAACACTGCAGTTGCTCAGAGAGAACTACCTTCATGAGTATGTGAAGTAGCGAAACCTACAGATCAAAAAGAGTATTCAGGTAACAGGCCTGAGATGGTGCAAGATCTAGCTTAGACTTGACTTGCTTGGACTGGGTAGTAACACAAGAACAGATTAAGCCTTTGGAAGTGTTTGAAATTGAAACAAAAAATTATCCCTGCTCATGCTATGGCATTGTCATCCATAATTCTCATGTTTTCATAGCAGTAATGATGAAAGCTTAGCTTCCAGTGTAAAAGAGCTTGTCTGCCATGCTCTACCATCAGAAATACTATTCGCATTTGAGCCTAGTAATCCCACCTCACAAAGTAGATTGGTTTGGTGTGTCTTTCTGTTTCATTTCAATAAGCTAGCTAAATATATAGTGCAAAGAGGCAAAGAAGCAATGAGGGAGAATGAGTTTATAGCTTTGTAGTTAGGGTTTTTTTAGACAGGATCTGGGCATTGCTCCAATTAATATCTGATTTATTTTCTGCAAAGCATGAGCTTTTAGCGGAAGAGTGCAAAAGAGACCTTTCTTTCTTAAGGGGTATTTATTACCTTAAAGGGGTTAAAGCATCTAACTGCCAAATGAGATACTGAGACATAAACCCTATTTCAGGCAGAAAATAGAAATTCCAGCATGAATATCTTTCTCCCTGGATCTCATGATTACTGAAGGACTAGAAGAGCCAGTGGGACTCCACTGATACCTCAATATTTCTTCTACAAAAAAAAGGCACATCTATGCATATAGAAAATGTCACCCAGCTGTAGCCAGTGTCTTCTGAATTTTGTGTTGGCTACCCTAGATTACTTCATATTTCACTACAGATTTTGTGATTCAGGTTCTCAAGAGTTTGATTTGTAACATACCCTGAGTATAGAGCAAAGTATGATTCCTTGATCTAGGAATCATATCTAGGAATCTAGTTAGGTAGCAGGACATCTAACAATTAGTCATTTTAATAACAAAATCCTTTTGCGACTTTAGTCCAAAGGATTATTCTCATATTTAAGAGATATTTCAGCTGACTATCTTAAAGGGTTTAAATAATTACAGTTTATAAAAATGGGACTAAAGAAATCCAAATTTCATTGATTTCTGCTAATTTCTCAATGTGCCAAGGCAGTATATTTTCGTGTCATGCAAATATTCCTCCTTCCAAAAAGAAAAGAGCTTTTTATGGATTCTGTGTTTGCTTACATCTTTATATAGCATACAACCCTAATGATTCTATGATTCTATAAGAAGTAACCCTGTGATGAGGTACTCTATGACAGTGGAACAGGAAGAGATACTTTTTTAACAGAATACTTACTGAGAACATGATATTTCCACAAGGGGAAAGTTTCACATGAAATGAGTTATCTGTGATGTATTTTAATCTCAATAAGATCAAATTAGTAGTCTTTTCTCCAATATTTGACAGCATTTTGCTCACTTGAGACTTAAATGTGGCCTAAACTCTTCCTTCCTCCAACTTTAGTTTGTTAATTTTCTCTTTCAGTCTTTAACTCGCTCCCCTAACATACCTTATAAGTATTCCTCCATATTGACTACTTTTCAGAAAGCTGCCATTTCTTCTTTATAAAACTATTTTAACATGCATGTAGTATCTTTCACTCAGTAATACCTATAATTACTTTGAATTTGAACTTCACACATGGCTACAACCGTAGTTTAATATTACACTGAGGCACCTTCCAATCTATAGAAAATTAATCTCTGTGCTTGAAGTTTTATAATCTCCAATCTCATAGTTCAAGAACTATGTAAGCTGGAGATAGATCATATAAGTATGCATATATATTTGTATATTTACAAACAATGTTGTAGATCGGTATGGTAAGTATGCATAATACATTTGCCTTAAATATTCTGGCTTTCTGAACCTACAGAAAAAAATTTTATTATAAAAAAGAGTTCTATTTATTCCATAGTCATCAGTAGCTTCAAAACTAAGTACGCAGATATGTAGAAGATAATTTTCTACAAGATTCAGAACTTTTATGGTTACTGTAAATAAAACACAATGGGGAGAGAAGCGAGGTTGAACATACCAACCATTACATAACTTCTCCAAAAGGCTAAAACATATCTTGAGCAATTTAAGTAATTAGATTCTGCACCATATGTATATAATATAAATTCTAGTTAATGATAGTGGAAAGAAAAAGGAAATGTCAGATATTCGATGTTTACTTCTCACTAGCTTTATTTTTGCTCTTGCAAAACTGAATTCTGAGGATGAAGTATGAAATGTAAGACATTAAATTAATACACAGCTTAAATTCTGCTTTTAAGAATGATTCATTACAGTTTCCCCACAAAATTGTCAGTGCTGGCATCCTAGAGCAAAATGAAGAAAGAAAATGTCAAATTCATACTAACATACATTGGCCTTTTGGTACAAGGAAGAAGGTCACATTAAGGGAATCATAATGTTTTAACAGCTACTGCCAGTCCAGGTCTTGCTCAGTGTGCTTGTAGGCTCCTCTAGATGGCTTTTAAGTCACTGAAGAAAGGCCATTTATTTCTGCCTTTACAGTTGTATCTGACAGAGGACGATTGCTTTGTTGTACTTTAAAGTACTACATTAAACAGAGGGACAGGAGTCGCTGCAGAGGCAGCAGGAGAGAGTTAATCTGTATTACAAACTATCTGCCTCCATAGATGATCAGAATTCATTCAATGAAAATATAGTCTCTTCCATAAGGTCATTTCCTACCCAAACTGTTCCATGATTCTATGAGATGCCTCTGTCTGAACTCCTTGATGTTCCCCCTTCCTATCTTTCGTTTCTCAAAAAAAAAGCAAAAAACAAACAAAAAAATCAATTAAACAACAAAAATTAAAAAAAAACAAAACCATCCAACCAAAACCAACCAACCAAACCTGCCTAAGATAAGTGATCTGTGAGAAGGACCATCCATTTCAGAGTTCTATACGGAAAAACAAACATTTTTGGGAGATTTATCTTCTGGCTTCTAGGCCTCACAATGTAGTATTCTTTTATCATGTGATCATGAAAAGCTTGTGGAACAGCATCTCTATAATACTTCAAAGAGCCAGAATCCATGTGGCCCATTTCTACCTTTCCTCACATTACTGGCTGTGGGTTTGCTGGTATGTACTACTAGCCAGAATCTGGCCTCAAGTCTAAAGCTCTGCTTTAGTATGTAACCTATATAGTCTCATGGGACTCTGAGTGTTAATGTGTCAGCCTCAGAGGGAGAACACTTAAGGATCCTTAGGAGCATTTATTCAGAGACCTCTTATTTCTGTGGATTTAAACATAAATTAATATATTTTCAAATTCTTCATCATCTGAATGTGGCAGGAAGCAAGGTACAAAGAAGGGCTTGAACAAAAGTATTATCATGGTATTGTATATTTACACATGAAAAAATCATAGCACAGCAAGTCAGAAATTTTACTTGTTAATTCAGATGAAACCTGACAGCTCAGTGAAAACCTGAAGATGAATAAATACTCCAAGATCAATACCTAAATCCATTACAGAGAGTTCACAGAACTGCAGCTCAGCAGAGAGCTTTCTGTGCTCCCACTCCTGCACAGCTTCTTGTCTCATAGATCATGCCAGCTTCAAGATTGACTGCCTGTTCCTCTTCAGGAAACACCCTCCCTTTCACTAAAATGCACCACAGGAACAACACAAAGTCTAGCCTCCAGCTGCTGCTGCAAAAAGAAGGGGTCTGTCCTCTTGCTGACTCTACTTCCTTCACCACAAATTGCAGATGAAACTCTGGGTAGTAGGTTTTGCTCATGTGCAAGTTATAGCAACTTTCCTGGACAGAATAAATCTAACAAATGGAGTAAACTTACAGAGGGAAGGCTTTGGCAAAAGAAGTCCTGAGGTGACATCTATGGAATGACACACAGAAATGCCTCTGCTCTACTTGTACCTAGGGCTGGCCACACACACCGCTATGCTGTGGCACTGGAAACTGTGTTGCTCTGCCTAGTGATAACAAAGACAGAAAAGCCATGTGAAAGTCCTCAGAGACTATCTGGTAAATCTGTATCTCTGTGTGATGCTTGGGGCGCCCTGAGTCCCACAGGCTTTATCAGCTCACATTCAGTGCTGTCCTAGTGCTCTTACAAGGACCTACAAATCATGAAGACTGGGGGGCCTCCAGGTGTGTAACACCTCCATATCAGTGAAATTTCCTATCTGTGGAGGCATGTCCTGAATTATTCTCCCAGTTGTTTCATCTTAACAGCTCTTTGATCCAGAGGTAACAACAAATCTGAAAAAAAAAACAAAAAAACCCAAACAAAAACTACACTTTGGGAAGGTTTTGATACAGATCCAGAATTTCTGCCCTGAAGCAGATCATTTGTACTGTTCTTCAGCAGTCTTGGGTGATCAAATCACTGTTCCTTCTGATTCAGAGGTGCAAATATACATGTTTATGGTTGACATTTAGGTGTAGATCTTGCATGCAAACAAATCCTATTTACATATTGATTCCCCAAAAACTCAAATATTTTTCTTTGGAAATAATCCAGTTTCATGTAATACATAATGCAAGGAGAAGAAAAAAACAAAACAAAACCACACCACACCAAAAAAAAAGCCTAAAACAACTTTTCTAATACTTTGCTGGCCCAGCAGAAAGCAGCTTAAACATTTTAGAAATGGGATACCAGACCTCCAGCACAGTAGTGCAATGGCAATCGTCAGATCTGCACTAAGAAATCCTAAATGAAACCAGTCTGTGAGTAACCTAAGAAAGTCCATAATATACTTCTTACAACTGGAAGTCACTTGTTTTCACACCTGGGAGAAAAAAAAAACGCAAAACCATACTTAGGATCTTAAGAGCTAAATGGTAAATTGTTATGATTCTTCCTTTTTGTCTTTGTTTTCAGTTCCTCAATTACATTCATAACCACAGAAAATGATGATATGATATAAAGTTAAGAGTTTGAACCTCAGGATTTGTATATTAAGCTTTGGAAGGCATGGTTGGTTTTGTTTGTGTTTTTTTGTTTTTTTTTTTCAGGGAAACTAGACCCATTTATTTGTGCCCCAAGTTATATTCCAGTGACTAGAAGCAGTGTCCTAGAAATACATAAACTCAGTTACCACCATGGACTTTGGTCTTAGGGATGTTTAGTTTAGAGGTCTCTTTGGTCTCTGTAGCGTTGCACAGGACCTACTGTAGCCTAAATTAGACCTAGAACATATCAGAAGAGGAAAGGGAGAAAAGGGTAACACTGTGTGCCATGATATCTGTGAATATACTTCACAAAACTCTTAACAGCCAAATAGATATTCAAACAAAAGGGTGAAGATCAACATAAGGATTTAGCCATGTGGTGAGTGTCTGAACTAATGGAAGGCATAACCCTAAATCCTAGCATTTACCATTAGGAGTCCCATCAGCTTGCCAAGAGCACAGAAACTTCTGAGGCTTTTCCATTTTGGAGACACTGTATGTTCTATAGCATCAGTAGAATTAAACCTTAGCTTATACATAAATTTTAAGAGGAGTGGGTCCTGGGACCACAGTTCTAAGCCTTATGGCATAATGCTGGGGTAGCAGTGCCATCTGGCTGATTTTCAATTGGACTGGATGCTTTTGCTATGAATGTGCCAGTTGGCAATACAGGGGCACGAGTTAATCTAAGCACGTTCAGCAGCTACATGTCTTAAGGTGGCTGGTTCTTTTGGACATCAAAGGTAGTAGTGTTAATTGGGCCTAGGAATAAAACATACATGAAAGAGTTTGGTAATGTTCTTTGCACATTTACATTTTGTGGGGGAATTTGCTTTTTCCTCATTATACTCTGAATTCAGTCTCCGTGAGAAAGGCAAGAATGTTAAAACCACATAGGTCTGCCTAGCTCACCAGTTGCACTACTTCTTCATGCTCCTGGAACACAAAGGTTCAGTTCCGACCTTTTTTTTCTGACTTCAACAAGAATAGAAATAAAGCCTAGGGTCACGGGTTCCTTGTTGACTTTTCCTTCATATTTTACATTTGAGCTAATTTTGAGATAAACTTTGCCCTCTGGGGAAGCAATTACAGATAACACTAAAACCAACATAAATTAAAACCTGATCATATTTATGATGTCACCAGCTTGTGAATTATGCTCCCCATGTGAAATGTTTTTCTCTGCTTAGTTTTAGAAGGGTCACTGCTATGTATATGCTTATATTTATAAACAGAAATACTGGTACATCAAACACAGTCATTCTTTGTAGAGTAATTTTTTTATCTATACAATACTGGTAATGAATACCCTCAATCAGGAAATAAGTTTTCTTGGCACCCAATTCGCCTCTGTCTTTGGATCCATTAGTAAAAATTTCTTATATGCATTCTGTCTTATTTTTTTTTTTAAGAAATCACAAAATCATTTTTATACCCATAGTAATGTTTATGCTTTGGAATAAATCTGAAAAAGAAGATGAAAGGAAAAAGCCACACATTTAGGAACTACCTTTTCAAGATCTGAAGAAATTTAAACATGAAACAAAGAAACAAATCTTCTTTATATAGATGGAAATACTTTTCCTAGAATTAACACATTATATAAAAGAAAAAGAAAAAAAATATATATGTAGCAGGAATGCTTTATTTTATTTTGCTTGTAAAAGAAGTATTTACCTCTGCTTGACAAACTGGGACAGTGAACATAGGAAATCAAGGAATAGTACAAAGCAGATACAGAAAAGATCTGCAGGTCATTCTTAGCCATCCCAAATGCAAGATAGTTCTCTACAGTATGCTCCTGAGAATTTGGTCCAGTCTGATTTTAAATCAGCTGAAACCATTTTTTACAACAACGAGACTATTCCATTGTTAAATAAATATGCTTGTGAGTCTCAGACACAGAAGTTATTCAAGCATTAGCATTAAAAATTACAATCAAAAGGAAAATAAACTGAATAAAATGTTATGTATAGTTTTCATTTGCTATCCAGATTTGGTTAGATTTAACAAAACATAATGAATGTGCATACAAGCTCTCAGCAGGATGTCTGACAAGACCTAATTGAAGATTTGGGGCTGAAGCAAAATAGTCTTGTCAAGAAGCGTAGATTTTGAAAGAAATGGATTTATGAGTGGAAATTTCTGAAAACATTTTCATATATTTAGACATCTCCCAAAGGAGGAAGAGAAAGTATGACTGTCGCTCATCCCTCCCACAGAAGTCCAGAGACCTTTTTTTTTCGACCCTAGAAAAATAAAGATGTGCCTTTCCCTTGGGTTAGGTAACGTGTAATCACTATGATATGAAATCAGATCCTAATTAAGGTTCATTGGCTGTCATCTTAAATGTAAATTCATTGCATACAGTAAATTCTAGCTGCTGTACTAGCCCTCAGGCATACCTTGTTGCCCTAATGCATAAGAGCCTTGGGTTTTTTTGCAGTGTTTTATGAAATTCTACCCAAGATAGTACAGTTTTTTCCAAAGAAGTGATTCCAAAATTTGCAGCCCTAGGCATATAAACAGGAATAGCTAAATGCCCGCTAGATCTCTCACATGAGCCTGGGTAGGGACTGTGCCTCAGGGTATTCCCACTCGCCATGGCTGTGGGTTTGTAGAGGCAAATCACATCAGACATACCACTCACCCAGCTGGAGGGGGTGAGAGACTGGCCAGGAGATCATGGGCAAATTTGTGGGTAAGCCCCCCACACCACACACTTGACTTGTTAGGCGCAGGGAGGAGGCAGGAAACTATCATGGGGTCTGGACTTATCAGGCTGTGTGCCTTGCCTGCCTGCATGGAGCATGTGTGGGAAGGATGAAGCTTTCCAGATGCTTCAGGTGGCTTTGGCATTCTGAATACTTGCCAGCTGGTAGTCCCTTATTTTGCACTTATTTGGTGCAAAGGAAAGATCCAAAGGAGGAAGAGGAGAGGCCACAGACTGTTCTACCTGCTGGCAAGCAGCCAGGGCAATGTTGTCCCATGGGCAGGGTCAACTGCAACCCCTCATCTTAAAAAATCTCCCAAAAGAAGGAGCAGGGAGCCTCTGCTAGGGCTTTCCCAGCTTTTTGTTGAAAACTCCCAAGTCAGACAAGGTTTTGGCTGATACTGCTTTCTTCTACCTGGAGCTGGCTGCGAGCAGCCAGCTAAAATCTCACCCTGCAAGCAGGGGGCCCTCCCTGAACAACAGCCCCATCTTACACCCATACCTAATAAAAAGACTATGACTGAAATACAGCATCTTGAAGCTATTTTCTCCCATTCTGGAGGAATTTTCCATCAATTGTTTTGGATAATTTAATAATTGTCTGCAGCACAGTTGTAAGGCTGAAAATCTGGCCTAAAATATCAGCTTATTTTGTCTTTTAGCACATTTCTAATTTGTCAGTGCAGACTGGTCTTACTCACAAGGGGGGAAAGCTATTTTTGTGCTGTTGCCAAGATACTACGGGCACTAGCAGACTGATCAGATAGCAGCTGTCAATAGCTGTGACAAAGTAACACAATGATTCAAGGAAGGGAATTTAAATGATATATAACTAACAGCGGTACAGAGCCTTCCGGACATATCTGCCACGTTCAAATCTCCTGCTCCTGCCTGGAAGCTGGGTAAGTCAGTCCCATTCCTTCACAAAGCTAGCAAAGGGAACAACCTGGAGCTATCATTCACAACCCCCATCACAGAACCTGTACTTCATACCCTTAGAAGAGTACAGTATAGCTTGAAGGCAACTATAAAGATGGATTTGAGGAACACTGTACTACCAGAAAGAATGGTGGTACAAACAAGCTACGTTCAAAAGGCTTTGGGAGCATAAGTGAATGCAGAAACACAGAAGCAGTCGTGATACTTTATGCAAACTAAATACTTTAAGGGAAAGCTTAACAAACACAAAACAGAAACATTTCACAAAAGCAAGATTCCTTAACTTTATTGCCTACTCTTCAACAGTAAAATCTAATAATGCCTTATGCTCTCTTCAAAATTTCTTCCAGAATAGCAATTTTCAGTATATATTGCACTTAAATATACTGCACTTAAAAATACGCCCAATATAAAAAAGACATAGTGGGAAAAGGAGTCTGGATTTGCTTGGTGTTGCACAAAAACTGAAGAATAATCATTGGGGAAAATTAATGCAATTTACATTCAGTAATAAAAATGTTTTTAACAGAATGTGTACACACTTTGCATTTATATGTCTGTAGCTTGGCATACACAATGTAAAGAAATAATTTACCAATGATACTAGCTGTTACATTAGTGATTCTGTGCCCACATAAAAATGTAAAATGTGTCTCCTGATTGTGAGCCGTATACACTTAAAATGTAAAATCCCTGTCCAATAAAAATGCTACAGAGTCACCTTGCAAAATGGAGTGTACTAACAGATTTTTAATCAGAAACATTTTTTCTAGGTATAATTAGAGTGATACTTTTAAAATATAATCACAAAAAAATTGAGCTGTGTTTATGTGTACATATATAAGCCTGTGTGTTTATACATATATATGTATGCTGCATGTACAGACACACAGTATATAGACTCATAATAGACAACATTAGGAGCAATATGATACTATTCCTGAAATGTGTATCTTTTTCCTTTCTCTAAGGCTACAGATACCACTAAGCAAGATATGATTCCTGTACTTTGTACCTTTCCAGTGTCAAGGGGAAGTTTAAAGTATAAGCAAAAGAGACTACATAGCATTTTGTTTACAAAGCACCCTTGTAGAATGCTGTCAAATGAGATAAACAAGGATCCTGAATGGCTCTGGGATGACAGTGAAACTTGAATCAAGCACTAGACTTGGGAGACTCCTTTCTGCCAAATGAAGAATCCCTTGGACAAGTCTAGATTTGGAAGGCCCTGAACTTGCCAGAGAGTTCAAAATTCTTCAGGTGCCACTTCAGTATATTTGTGGAAAATTATAATTTTTTGCCTCTATTTCTCTGCCAGTCCTCAAGACAGGCCACAATTCACAGGCAGAAATACTAAGTACTTGATAAGTGCAGAGCTTTCCTTTAGTAAGATTTTCCATCTATATCATCCCTTCTACTCAATAAAGCAAGGGTAAAGATTATGTTATTGCATTGGGTTTGGGTGGCAAGGTTTGTGGGGGGAGGAAGAAGGAGCTGAGGGGCTGGTTTCTGTAAGAAGATATTATAGATGCCTCATGTCAGACATAGCAAGTGCCAGCTAACTCCAAGACAGAGCTGCTGCTGGCCAAAGAAGCCAGGCCAACCAGGTCTTCTTGTAGTGCTTCTGTGACACCGTATTTCAGAAAGGGTAAATCAACTGCACAGCAACTAAATGAAAGACAAGAGTGAAACAGCCCTGCAGACACCAAGGTCAGCGAAGCAGGAGGGGAAGCGCCAGAGCAGAGTTTTCCCTGCAACCCGTGGTGCAGACCATGTTGATGCAGGCTGTGCCTCCACAGCTCATGGAGGTCCACAGTAGAACAGATATCCACCTGCAGTCCATGGAGGATCCTGCATTGGAGCAGGTGGATGTGCCCTGAAAGAAGTTAAATTATTTGCCCAGAGTGTTTTTCCTGTGACTGCAATTAGTGAGTGATTTCCCTGTCATTATCTCAACCTCCTTTCATTATATTTTTTCCGTGTCCTGTTGAGAAGGGGGAGATAGAACAGGATGGTGGACACCTGGCGGCCAGCCAAAGTCACCACACTACAGTTATTAAATTTGCCAAAATTTCAAAATATAAGAACAACATTTATACCAATTCCATAGTGCAGGTGGGACAGCAAACAACTATTGAATTATATGATTCCTGGAGCATTTTGGTTTGTTTTGTTGTTTTACTGCTCTGCACAAGCACCTAGCAGAATGCTGCAAGGCAATCTCCAATGAAATTAATATCTGACATGGTGGAAACTTTTACACTTGGATCGATTCCTAAGCAAATAGGAAAATTCTGATGATTCCTGCTCAGAGAGGTTCTCAAAGACCTAGGAAGTCTTTGGGTAATATGGTTTAGTGTGAGGTGTCCCTGCCCATGGCAGGGGGGTTGGAACTAGGTGATCTTAAGGTCCTTTCCAACCCTAACTATTCTATGATTCAAGAAAAAGAAAAAAAAAAACAAAAAAAAGAAGAGAGATAATTTAGACAGCCATCAGATCAGAAATGACAAATTTGCTCTCCTAGCACTCATCCTGCAAACCAGTTATTTTTGCATTCATTTTGAACACAAAAAATGTTTGATCACTTATTATCTTAAATTAACCATAGACTTGGTTTTATAAACTTATTTAGTAGCAAATGGGAATGTACACTAGTTCCTGATATCTCATTACTACTTGTTGGCAAGTATCAAGAAAAAGCAGAATTAGCAACACAAAGCATCACAGAACAATTTGAATGTTATTTCCTAAAAGCTGAAGTTGTGCAGGTAAAACCAGAAGTCCTTATTCCTGTTACTTTGGATTGTTGTTTGTTTTTTTTTTTAAATTATATTTCCTTTATAAACTAGAAATTACCTTATCTTAAGGTGTTTATTAAGAAATAATGATCAGCCAAAGGATCCTCAGATGGCCATTAATCTGCAAGACATTCCCTCAAATGTTTGTTTTTTTCTTTGCTCATAGCTATGCCAGCACAGACTCTTCATACAGACATCCGTATGAAAATAGAGGAGACAGGAAGGACAAAAGACCTTCAATTGAAGTTATAAGGCTGAACAGATGAAAATGCCTTGGGTTTATGCAGAAGTTTAGAATATGACATTCCAAAATTCTGACTCAGGCTCACATGTTTCAGGTGTGCCAGAAACCACCCTTGCCTTCAATTTCCCACTGGGAAAAGGCAACAATAATATTTACTCATCTCATATGTCTGTCAGAAGGAAATCCCACATATTAAATGTCAAGAATGGAGGCCAGTGACATATTTTTCAGCTTTTAATACCACACCACTGTCGTGGTTCCAACACAGCCGGCAACCCAGAACAATGCAACTGCTCACTCACTCCCCCCTCCCCCCCTATCCCCCCACTCCCAGAGGGATGGGGAGGAGTATCAAAAGAATGAAACTCCCATGGGTTGAGATAACAGCAGTCCAGTAACTAAGGTATAACACAAATCACCACTGCTTCCACCAATAATAATAATGATAAGGAAAATAACAAGGGAAGAGAATACAGCTGCTTACCACCTGCAGACCTATACCCAGCCCCACTGAAGCAGTGATATAGCCCTTCCAGGTGACTGCCCCCGATTCATATACTGGGCATGACGTGCTGTGGTATGGAATACCTCTTTGGTTAGTTCGGGTCAGGTGTCCTGTCTCTGCTTCCTCACGGCTTCCCATCCTCCCTGGCAGAGCATGAGACTAAGAAAGTCTTTAGTCAGACTAAACATTACTAAGCAGCAACTAAAAACATTGGTGTTATCAATGCTGTTCCCAGGCTGAAAGTGAAAAAAACACAGCACTGCACCAGCTACTAAGAAAGAGAAAAATGACTGCTACTGCTGAAACCAGGACACCCACAGAGAGAGACAGGGTCCACGTAGACTGAGAATTTTAAAAGCCTAAGAGTCATAGGAAGAAATAAGATTTATGGGCTCTAAATTACTCTTGGGGGACAACAGAAAACAAAGGTAATATTGTTACCTAAATGCATACAGAAAGTCTCTCTGAAGTGTACTTGAATATCAAGCTTGAACTTTGCAGAAAAAAAGTGGTGGGAAGGAAGAACTTCTTTTAGGAATCATTGGAAAGCATTTCTCTGTCTGGTAAATTCAGGAACAGTAGAATTACAGAAAGAATCACAATAAAACCCCTACAAATATTGTATATATTAGGGAACAAGCTACCTGCACAGTCTTATCTTTGCCTGACCTTCCCTTTGCAGTTATGTTCTTCCCATCCTTGCTGTTTACTCCACCTGTTGTTCTGTCTCTCTATTGTTGTGCCATATCTGTCACCAGAGTTAAAACCCTCTGAGCACGGAATATACCATTCTATGTACCTAGCATATTTTGGGTGATGCCACAATAAACACAGTACTCAAAACAGCAATAATAGATTCGTTATATCTACACAGTAAAATTTTGCAAACTGAGTCTTTACATGGTGGTATTTGCTTGAACCACATTAATTTAACTCGTTGTTTTCACAAGCACCGGTAGTTAGTGTTCTTACCAAAACATCTTAGCCTTTGATGCTGCTGTAATATTCTCTAACCTTGTTCTTGTATCACACCCTATAACGTCTTTTTTGTTTTGAAGGTCAAGGGTTTATTTCCACTGAAACAAGGCATCCTCTGACATCAGTAGACTGAAGTTCAGGAGAACAAAAAAGAAATTGCCTAATAGTATTAGGAGAAAAATAAAACAAAACAAACAAACAAACAAAAAAACTGTAAATGAGAGGCTTATGAATGACATCTTCCTACAGAAAAGGAAAAGATAAAGACCTGAAATAATAGTAACCAGATGACTACTCATTAACTGCCCTGTCAGCAGTTCAAGACTTTCCAAGTCTTTCTATAAACAGACGGACAATTACGCTGGTTGTTTTCCTACATGCGCACTTTGAAGTTCTGTTTCACTCCTTGCATATGCTTTTTACGTTGGTTTTGGAAAACAGCACTACTTCTGAATGAAAACATTAACACTTTTATTCAAATTAAATCATAGAAACAAAGAACAGTTGAGATTGGAGGAAAACTCTGAAAGTCTTCTGGTCCAAACTCATTCCTCAGACAGGGCCCCCTAAAGCCAGTTGGACAGAACTATGTCTAGACAGCTTTTGACTATCTCCAAGGATGGAGACTCCACAACTTCCCTGGACAACCTGTGCCAGTGCTTGGTCTCCCTCATGGTGAATAAATGTTCCCTGATGTTCAGACAGAACATCCTGTGTTTTGGTTTGTGCCGATTGCCTCTGGTCCTGTCAGTAGGCACCACTCAGAAGAGCCTGGTTCAATTTTAGCACCCTTCCTTCAGGTATTTATACACATTGATAAAATCCTCCTGAGACTTCTTCAAGCTGAACAGTCCCAGTTCTCACAGCCTTCTCTCAGAAGAGATGCTACAGTTCCTCAGTAATCTTCATGACTCTTCACTGGACTCTGTCTAGTATGTCCACAGGGAGCCCAGGACTGGACACTGCACTCCAGTTGTGGCCTCACCAATGATGAATAAAGGGGAAGGATCAACCTGGCAACAATGCTCTGCTTAACGCAACCCAGGAGGATGTTGGCCTTTTTTGCCACAAGTGCATATTGCTGGCTCAAATGTTCAAATGGTGTCCATTAGGAACCCCAAGGCCCTTTTTGTCAAGCTATTTTCCAGCTGGTTGGCCCCTAGCATGTACTGATATATGGGGTTGTTCCTCCAAAAGTGCAGCACTTCACACTTCCCCTTGTTGAACTCTATGATGTTCCTGTCAGCCAATTTCTCCAGTCTATCAGGGTCAATTTGTATGGCAGCAAAGCTGCCCACAACCCATGCAATCGCTGTGTCACAAACATGAAGTTTCTCATCTTACAATACAAAACCATCTTCTGTCAAAAAATGTTAGTAAAAGCTGTTTACCAAAATTTCTACCCAATAAACAGGACAAGAAGATAAGTAGGAATGTAGCTTATCAAAGAAAGCTTATTTTTCTCATCAGTAAATCACATTTTCTCTGAACTATTATCAATCAAGAAAAGCATCAATGTTTTGCAGTAAGGCAATTTAGTAGGAATTTATGAATGCTGGGAAGTGGCAAATTAGAGTAGATAGATACTATCTTGTTCAGCCTGACTAGTTATACTGCCAGCTGAATATGACTATATTAATTATGGGTATTTTACTCTTTTTTTTAACATAGTATTTCATGCCTTTACACAACGAACTGTGGTAATAGATAAAATGCAGCCTTGAAACCATGGCTGCATAGGGTCTCATCTTGCCTCTTAACATAAGAAGGATGCTATCAACTCAGTGAAAAGACCTTAACTCAATGAAAAACCTCCCTTAATGTGGGAGGTTAATTTGGAATTTATGATTGACTTCTTGTGTAGATGCCCATATTCTCAATTCTGAAGTGTGTAATTTGGAATAAAGACCCTTATTTTAGAGTCAGAGGATGTGATTCATCTCATTTGGCTTCAGACATCTACAGCTGAGATGTTTATAATCAAACGAGTCATCTTTATATTCAAATAGAAAGATAGAGACACCCAGAGGATGTGAGTTATATGCCCTATTTTAGATTTCTACCTGTAGAATAAGATGAATCATATAGTGGAAATAAAATTGATTGTTAAAGGAAGTCTTAAGTAAGTGATTCAGTGTGAATATCTAAAGTTCTGTGGGATCAACTTTCTCGGGAGGTTGAAAACAGTTAATTTGCAATCACTGTTTTATATCTTACCTCAGCCTGAATTAATTTTCCATTTAGATCAGACTTAAATGAATCAGTGCCCACTGCTATATCATTGCTTGCACTTTCTATTGACTCGGTTTCTCAAAAAAAAAAAAGTGATGGCAAATCTTAATCCTACAAAATATCAAATAAGATCATCGTGTTCAGTGATACAGTTGCAAAATTTTCACGTACTTGTATGTGATGCCAGACAATGCTTATTTCTCACACAGATCACAGCGTTCAATGGCCAGGCATTTCTGAGTAAAGAGTTCATAACATATTTCAGGTAACCTAGATGAAAGCTGGTCCTTCTCCAGGAAATTTCTACTAAAGATATATTCGCAGAAAACATTCTCTGATGCACAACATTATTCCCTCATTTTCCATTGCAGTTTATCTTGCAGCTTGTCCCACTGATATACTGAACACTAAACCTGATAGTATCTAACAGTACCTCATGCTTGATTTCCTTAGTGTAAGGACAATTTGCAGTAAAGTATTTTACTGAATAGTAAAAAGGAACCTTATCACACAGCTCCTTGCAGACAGCTACTCGAGAACTGGTTTGTGTACTCAAAACCTGTGATGGAAAGGAAGATACAAAGTCTAGACTACTGAACGATCTATTTTAGGTAATTCAGCAAACCAGCAACTCACATCGAGGAGAGAACTTTTAGGCAACAACATGAATTCAGTGGCAGGCATAATTTTGAAGATTAGCAGGGAGTTGGCTGAACAGAATCAATATCCAGTGTGGTTTGCCTGGGGTCACGGGAGGAACTCCTCTAGACTGTCACAGCAGGACTGTATTCCAGAAAGGCGAATTTTAGAATTTTAGGTTGGATGGTACTTTCAGGGTAGACTACTGTTCAAAATGAATCACTAATAAATCTGTGCCTTTCCTTGATATCTTGTGATACAAGGAGAACCAATGCACATAGCTGTGACATACTGCTATAAAGATGGTCACATCCTAACAGATTGGAGGGCTAATGCCTCACTGATGAAGACTTCTGATTTCTGAAGAAAGCCTGTTATGAAAAAGTCCCTCATGTCTTATCCCCAGATCGCTTAGTCTGTCAGTCCATCAGGTTTCATTGGTTGAAAGTTACTTATTCTGCGCCCCATTAGCTAAGACAAATTGCAATTTAAAGGAGAATGCATCAAGTAAAATTTTACATTTCTCCAAAGTCAGCATACAAAAAAAAGCCAGGTTTTAGCTCTTTATATAGTTGTATTCTCCTTGCTGAAAGCAACAAAATTACTACATATTTGTTTACAATAATGAATGTAAAATAATTCTTAACTCCATAGCTTCACTCTTCTATTGAAATTTAAATGGCATTTTCAAAAGACATGTTCCATTCAGGCTTTTGATAATTTTACCTTAAGCCATTTCTAGACTCTTGGCTGGTTCTCTACTAAAGCAATAATTACATAGAACTGCATCTAACGTAACCACACTAAAAAGGAGATAATAGTTTTACAGAGGCAGGTTTTAAAAGGGGCTAACCACATGAAATACTGAGCCATTTTGAGTTTAGGAGAGTACAGCCAAAATGTCAGAAAAAAATTAATTTAGATTGAGCAATTGTGACTTTCTTCACATTCACAAAAAATGTTGTGAATCCCCTGTCTTTTGCTGCACGGGACTGGTTATTAACCTATATAAAATAGGAAGGCACATACCTCCAGTGTGTTTCAAGCTGGAGTCAAGCAAGGGTCTGCTTGATTCATGTATGACAAATCATTCTGGGTGCTTACTACCACATATGTGTTAGTTTTGTTAAATAGAAAATAAATCCAGATATTTGATACTTTTTTTTAAAAAAAGATGAAATGGAGTTCAATAGTGCTTCAATTTTGAAAAATCACTTTTCCAGTAGGACTGTCCAAATTCAGTTTACAAATTTTAATCAAGATCTTAATCAAGATAGTGGTGGAATTGTCATCCGAGATAAACAGATTTTTTTTTTAAACTTAGTCACTCTAACAGAGACAATCAAAATAAAATAAATGTTTTCAATATTGAACTATAAATTTCATAGCTGAAGAAGCCTTAAAACAGTTATACCAGGGAAGATTAGCATGCAAAGATATAATTCTTAATGCAAATTAAGATTTTTATTTCCAAGTTTAATCTATATTAAATTGATGAAAATTAGAGTGATAAGTTCATGGAAACAGACTATAATTTGTTTAGTGTAGCTTCTCATACTCCCATTAATGCAGTCACTGCCTTTGGTTACCAGTAAACCATGGGTCTGAGACAGCACTGTTTTTCCTGCAACAAAACCCAACCTTTTACTGTATTGCTTGCTTAGACCCAGTGCTTGTGATCTCAGCATGAATCACACATTATAAAGTGTTTTTTCTTAAAACTTGCCTTCTGAAGTTTAGAAATTGCCTGAAAATCCCAGGCAGCCAACTAACAGGTATGAAATTTTAGTACAAAGAGATTTTTTAAATGTGCAGGTTTTTCACCTCTGCAGTACACAAAGTGGTCTACTAAGAGCAATGGCTCTGAGACTGCACTGGTAATTTGCAACCTGGTTTTGTGGTTTTTTGAGCTCCCTGTTAATTCTGAAGTCTCTCTGGCTCCCCATTCAATATACACTCAGGTTCTTTGACTGCCATGTTGCTGAGAGTGAATGTCCTTGGCTGACTGCTTTTCTAGATTACTTGCTACCTGAGCACTCAGTTTTCTTCAATGGCAATCCTTGAAGCTGAACTGGCAGAGAAAGACCTGATACTATTAAACACAAGAGAATAGGCACTTACAGAAGCCTAGCTCCAAAATTCCCTGTCAGGGAACGAAGCCATACAGTGATGAAGGCAAGCAAGCAAGCTGGCAGAAAGACAGGATATTTTTTTCCCTATCAGAAATCTGCCAAGTTTTGACAAATGTTTTCTTGATATCAGCATGCTTCGATTCAGTGAATCTGAGCTTCCTGAATTAAAAAGTGTCCCACCAGAAAATGTCCAATCATTTCTGGAAGAAAGATAGCAATTTTGCTCATTAATAGAATTTAAGCTTTGTGGATTTCATTTTAAAACCAATACACTCTTCTATAAAAATTATTTATGAGTTATAGCAGTTTTACTTAGTTTCGGTTCTCTGGGAAGGGTAACTGAACTCAGTAGTGCTCTTCTAATTCATTGTCTGGCAGGATTGTGAATTCCCCTTTAAAACATATTCCCATCTGAGATTATTTTTGCTAGAGAGCCATGCAATAGTTTCATGCAGATTATGCATCTTGCATTCTTTAAATGGTAACAACAGTCTTTCCTCATTTATCAGGATTCCTGCTTTTCCAGGTTGATTGATTGTTTTTTTTTGTGGAGGGTGGGGAAGGTGTTTGGATTACTATTTTGGCAATATTAATGCCCACAACAGTTTCTCTAGCTTTGTGAAAGAGGAATTTTTGAGGAAAGAAGTCTTTTGGGGTTAAGAGAGATTTTCAGGGGGGGTTACATATATATTTTAGTTTTTATTGATAAAGGAAAACACTAAAACAACCTAGTTGAAACGTTTGCCATCAGCTTTCCTACTGTTGTCACACATCTGTTTACACTGGTGCCTGAAGTTATTCATACCACTTCAGGATGTGATCTTCTCAGATCACAGAAGCTAAGTAGGATCAGAGCCACTCTGTGTTTAGCTGAGAGAAGTCCAAGGAAACCCGCAGGTAGCATAGAATGGGATGGAGGAGGCATCTTTTCCTCTGATTCAGAATGGAGCCAGTTCTGTTGCCAGAGGCAGCATGCACCAGCAACACAAGACCAAGAGCTTCTGCGTGATTAAGCCACACTCCGTGCAGAAGCAGAAGATCTAAGGTGGAAACATTCCTAGATGAAGCCATATAAACAGTCTGTTTTCCCAATTGGTTTTATTATTCCGTTTATCTGCTTTTCTACCTTCTGTAAAATTAGTCCCATATGCCTGACCTAAAGCTCCTGTGATCTATGCATATCCTCTGTTTTCTGTTGGGATATTTTTAAAATTACATTTGCCAGTGTTTAAGGTGAGAAAATTCTTTTGAATCCTCTGCACAGCCATTCCACTCTTTGCATGGATTTCAGCTGCTTTCAGTGCTGCTCAATGCAGAGAAATCAGGTTTAAGTACAATCTGAATTAAGCTTGATCATATCTCAAAAACTCTTCATTATTCTTGAAGAAATCACTCACGTACCAATAGAGCAGCTGTTTTAATCATGTTTCAATGCATTCAGTTGATGTTTTTTGTGAAACCTTCCTCCTGCTATCTTCTACTCACTATGCTTTCTTACACCTCTGTGCACATGAGTAGTTTAAGACGCTGTACATATTGGACATTTGCTTAATTTTTAAAATAATTTTACCTAATCGAAACAATTGCCCTTGTAAGGAGCTTGCATGATCTTGAATGATCCAATGTGAAGTTCTTTGAAATGGCAACTCAAATACTTGTAGCTCCGCATTGTTCTTCACCCTCAGGATATTATTGCACATTAACATGATTTTTAGCACAGCTTTATATGAGCCATCATGAAAAGCAATTCTAACATCATATTTTGATTATGAAAAAGGCAACTCCACTTTCTTAAGATGCATGTTTCTTTCTGTTAACTGCCAGGGGCGCGTATCTATTATCAAAGAACAAGTATGTTCCATTAATACCTTGGGAATTCTTGAAATAAGCTGAAGTGAAACTTGCTCCAACTCTAATAAGATTTATATTTTTCTCACTGTATGAAAAGTCCAGTTCATGTATATGTGGCTCAGTTATAGAAAAATTGTAGCTTTTATCTTCTCTGTAAAGGCTGATAACTGAGTCACTGATATGATTCCTGCAGTACACATTTTATTCCCTTTAGCAGTGAGTGTTTGCCTTGAATCAGATTTATTTCAAATCCTTACTCCAGCAAAGGAGTAGTTTTCCAGACCCTTCAAAAGCATATACTTAGTAAGAAGTATATAGGCACTGTGTCACAAGAACAACTTTTACCAGCTTCTGTCAGGAATTTTATTTTATGCAGTGTGGTTTCCCTCTTCTCAGACAAATCCACAGCCAGTGACCCTTACCTATACACAGGTTGAAAATATTATCTGGTCTAGCAGCAATTTAAAAGTCAGAGTCCTTCATCTACTAAACCATCAGCAAGTAACTTACAGAAACTTAACATTTTTCACACTTTTAACAGCTGCATTATATAGGTGGCTCACAGTCCTCTGAGATAATCAGAATTTTCTTTATATACTTGCAAAGAATTTGCAATTCATTGTAAAACTGCTTTTACTAGTGTCAGGATATCTGACTATCCATTTTTTTTTTTTTGCTATAAAATGCATTTTATTGCTCCATTAATCAGGCGCATATGTTATTTTAGTTGCTCATGATGCCTCTTTCACAGTCAAATTTCATTAACACTGTCCCATGAATTACTTGGGAATAATCTTCCTCTGCTTTATCCTGGAAGAATGTCCCTCCCATCTTAGACTTTCCTCGTCATCATTACCTATTGCTGCTGTTGCTACAGTAAGAGCCATACTTACCTTATAGGTACTTTACAGACTTTGTCCTCTCCATCTTCTGTACGTGGGATCATATTGAACATTTCACTAAAGTCTTTGAGCAGTCCCATCTAAAATAAACCAGCTGGGTTTGGATCAGATGGAGCCAGAGGTTCTTTCCAGCCTTGATTATTCTGTGTTTTTATGGTTCTTTGTCTGGATTGGCAAGACCTCTTATATTTCTCTGCTCTAAAAGAAAAAGAATTATTTAATAGACTAAGTTATCCTAACACGGCCTGTTTGCCTAAATAAATTGCCGTTTTGTTCCATTTTTGTTCTCCTCCATGTCTTGTCTTGAAAATATGACATGCAGCCTGGTACATACGTAGTTAGACAGCATCCAGGTGACTGTTATTTTATCTGTTTTATGTTGCATTGCACCCTGTGGACTAAAACCAATTCTCCTTCTAGGGCTGAATTCAAAACTAAAGAAGCTAATTAACTGACTAACTGACTCACTAAAAAAAAAATGTTATTCTTGATAATATTTTCACTTAATGGTCATTCAAATTTATAATGTTCACCTTTTTGTTAATAGTCACTTCAATTTGGATTTGTCATTCTTTATCTTCAGGATGGAAGTTGTTATCTTTTTAGTCTGTTAAGATGAAGATCTCTTCAGTATTTGGCTTTTTTTTTTGATAGGAAGATAGCAGCAGACAAGACACAAGTCATGTGTTTATATTCTTTTTATTCACATTCATTTGAATTCTTTCCACTGTTTCCAGGAATTTTTCCCTTAAATTATGTCTATATTCTTTGCATTTTTCAAAACAATTTTAAATGAGGATATGACATAAAAGCAGCTTCTGATTGATCAATGGCATATTCAGGGGACTACAAAATTTTAATTATATGGGTAGTCGTTTCTCAATTTTACTTTTACAGCAGTACCACTTGCACGCACTTCAACAGATTTACAAATTCCTGCACGTTCCTATTTTTCATCATATGAATGAGAAGCAAGTAAGGGAGATTCAAACAGCTCTCTCATGAAAAGATAACTACTTAATAAGACAAGGTAAAATTAATTTTAGAAGTACATTCCTCACATATTGCAGGTTGACTGGCCTATTGAGCAATTATCTTTTCAGTGGTTTCTCTTAGGACAGTAATTTCAGTCCTAAGTACTGAAAAGGATGGGTAATGCCAATAAGCCTTAATATGAGAGGGAATTTTCCCTGTCTGTGGTTCTGATTGGAATGCAAGATATATTCACAGTGACAGCTATACATTTACTGAACATGTTTCAAACTAGTTGCTGGAAGCAGAGCAATCAGTTTTGTCCACTCTACAAACGTTTCAGCTTACGAACATACAGCTTCTGTTTGAAAATGAACTTCTGTAATAAATGCATCTGTACATGTACTACAATCAATATTTTCTTAAAACTGGGAACAATAAAACTGTTGTGGCAAGCAGGCTGTATCTCTTATCTAAATTTAGTATTAAGTTTTATTTATGTCACTTTAGCCTTGAATTTTCTTGCTGTTACTATCAGTGTCTTGCAATGAATAGTTAAGTGCTACCATGAGTGTTTATTCTTGATGAGTTATTCTTCATCTTTTTTAACCTTCTTTCACAGAAATTCTCTAGTTATTTAGAGGCTGCTCTCTAGACTATTAAGTCCGAGATCACATGTTCTGTATTTCAAAACAAGACAGGCATTTTACTAAAAATTTTTTTCATCTACAACTTTGGCTTGAGATATCTTTGTCCAGAGGACCTTTCAATCCCTTTATTTTCCATTTCACTCCTCTTACTTCAAATTCACACTCAAAAAAAAAAAAAAAAGTAGAGAAATACCAAATTAAAATAAATGTAGTCCACTAAACAACTATTAAGCCAGTCCAGTAATACAAAGACTCACAGGACTTTGTATTCCAACCTCCACAAATAATTTTGGAATGTGTATAGGTTTCAGAAATATATTGCTGTAAGGAGAGGCAGAATGAGCTTCATTTTTTAGCACTTCTCATAACTGAACTCTTGCAATGGTTTCACTTAGATGGTAAAAAAAAGACACACTTCCTTTAACAAGATATTATTGTCCAGTAATGCTAGACAAGAAGGAGGACCCAGGAACTGCAGACAACCAATTAACTCACTTTCAGTCCCTGGGTAAGTTACGGAGCAAATACTCCTGATAACTGTCTCCAAACACATGGACAATAAGAAGGTGACTTGGAACAGTCAGAAAGACTTTATGAATGGTAAATCATGACTGGTCAACCTGGTTGTCTTCTACAATGTCATCGCACTTTAGACAGGCCAAGAGCAGTGGATGTTGCACGCCTTGGTTTAGTAAGGCGTTTGAGACTGTAACCCATAAAATGTTTATGGCCATATTGGTAATAAACACCACCCAAATCTCTTTAAAGGAACCAAAGCTATTTTAAAAATATTGTCCAAATACAGTGCATGTGAAAGTCAGGTCTTAAAATATGTTTTGTAAAATTTACAAATGATGGCAGAGATACGATTCTACCTCAAAAAAGTGTGATGAACTGCACATTCTTTCATTAATATTTACATGTGGCTAAAATATTGGAATCCATATGAACATTTGAATAGTAAAATATTCAAAAGTATGCCTAACTACTAACTTAAACCTAGTTCTTGAAAATTACGTTTAATATTATTGCAGATATCAGAACTACTTTCCAACCAACTTTCTTCTCCTGATGTATATAGATGTTTTGCTGATATGATTGACCTCCAGGGCCACATAAGCAGCTAGATGGTGGAAAAACTATCTGATCCTTTGCCTTGTAGGGCAAAGTTTAGTCTGATAAAAATATCTACAATTACAGGATTCATCAAAAATAAAATACACAAAAAAATATTCAATAATGGATTACATTTAAGAACGATACAGATTAATAAATTCATTCACCCTGTAATGTTATTAATTTGAAACACTTGTTTCTTAAGTAACACTTAACATTTTACTCTACTTGGTTTTGAAGTATCCTGAAGCACTTCGATTTATTCTCTGCAGACAAGCAGTACTTGGGTCCAATTTAACCTGGTGCAAACAGATACTTGGACAGGTATAAGGACATTTACACCACTGTATCAGACAGTGGAAAACGAAGAGTCGCTGTGCTATTTTTGATCCTTTTCCATTAACTACAGGATTTCTAAAAGATGTCAGAGGTTTAGAATTCTTTTTCTTTTTTTTTTCTATAACATCATTAGCATACTAAATGAAAATATAATCTGCTTCCTGGGTTACCCAGGTCTTACTTGGTGTCCATAGTGAACTCATCTGGTAATCACATATGAGAATAATTATATAAACCCTGGTCATTACTGCAGGGAAAAAAATTGCCTGGAATATTTACTTCAGTCTTCTTCCTTACGCGAACATATTTATATCACACTCACAGATATTTCAAATCATTTAGCTTTCTAGGATTCATAACTAGTCCATACTAATTACACTCTCCCAATCTGTAATAACAGTGAATCTGCAAAAGATCTATCATGCTTTGTTTCACTGGTCATTTCACAATAACATCTGTCTCTAGATAAGCATTATTACTTTAACAGATTTTCATTTTTTTAATAGCAACTAGTAGGCTTTGAAGCCTATGATTCAATAATATGTTTCCTCTGAGCAGTTTGATGCGACCAAGATTCCTCCGAGCATCTTCTTTTAGTTGGAAATTCAAACTCCTAATAACATCAGACTGGAGTTATTGCTAGTGATTTTTACAAAAGCTTTTATTCCCAAAGGCACTGTAAATACTAAAAGAATTGAGTAACATGGGTTTGTTCCAAGAATGGTAATATGTGAAATAAAATCAGGTTCACAACTGATTACCATTTGAATCTAGTCAGTAATAGATCTTTCTTTACATGGTCATGTATGGCAGATATAAAATTGCAATATTGGCAACATTTCCATTTAGTATCTTGAAGTCAGAAATTATTTTGTAAAATGTAATAATTGAAGTACAATACTAGAATTCAAGAGCATTTAATACCAGTGTTCTCAAAAAGGCATGTCTTAGAAATTTTGATCATACTGCAATCTGCTCAAAGCTGTTAAAGTATGGATAATTTCGTTCAATTTTCCAGTAGGTTTCTGCCTTGAATAAGTAAATAGTGGGTAATGGTTTGTGTCAAAGTCCTTGTAACACTCCATTAAACATAAAGCATGACAATCTGATCAGATGTCTCTTTTATAGTCAGAAACTGACTTGTGACTTTGGGAGTTACTCAGCTGCATCAGGTCACATCAGAAGTCTAGTCTTTTCATCTTCTAAAAATCCCTTATGGCTTTACATCTGACAAATTTTAAATCATAGCATCATGACCTCACTTTTAAAACCTCATTTGATATAGTCTAAGCACTGTTACTGAATGGAAAGTAGAACACTCTTCTGCTGGGGACTGTGTAAAAGGAAACCCTTTCTCTCTTTTTTCTTTTTTTTCTTTTTTTTTTTTGTGCTTTAGATTTAGATCATATTCTTAAGCTTCAAATATTTCATTTACTTGAAAAGAAATTAGACTTCAGAATTGTCAAGAGTCTATCTTAAAATACACACAAAACCAGGGGAATCCAGAGTTAGAAGAGGATTATTTCTCCATTCAAACATTATTATTTCATGAAGATAAAAGTTTAAAACCAAACAAGCCCTCATTTAAATAACTTAAAATATAGAAGCAGAGATTCTCTGTGTTGTGACAGACTTCAGTAAAGTCTGCCTATGTAAAGTCTTTGGAATGCTGTACATTTAATGTAACATTCAAAATCTGAACCATGTGTACTCCGCAGCTGAAACAGAGTCATATATCTTTCAGAAACTCTTTGCCCATTTCTTTTTTTTCCTGCAAGGTAATCTTACTTATCTGAAGTGACACAGAAAAAGAAAGGTTAGGACATGGTAAGTCAGGGAAAGAGTAAAGACTCAAAGGACAGAATACGAGAACATCAAGGAAAGGTGGAGAGAGAAAAAAAAAAAAATTAAAAAACCTAGTTTCTAATGTTCAGCAGAGCAGGAGGTCAATAGAACCTACTTAATAGCCAAGGACCAGTCCTAGAAGATTCTGAAGAGAACCATTGGCAAAGACAGGTGCAGTAAAACTTTATGCCTTCAAATTCATGGCTTTGCACCTTTGGTATACTGAAGTTTCACAGTTTGTAACCAAACCTTTGTTTTTCTCCTCAGACAGAAAGGGACTTGAACCATGCCCCCTTCCTGCCTAATATTATAGAAGACATGGTCTATCATTCCTGGAAGGCGGGAACTATGAAAGTGATTTGATTGTATTATAAACAGCATTTCTGTACACCTATTAATGTCTAATTTCAGATATCTAATGTCTAATTAGATGCCTAAATTTATACAAGAATATATGACTGCTTTATATCAGTTCATCTAATAGGGTATGTCATCTCTCACTTGAAGTCATTCCTTCTCTCATTCTTGGAACAGCATAGCTACCGAAGCAGAAAATGAAGAATATGTAAAAGAACTGAGGTCTAGCTATTGGCATAATCTAGCAGTGTATTAGATGACAGTCTTTCCCAAAAGACCCTGATTCTAGTATAAGTTTTATACAGGGGGTTTATTTGTATGGCCTTGTTAATGAAATCACAGTTCCTTTTCTACTGTTCCCTATATTAACAATGGATTTTTTCAGGCAACATTCCTAAAGGGGTTTGTGACAGAACCATTATGTCAGTGTCACCACTGTTACTCTTCTGCAATGGTAAATATAGATTATGTTTCAATAGTGTGTGTAATTTGAAACTGTAAATTGCAAGTGGTTTCCAAGTTGTCCCAGTTTATTCTATGAAGTCTGTATTTCTGGAACACCCATGTACAGGAGTGTGCCCTTACCTCTGTCTCATGCAGCTGGAGGTGTTGTACAACACTGATATAGAAGAAGAACACACAAAGCAACACTGATATAGAACAAGAACACATTTTAACCAATTAGAGAGAATAATAACACTAGTTATTCCAGTTAATCCAAATTAATCCAGTTAATCCAGTTAATCCAAATTAGTTTCTTAAATCCATCCCATAGAATAAGAACCATCAATAATATTAAACTTCACTAAAAAAACCTACCTTTTTCTTGGTGGAATGTGAAAAATTAGTAGAAACATGGTTCATGCTCCTGACTTAAGGCTCTGATATGAACTAAAAAAATTAAAGGAAGTTTAGTCTAAATTGGAGCCTTTTAAAACATCCACAAAATAGCGAAGCCTATTGTTCTCATGGGATTTCAAACTCTTATGCTTAATATCCAATAGATTGCAAAACCAAACTCTAGACCAAATATTTGGCGTAACTTGAGTTTTGCCCATTATCCTTTCTTCTTGCTGGCTGAAAAAGAAGAAATCTTAGTGTAATTGTACCCTGGAGAAAAACAGTTTCTTACAAAGAACAAAGCCAGGTGTAGGAGGTCTTTTATTACAAACAAACATCCTTAAAGTGAGGCCTGTGACCTGTTTAGGACTGTTTAGGACTTATCCAGTCATAAAATAGATACCAAAACACTGAGATACCTAGTGTGGTCAATATTTGATGAATTATTCTAATTAATATAAAAAAAGCTACATATATATTAGATAATATATTATATATTAAATTATATATTTATATAATTCTCAACAGACTTTTTGTTAGTAAAGCCATTAAGAAATTAAAAAAGAGCAAATAAAAAAAAACAGGAAAATAACATCTTACAGCAAATATTTATGAATCTTTTGGGACATTATTGATATGAAATAACACAACTCTTAGGCAGTATGTTTTCTTATTACCATCATACTGTGAGGGAAGTTGTCTTAGAAAGTTTATTTACATTTTGTTTAGCAAAGGAAGAAACAGATATATTTTTCCCCAGAATTCAGCATACTTTTTGAACTAAACCAATATAAATGCAAACAGGATGGATATGAAAAGGGAAAGTCTAAACACCTCAGGGATTTAATACTGATTTCATGCTAAAAAGACTCTTTGACTCCTCTCCAGAAGTGAGCACAATAGCTGTCCTTTAGCATAGTCTTTATTATGTGACATGATGGTTCCCTTGCACAGGAATTAATTTCATCCTTTATACCTTGAAATCAAGAAGGAGGTTCATGAACTATGCATTCATCTCCATGACCTTCAGTCATTATGATAGGATGGCCAGAAGACAAATATATGTTAATCCACAAAAAAAAAAGTGCTTAGTCAAATAGTCTCAGAAAATTAACAACTTGGTTTCAGTAACAGTTTTTTTAGCAGTGTCAGGTTTTAGGCCTTTAACATAAACTGCCATTCTTTTGCTGTGGCCCTGTAACATGTTCAGCATTCTTCTTACTCTTCCTGTATGTTTAAATGCATTCACTACAAGCCATTATTACATTTGGGTTTAACAGAACTATTGTATTGAGTGTAAGTGGCAAGGTTCTGATAGTGGGGGCTGGGCTGGAAAGGTGGTTTCTGTACGAGACACCAGTTAGACAGAGACAGTTTCAGCCAGTTCCAAGATGAATGCACCGCGAGCTAAAGCTGAGCCCATGATAACATGCTTCAGAAAGGGTAAAAATGCTGTGTAAGCTGTAAAAGGAGTAAGAAAAATCTGGGAGAAACAACCCTAAAGACAACAAGGTCAGTGAAGAAGGTGGAGAAGAAAGTGCTCCAAGCACCAGAGCAGATTCCCCTGCAGCCCACAGTGAAGATCATGGAGGAGCAAGCTGTCACCCAGTCCATGGAAGACTGCAGTAGAGCATTATCACACTGAGGCCTGTGGAGGATCCTGCACCAGAGCATGTGGATGTACCCCAAAGAAAGCTGCAGACCATGGTGAGCCCATGGTGGAGCAGGCTTCTGACAGGACCTGGGTCCTATGGAGAGAAGCCCACATCAGAGCAGGATTGCTGGCAGGAATTGTGACCCTACAGGGGACTCACGCTGAAGCCATCTGTTCCTGGAGGACTGTACCCATGAAAAGGGCCTACATTGGAGAACTCTGTGAAAGACTGTATCCTGTGGGAAGGACCCCATGCTGGAACAGGGGAACAGCATGAGGAGGAGGAGTAGCAGAGATGAAGTGTTATGAACTGACCCCATTCCATATTCCCGTGTGCCATTTGTGGGCAATAGTAGAAGAGTTAAGAGTGAAGATGATCCTGGGAAGAAGAAGGAGTTGGTAGGAAGGTGTTTTTAGCTTTGTTCTTATTTCCAACTATCTTCATATTTTCCCTAAGTCAGGATTGTTTTGTGTCGTGGTTTAAACCCAGTCAGGTAACTTGTTCACTCACTCCCAGTGAGTGGTGCCCAGCTGACAACAATCGAGGTCCGTGTCCCCCCCCCACCGGGGCTCTCCCCTTCCCCGCTCCCGGAGGAACGGGGAGGAGGATCGAGAGAGTGCAACTCCTACGGGTTGAGACAAGAACAGTCCAGCAACAAATCACCACCGCTACTATCAGCTACAACAATGATAAGGGAAAATAACAAGGGAAGAGAATACGATACCACCGGCCAAGAAAGCGACTTCCACCCGGAAGCCCGTGTCCTTCCGGGTAACTCCCAGTTAACCCTCACCCTGGGCATGACGTGCTGTGGTATGGAATACCTCCCCGGCTAGCCCGGGTCAGGTGCCCCGTCCCTGCTTCCTCCCAGCTTCCCCTCCTCCCTGGCAGAGCATGAGCCTCACAAAGTCCTTGGTCAGGGTAAACATCACTTAACAACAACTGAAAACATCGGCTTCACCAACACTGTTCTCAGGCTGGAAGTCAAAACACAGCACTGCACCAGCTACCACAAAGGAAAAAACATGACTGCTGCTGCTGAACCCAGGACATTTTGCCATGACAATAACTGGTGAGTGATGTCCCTGTCTTTAGGTCAGCCCCTGGGCTTCTTCACTGTATTTTCTTCTCTTGTCCTGCTGAGGAGGGGTCATGAGAGAGGGACTTGAGTGAGCATCTAGTGGCCAGTCAAGCTTAAGACATCACAACCCCTTGTGGTACCCAATGCTGCCCAAGTAGACCCAATACAACTGTCAAAATAAAATATAAGCAATTTTATGGGGCTGCATTACTCAAAGTTCATTGATAACTAGTAGGATGAGTAATTTCTAGTAGCAGCAGAAGATTTTCATGTGAGTGATAAATGCATTAAGTGGATAAATGCCTTAACAGAGAGCTTATAGAAAAAAAGAGAACAAATGTGCCCTTTAATTTATAAAAGCTTGATGCATTTTATCATGAACCACAACAACTGTAGGAGGCCATTCTATATAGAAGACTCCCCTCTCAAATGCTGATGAAATGGTTTCATAGAGAAAAGTTTCTACACATGAATGAAAATTAATTCCGATGTGTTTGGCTTATCATCAGATTGTAAAAGATTTTGCTGCAATCCTAGAATCTGCAGCCAAAAACATTTGAGAATCACCTGCCAGACTAGAGCAGACAGAAGAGTGCAGTGGACAGGGTAAAGGAAAACCAAGGACATGGAAGCAGCATAAAGTCAGAAGTTATTGTCTGAACACCTGCTTCTGGAAACTCTCGGGTGCTTGCACACTTGAAGATGGAAAGCAACGAGGCCTGAAAATAAGCTGGAAAGAGGTCAAACTCATCCTCTTTACAGTTTTGTGGGTTTTTTTTCCACTTTTCTATGGCTTCCACTTGTGGAAAGAAAAGGAAGGAGCAAGTGGGAGGATTTGAAAAGCGTCTGATCTAGAAAATGCAATTTTCAATTTACTATCACATTTTAATACATTTAAGGCTGGCTCAGTCATGCTTTGCACATAAATATCTCCATCTGTCTTAAAACAAAGAAATGGAAGAAGTAATATTAAAGTGACTTGGAATGGCTGAATTATAGAAAAGAATAACACACTCTTCAAAGCCAGAATCTGAATAACTGAAAATTTCCAAGTAAAGACAATAATTTCTGTGCACCTTAGTCCCTTACCCAGCAGAAAAAGTGTTTATCAGTGGAATATTCCATCATTTATTGTGTGTATCACTAAATTTCTCTGCAATAATTTACTGAGATTTGTCTAGCATAGTAATTAAGTATTTAGTTAGGCTTACTCTTTGCTTCAATATTTATTTAATTTAGGATAATAATCAATGGTACAAAGCTGTTGCCTGAGACCATGTCCCCATGCCAATAGCATGCAAAATTATCTAGTAAATAAAAATAACCAACAACAACTGTCAAGCTCCACAGTGTCATTTCAAATTAATCTCTATAAGAAAAGTCAGGCTTCATATTAATAACAACAATAGCTGTAATATATATTTTTCCTTTTCTTTTTCCTCAGCAAAATGTAAAAGTGAGAATACATGCTCTGAAATGCCAGTTAGAAATATCTTTGGAGAGAAAGATAAAACAGCTTTCTATTGCTTATTTGTGCTGCACTGTGAGAGCAATGCAGTAGCTAATGTACATACCCATTATATTGTCTAAGACACAAATGTGTGCTCAGTAGCAGGAAATCCCTGCCCAACTGATAAGAAAGGAAAACTGCTCCACAGTACTCAAAAAAATTGTGAGGTTAAAATTGGATTATTATTCAGTCTGCTGTAGTTTTGAAAAGACTATTTTATTTTTAACCCTTAGAGAAATAATTCCAATCAGATTTTACTTTTAGACTGACTAACCTTTTCTACTTTTTAAGGAAAGGTGACCTTTTTAAAAGTTATTATAAGAAAAGAGGACAGCTTTTTATTTTCCCTGAAACACCCACTTTTGAAATATTTAAAGTGATTATGTACATATATATTTTAAATATCTATAATGAAAAAATATTTTTATTAACCCTCTGGAAACAAATAGAACAAGTCAGTAAAGTTAATAAAGTCAGATCAACAATAAGTTCATATTAATAGGCTTTTAGGTTTTGAATATATTTCATTTAATGAAATTGCCACTATGATTTTCAGTAGTGAATGAATTATAAATAGAAGATAGAAGATATATTCCCTATGTGGCCTGGTGGTTGGAATTCAGTTCCATGCATCAAATCAAATTAATTTGATACTGTTATTTCAATATAAAGCAATACCCTGTAACACAAAATCACCACACATAAAGTGTGAAAACCCTTCCCTATGTTCTAAAGAATGCCAAAAATCAAAAATACAGGGACAGATTTATTTGCTGTCTTCAGCAAAGTTAGAAAAATGCTGTCTTCAGCAAAGTTAGAAAAATACCTAAAGTAACATAAATTAGACAGTTAAACTCAAAACAGTTTATGGACCAAAAGGAAGCTAAATGGGTGTTTGAATATAAACCACACATGGAATTGTTGGTGAAATTAATGAAGTAGGTCAATTGCTTTTTTCAGTTATAATTTTCAGGGTTCCCCATTTTGCTGTTTGTACTGATTTAGAATCCACTACAGAATGGAATTCAGAATGGAAGAAAGTTACTCTACAGGATTGCTTCTAAGGGTAGAAGTTAAGTTGAACTTGACACTGGGTGTATTCCATGAGGTTTTGGAAAAAAATGTGTCATATAGAAGATAAAATACAGGGTTTGGGTTGTTTTATTTTTTGTAGGTGTACAGGTGATAAAATATATGGTTCCTCTTATTCACAGAATTTTATCATTACAGAAGTATTTTTAATTCATACTCTGTAATCTAATCAGAGTAACCGGAGTAAATGCCGAACGATCACTTTGTTCTACAGCTATACTCCTACTTTTAAAATGTTGCTTGTTTTTGGAATAACATCTATAGTTACACACACAACTAGTAACTCTTGAGTAACTATGGAGCATTACAAAAAGTTGAAACATGATTTCCTTAGGGTTACATCATGTTAATATCCACAACGTTATTCATCTTGGCTACGTAATATGAGACTCTGCGGTCAGAGAGATTCAATCAGCAGGGACTTCTATGATTAATACTGTCACATCATCTTTGGATCCAGCTACTCATGTATTCATCTGTCCATCCCAGAACAAAAGGATAGGAGGCTTTGGGGAAGCATTGCTATCTACTCCCCCAAGGTACTTTTAGATCATTTTTCCCCTCAAGTATAAGTGTTAAAGTGAGAGGTTTTTAAGTTCTGTACATAGTGAAAGGCTTTTTCTTGCTAGGATTGGGTTTTGGGTCTTCTTTTGAGTAGAAGTTCACTACAGTGAAGGTGCCTAGCTCACTTACCACCTTTAAAATACAGCGCATATAATCTAAAATTACCAACAAGGAACAATAGATGCAAAAACTACCTTTAGTATGACAAATAGCATTCACACTATGCTTCCTGCTCATAAATACCAAAAAAGTTGATTTTGAGCAGGAAGGCTGGACAATAATCCAACAAAATGTGCCAGCTTTACCTTAGACAGATCCAAGACCCATTAGGTGGTTCATTGGAGTTGTGCTATGCTTTTTAAAGCATCCAGCTGCATTACAGGAGCTTCATGGGATCTGGGGACTTTTGGCCTTAAAGATCACATCCAGGAGCCAGTATGTTCTGTAATCCCAGTAATGAGAAAGTTTCTATATAATTCTTCGATATTTTTGCTCACAGTATTTTTACACTGGACAACCAACTATGAGCTTCTGTATTTATCTGCCAATACATCTGGAAGGGTTTCCATGTCCTAAACATGCCTAAGCCTTATGCCCTGATCTCTGAGAATAAAAGTAAGTACTGAGCTGGAAGGTTGCTTTTCTTAGCACACTGTATCCACTTGCATGCATATGGACAAGTTTCCAGAATACCAGGGAACTATATAGAGCCCTCATTTGCACTATAATATTTGGGGTGCAGAAACAAGGTATAAATGCAGTTTTATCATACGTAGGAACATATTCATGAAGTTTGGCTAGTGATAGATACAACATGAAATGCTAATCTCTAGGCTTGAGTATGAAAAGTAAGGATATAGCAACAGCTAAGTGAGAAGGGTGCTTAGTGAGGGAGCTGTAAGCAGTGACGAGTTACTGCTTGTCAATAAACCAGCAGCAAGCATTCTGCCTCTGAAAGGCAATCTAAGATAACTGCAAGGAGATAACAGGTATAAAATATCTCAGCTCCCTTCCCTGTTATCATTGATCTGAGCTTGCTTGCTAAAACCTGAGTAAAGCTTGTGCCTGACCTAGTCGGCACTTAAACATGTACCCACTCCCTGGCCAAGCCCTGTGTCTTGCCCTTGCCTGCCCAAGCCACACTCTGTGCAGTTCAGGCTTCTTCCAATTAATCTTGACTCCCACCTCAGTTGTTCCCCCTGTGGGGCTGGGGTGCCTCCTCTCATACTCCTGTTACAGGACAAGCTGCGTTTTACGTTCCTTTGTAATTTGTCTTGCACCTCACCCTCAGGTCATAAGGCTTGCATTATTTCTTACAAGAGAGAAAAATTTTGTTTGATCATACAAACTGGACTTCTGAATTGCAGTTTTCCTATTGTGGCAAAATAGACAGTCCCAGCTCTTACGATGAAAACTTCTCATGGGCCTTTCATTAATTAAACTAATCCCAAACCAGAATCTTTAAAACAAGTTCTCTCTACATTCATCCAAGCAGAAATAATGTGCACAGAGAAGGGCTGAAATAACAAGCATGCATGTGTTTTTTTCAATATTTATTCTTTGTTTGCAAGTATGTGTGGGTTTATCTTTGCCCACTTGCACCCAGATCTGTGTAGCAGCAGACACACAGTGCTGCTGCACTGCCTCAGTGCCTTCCCTTGGGGAGCTGCATGTTTGTAGGATTGTGACTAAGCCAGACAACCTGGGTGAGCACACCACAGAAACCAGTGCCAAAATAGGGACAGGAATGGACTAAGTTACCACCCCCATCTATAAATACATGCATGTTATTACACTCAGCTTCTTTTTGTTTCCACTTTCCTCTTTAGAAAAAAATCTTTAACTGTGAAGTGTCGCTTCAGTCCTAAATTCTGCCCAAGGCCTCGCTGCCCTATAAAATACATCATTAGCTTCATTACAGTTGATTGGATAGCATTATCCACAAGTATACACATACGTATGTGAAGAATTTTCAGTATGCTCTTTGGAAAATACGGCTGTCATGTCTTTGTATTTTTTCATTTCCTTTAATTTTTCCATAAGAGTCTCTTTTGATTTAACTCCATACCATCTACAGGATAATATGAAAAAGGAAAATTATTAAGCATATTATATTTGTATAACACAGTACTGAGATATTCTTCATTTTCCACATCTCCTGCACCTTAGTGAAACAGCTGAGCAGATCTATTTGCCAACTATCCTAAAGAGGCTTGGCTACAACTGTTTTGGATGGTAAATTTGTTACATCTAAAAGTAAAACGTTTCTTGGAGTACCTTCTTATCAACAGTTCAATTTTCATAATATATTAGACATCAGCTTCAAAATGTTGAGGTTTCCAGATCAAAGTTTCATATTCCACCCTGTGACCTCATTGCCCCAAACCCTTCTTTCAACAAGCCTATGTTTCATTCCAAGCACATCTAATTGCAACTCCGTGTCTCTAGGTAAAATGAGCCCACAGAATTTCATGGTTTTCTCCTGATTTCTTGATTCTTTCCAAAGGATTTTTTGTCAAAACTCACGTATTTAACAGTACTTTTTCCAAACGAGGGGATGAATGGATGCATGCACATGCATGCATGTTAAGTGCCTGAGCAGCTTCTTTTGATTTTGTTTCCCCAAATTCAAGTACATCATATTGCATAATACCTTCATCCCTAGTTTCTCATGAACAACATGCAGTAGGTTACCTTTCATGGTCACAAACCACTTATTCCAAGTTAACCAATGTACCTGATGTTTTCCCTGTGGACATGGGTGGAGATCCTGCTTACTCTGAGTCATCAGTATACAGGCACTGGGATTATGACCTGAGGATAAGGGCTTTCACTTTTCCCTGTAATGGAGGGAGAGGATGTTGACCTTCCCTCCACTTGTGTTTCCCTATCACCTCATGCATTTTCACTGATACCCTCAGCTGCATTCCTGCAGCCAGCTGTCTATGCTTTTAGTGAGGAAAGGACCAGATTTCTGGCTCATTAACCTAATATGACTTCCAAGAAAAATACCAAAAGGTATGCCTTTTGATATCTTCATTGAGTGTATTCCTGACCTTTACTGGGTGTGTGCAGAAATGTGCTCTTCAGACAGCAGATGTGGCTTTGTGTTTGGAACTTTCAGCTGCATTTTATACCCTCCCAGTATCTGATATTTTATTTCCCCATATGAGATCATACCACAGTTCCAGCAGCTCCTGTACACCAACCCCCTTAAATGTCTCTCCCATGCACACTGCTTCACCATCCCCTTCATGTCAAGATGTTTTGAAACTCCCCAAATGAAACCTTAAAATAAGCAGCTGTTTGTATTTGTTTGATGAGAAGTGTAACCTACAAAAAAATCATAGATCTCAGAGGAACTAGCAGCGTACCTTTCTGGCAGAAGATGTATCACATTGCTAACTGCATTAATCTGAAACCCCAAAACCATTCTGGCTGGTAACGCAGTGGGTCCTCAGAACATGCTTTTAGACATCAGTCGACAAATTCTTCCCAGCTAAAACTTCATGAGTGTTTCTGTGAGTGTTCTTCACTTCATCTCCTTGCCTATGCTTCTGGAGTAATCCACAAATGTTTTCTGCCATTACCCTGATCTGTTCTTACTTAGGAACTCATGAGCTTCCTTTTCAGATTAAATCAATATGCCTCCACTTTCAAAAATGCTCTTTTAGGCCTCTCTGAGGTGAGCTTTACCAAGAAGAGGCACATATTTACTTTAGCTCATTTCTAAGTGTTTAATCATCATAGAATAACCCATAAAACCTCAATCCATCAGTTTCAATCTTTTTTGTCATCTTTTATTTTCAACCCAAATTTACTTAAGCATATGAAATCCTGGTACTGGTCCCATCATCTTAGCTGACCTGGACTTCCAAATTCAATCTTGTTAGCAAATAAATCTCACATGAGATTTCCTTGTATCCAAGGCCATGGGGTGCTGAGTGCAGTCAATGTGCTCTGAGCACACTTAATGCTAAAACCAAGCAGCTGGGCACAAAATATGGAATATACATTCCTTTACATTTAAACATGTGTCTTTTGTTAAAGCTCTATGCTTAAAGCATTCTTCCAGGAAACAGTAAGTGAGTTCACTATTCAGTTTCATCTCTTATATTCAATAACCCAGGCTACAAAAAAAAGCTAGACTGAGGCCAAGTTCATCAGTTCCTGAAAAAGCCATAGCACTGGTCATTCAGGCATGCAGAACTCAAAAGGATCAGATAGACAGGATAAGAGCCAGACTGAGCAGCTTCTGAAAGGGGTATTCTCAGAACCTAGTGGAGGAACAAAAGATGGATTGATGGACTTGTGATGTAGCTCTAAAGGCAATGCATATAGAAGTAAACAAACGTAAGGTAAAATACATCCAGAGTCCTCCATTCCTTCAGCTCTGCCAATTCAACATCATATAGCATCTATACAGGACCTACTGTAGCCCATTTGTAGTTTTTGTTCCTGAACTATGCCGTTTACTTTTTTCTGTTTCTGCTTTGCTTGATTGAAAAGCCTCAAATACTCCAGCTCTTCCATTTAGTCCTTCTCTCTGTAACTTGTTTTTCAAAATGTTTCAGACTTATCTGAATACATTTTTAATAAGGGACATTTCTGAAGTGATTGAGATTATTCTGATACTCTTCCTGACCACATATGCTTCATATGCAAAATTTTCACGTCATAAGGTAGAAACCACATTCTCAAGAGAGCTAAGGAAGCATTCATTGATTGTGTTTCACATGCAGGTCCTAATGTTTTCAAGCACCACCACTCCAGTGAAGAATGGATTCAGACTGGGAAAGGCCCCTGATGGATAGACAAATTCAATACTGCCTTCTTCCTAATGCCCTCCTACTAGCCCCAGTGCTGTCATTGGTCACATGCTGAATCCTGACATGGAGACACCCCTGAACTGCTTAGGAGCCTCAGGGATTGGCTATCTATCTTGTAAAGTAACAACTTGACTCAGTTCCCTTCAGTAATTGCTGATAGAAAACTAAGTTCACACTCATTAATTTTCTTTTAAAAATATGGTTTACAGTTCTACACCTGATCAGCTGAATATAGCACAAAGGCATAAATCTGTTGTTCAACATCTTCAGGCTCAAACACAGTTTTTGTATCTCTGTCAACTGCGTAATTTTAAAGAGATGTTTATAATCATTTGTATTGTACGATCTTTTCTCCCCTACTCCTCCTTTCTCAAGGAACACAACAACCCTGGCTTTGTCTTTAGTAGACATTATTTTCACTTTTGTTGTACTGAGCCACTGCAAAATGTCAGAATCCTACTACCGCCACCAACAAGCATAGGGGTAGTCAGCTGTATTATTAAACACCTTGTTGTATGGGTCTAAGTTGGTGAATCAGCTACTTTGACACTATCAAAGGTGAAACCTTGCCATTTGAAGAGGTATATATAAGAAATGGGTCAATGTCAAATAACAAACTAGCATAAAAAAACAGAAAAGACAAAAATATATGAAAAAAGGTATCAAAATGAAAACTGCTTGTCAGCCTTATAGAAAAGGCCTGGAGAAGACCAAATTCAAGACTTTTTGTAGAGATCACAACACCCTTCAACTTCAAGCCTGTTACATCACTATTGTGAAATTGGTCAACAAGTGATTAAAGTCATAAGTGTCCCCTGGGGGAAAAAAATTTAAAAAAAAAAAAAGGGACAGGGCAAGGGAAAGGGAAAGGGGAAGGGGAAGGCAAGGCAAGGCAAGGCAAGGCAAGGAAAAGAAGAAAGAGAAAGAAAAAAAGAAAAGAGAAAAAAATATCCAGAGTAGCTCTGAAAGATACCTTATTCCCCAAACCATTAAAAATTCCAACTCCACCCTTCCTGTTTTGTTTGCCAAATACAGTTATTGGAGTTACAACACTGCAGTACACAGCTTTGTAGCATCCCTACATAACACTTGAAAGGAATGTCATCCTCTAAATTGTGTAAATTAGAAGCAGATTAGACAGCTGTACTGCTAAAATGATCTAGAATCCATTCAGATCCTTTTTTACCTCTTAAAAATTTTTCATATGTATTGGGCAAAAAGTTAAGGAGCTGCCTTCTGCAGTGGGAAGATCTGTCAAATGTAGAGAAAGAAAAAACAAGGAAGACAAGCAGAAAAGAAAAAATTAAACAAGAAAGGAGGAAGGAGAGAAGGAAGGTGAGAGAGAAAGAGAAAAAAAAGAAAGAAGAAAAGTTTATTGCCCCTGTAATATAGAGAATTGAGAACTCTGTCTTGCTGCACCTGTTTGATATAGATATCCTATTAAGCAAAGGGAAGAAAAGCACAATAATCATGAAAAAGTTTAAAGCTGCGAGGTGAGAGGGCTAAGAATCAAGAGGCCATCATTAATCTTCTGAAAGCAAGATTTTCACATCCAGCAGCATAAAGACATCCTGAAAATATTGAACTTCCTTATTACGTAATACACAAGAAAGAGCTAAGACAGCATAAAGTGAACACAATGGTATTAAGGTGGATATTATCAGAAATTAATACAATACAATTTCAAAGAGATTTATGACAGCTGTATAGTTTTTCAGTGGTTAAATAGAAGACCTTTTCGCACAAAACTGGCTGTCACCTCTGGTAAGTAGAAACACATGCATTTTGATTCCACTGCATAAAACAGAGGCATTTTGTCCTAAAATTTAAAAAGCACACCCAATACATCAATAATCAACCTGCATTTAACGCTGCATATAGATCTATGGCAGGTGTGGAAGCTTATGTGTAATCATATAGGCATGTGAATACATCCCATTTCAGCTGTAACTTAAAATTTTATGGAGTCACGTAACTCAAGTTATTTATGACAAACTCTTCACTATATTTCTCTGTGTGCATGACTTACATTTCTGAATGCCACCTCCAGCCTCTCTTACTTGCTACCCTACCCCCACCCTTCAGCTTCACCAGCCTTTTGTCTTATGGTGCAATGCAGAGTACAAAGGGAAAAAAACTGCAAAGACCAAGACAGGGTATAGAAAGGATAAAAACCAGATTGAACACAAGGGATAACCTCTGCTTGTTAGTTCTCCTCTTCAATGAGAGTGGTTAATCTGCAGTAAAGTTCCTTAAAACCTAGATTTCTGATGGAAGACTCACTAGATGGTGAGAAACTGCAAACAAGCAACTGACTTTGTCTTTGGCTGAAGGGAGAATATTAATGTTGGCAGCAGACAACTGACAAATCCCCCAGTCATCTAATCTGCCAGCCTAGATATCTTCACTTCCTTCTCTTTATCCTGAATCTCTGAAGTAGGAGGAAAGCCAGACAGAATCATTTTACTAGTTACCTCTAACCTACAATGTTTTTCTTATGTTCTTCATTGACTTTTGCATCATTCATTTTACCTCTGATTTGATTTCAGGGTTGGCTTTTTTTGGTGAGGGTCTTTTTTGAGGAGGTAAGGGGATGATTAACCCTTAAGACTAGCAGAATTCTTTTCTATGTTTAGTTTAACTTTTTGTATCTCTTCAGACACAGCCTCTCTGAACCACAGGATGTATTTTGCTGCCTGTTTCTGCAATGGCTGCATCAAATCTATTCACTTGAACGTGGATCTGCCTTTAATATAAAACATCTTATGTACAAGAGGACAATCACTGTCATTACAATTTTCACAATCTAGAAGCTATAAGTGTTCAAATAACAATCCCTCTAGCATGCAGCAGATAAAAAAATCTGCTTTGATTTACTTCTTAACACATTGCTGAAGTCATCGCTTTGAAAGCTTTACAGCATGATTATTTCCCAGCAGCAGTATATGCAAAACCTAATTGAAACAATTAAGGTGACATCCAATTGCTTCAGTTGCATTTTGAGATATCAGTTTGTATCAATATATTTCTATAAGAACAACATTAAAATATGTGTTGGTCTCTCACCCTCTGGCCAAATTACAATCTTAGAGATAAAGATTAAAATTACCTTCCAAAAATTGGAGTTCAATCTGGCTAGGGGAAAAAGACTGCCTGTGCCTATATTCACTAAATAACCAATATCACACCCTGCAAAATAAACCCAGTTATCCGGGACATGAAATGCTGGTTGTGTATCATTTCTGATGGTGACTATCTGTTATAATGGAAAAAGCATCAGTGATGCATCAAGATCTATCTGGAAAGGCACTGTGAGGTTCTCAATCACTCAGTCTCTGCAAAGTGATAGCGGTTGCAGTTCATGCTTTTTTTCTACAGAAACTTCAATGCAGTGAAAATGTCGGGTTAGAGCAGCAGCAAGATCTCCATCTATTTATTCCAAACTGAATATAAGACAAAAGTCACAGCACAGAATTGACTGCCTCTGATACAGTAGATGTGTTTCCCTCATTCAGAAATGCTATCAGCGCCTTTATTTCTTTTTCAAGTAATGCAGTAGCATCTTAATCAAGATGAGAATCACTGTGTGGGTCCCACAAACCTGTGCCAACCTGAAAAGTTTCCATCATGAATCAGTCTGTGTTGCCTCTCCCTTTGGCTACAGCCAGTGTAGAAAGCTTTCTCTGGCATGGCGTGACACCATTACACCCAGTCTTCAGTGCTGTTCAGCCTGGTCTGTCCTCAGTGCCTGTCCTTTTTTCGCTCTGGGCTTCAGAGATAAGTTGAGACACATGTTCAGCAAAAGGGTGAGGCAAACAATGGGAGGGAATAGAAAAAAAGAGGCTGATGGTAGCTCAGGATAAGAAACACGGTTACTTAGATTATTCTGGTCACTGTTATCTGATTTTAAGCCATGTTAAGGTTTAGAAATAGCAAAATATGCAGGAGCTTTTTTTCAGGTCATAATGGTAAATATAGAAACGGGAGAGTAGGCCGGGAAGACTACTGTTCACTACATCATGCTTAGTATATGGACTGAATTTCCATTTTTTTCAAGTGACACTCCCCTGATAATTGTGCATTGTAAATGTGCAGCTTTTCTGTTTTCCCTTCAAGCAGGCCACTGTTACTTACAGAAAGCTTTTTTCATTGCTTTTCATTAACTTGCTGGTATTGCTTTTCCTTTTTCTTCAAAAAGTCTTCTGAAACAAAAGGTTTATCTCCACTCCTCCCTGCCCTAATTAATAATACTTTGTAGTGCCTTCCTTTACAGGCCAGAACAATTTTTTGTATAGCCTTAAGGAGAGGGAGGAGACAGTAAATCAACATTAATGGTTTATGTGTAACCAGCCCCTGGTATATGAAATTACATTCTAAGAGTGAAATTTTCTTTAAAATAAAATATTCAATGCTTCTACAACCCCTAAAGTGTTCACTAGATTCATGTTTTGTATTCATCCAGCTCCCAAATGCAGCCCACTAAAAAGAGCTACTCAACATTCTGATATTTCACTTGTTTATGTTACGTGGCTGAGAAAAGGCATACTAAACAGCTCATAAACATTTTCACCTTCTTTCTTAAGTTGAAGAGGTGGAGAGGAGGAGGGGAGCTGGCACTGTCAGTTACACAAGCAATCACGAGCTGTTATATTTATCAAAATCCAACTGAAAGGGAAGACCATGGTGCTGATGCAGTAAGCCACCTCAAACAGCCCTTATGCAAGTTCAAAAAGATGTGGTGTGTGTCAGGAGCAGAAATTATGAATTCATCCCATCACTCCATTGCATAGCACCAGCAGGGTCAGGTTACAGCTATTGCACACCCCCAGAGACAGTACCAACTCAGTTCTAGACTGCACCTTGAGAAGGATGCTGCCAGATGTGCACAACTTAAGTCAAAATGTATCACTGGCAATTGCAACGTCAAATTTGGCTCTTGATGATGCCAACGTGCCCTGTTGTTCCTACAGGAGTCTTCTCTGCTTCACCCTAACTGAACAAATTAGGATACACTACAATACAGTGTGAAATGGACGTGACTTGAATAATCTTTTTAAATTAGTGTTACTTAGGAATGGGATGAACCTAATTCAAAGTGGAGAACTCCACACAGAAGGGGTCCAAATTATTTGCTTTTAATAAAACAACAAAATAGAAGTTAATATGTAATTAAATACTATAGAATACTTAGAAAAGAAATTATTATTAGCCAGAGAGAGAACTTACAGGAAGATTGCCAACATTTTTTTTTACCAATAATGCAGCTGAAAATGGTTAATTCTAAAATTCCCTATGGTGTTTTCTTTGAATAGTGCATACAGTAAATTTGCTCTTTTTGAAACACTGAACACTTTAATATTTTAATTTAGTCTTCTTTCATATAGGGTGATTACAACAAAAAATACCTACAGTTGACTGCACTGCAAATTATTTATTTAAAATTTGTTTACAAGCTATGATTAAAGCTTAAAGTCTTCCCTTCATAAGCAGAGGAAAGGATGATACCTGAAAAAGAAAGAATAGCAAATACTTTCTGATAATAATATAGCAGAATTTATGTAGCAAATAATTTTAGTGTCAACTGGGTCATACTTTTTATAACAGACATTTTCAACAACATTAATTATAATAGATTTTATCAGATAATTCCAGTGTTTTGCTTTATTTTAAAATAGTAAGGAAATTCTTCATAGATGTGTTCATGTATTAGGAAAGCAAAAAGCTTTATCAGAAATTCTGTATTTTTTTAAGAAAAGACTAGCTTAATAGCTTTTTCACTTGAATCACTCTGAAATCTTAAATCCATTTATAAAATGCCAAATGGAACTGTAAAGAAGCATTAAGGATCACTGGCTAATTCTAACACTGCATGAATTTTCATACAATTTGCAAAGATGTGAGTCCGTATAAAATGTTGTGAATGATTTCAATGAATCATGCAGTGAATCTCCTCTGAGAAAACAATGAGATGAAGTAGTTGGTACAAGAAGCGATCAGGAAATCCACTGAGTATTCACTTCTTCACAAAGTCTCATGGTTCCTTTTGAATCTAAATAGCACAGAATGCAGGCTGAGCTTATCCTTGTAATGTTTAATTTGCAAAATGCAGCACTGCTGTGATAAAAATAAATAAATGAGGACATACATTTCCAAAAACTTGAATCCACTAAATTACCCATATTATCTAGAGTTGTAAGCAGAAGGAAAAGCACAAACAGTACCTTCTAAGGCAGGATTTGAGCATATCCCAACACATTTAAAAGGATTATATATGATCACAGAATAGGTGCCCAAAACTCTTTTCTGCACTGAACAGAAGCTACTTAGGCAGGGATCCAGGCAGACCTGGATCAGGCCAGGAAAAGCTTCCAGATAGCTTTGTTTTATCTACCTGTTTAGAATCTTTGCTACAGTGAAAGAAAACAGTGCACAGGTATATTATACCTGTTTGTTTAAATGTCATGCCCCCAGTCATTCATTGCAATTCAGAACAGTTTCTCCCACCAAAAAAAAAACCCTGGAGGCAGTTGCCGTTTGTGGCTGCACCCGGCTCTCTAGGTCAGCTAACATTTGTGCCTGGTTTTGTAAGTTCTGGCCAGTCACAAGCAAAGCTCAGGCTTTCCAGATGAGATACTGGCACTGTGTTTTATCTTGTGTGGGCATGTAAGGAAAGCCAGGATGACATATAACTTGAGTGAGATTTTCACACTCAAATCAGTCAGAGTAGCCAAGCTTCTGTAGAAAACTAATAAACCCTCAAGCAACTCCAGCATTCCTCCAGCTACTTTGCTGACCTGTGTCCAAAATTCCCATCAGAGTTTTTTCAAGGACTCAGACAACTCCTTGCAATCTGCCTGTATTAACAAAGGAAACAATTGAGCAGGGTAACAGAAACACAAGCTAGAACTGAAGCTGGAGCCAAAGATGCAGTCCTAGTGAGCACTTTGCGTGGCGGAAAGGACAAGCTGAGCACAGTGAACACAGAGTAAGATTTCTGCCAGCTGTTTCTAGCACATCACTTGCAAGACATGGATTGGTGTGACAATTTACATCAGCTGAACCCAAAAGTGGAACCCAGTGGCCTAAATACAAGCAACTACCACAAAAGTAAACACGAAGTACCCTGCCTTCTTTCCAGAAAGTTTTGGGTGAGCTATAGGCCTTCTGTGCTTACCATATCTTCTAGCCTTATGTGGATGTCTCAGGAACCCTACAGTGTCAAACATCTGCATCTAGGCCACTGAATTCCCTGGCATGCTTTGCAGTAATGTTTTCCTATGAACTTTTCATTTTGACAGATTTTGTGAACATTTGAACACCCTTTTTAAAAGACCATTGAAAAGTCTTGCTGGATATTTACTGTCCAAGGAAACTGCAAAATACACTTTCTTTTCAGAAACATAGCTGTTGCTCACATACAACTTCCTCATTTGAACAGTTGTTTCAAGTGGAAAAAAATACTAACTTTGTCACAAGGATTGTGATTCCACTAGGAGAGTTAGTGATAACATATGCTACATAACTTGAGTACTCCCCACCCTTGCTGCTGCAACACCCGAGATTTTAAAATAGCTTTCAAAAGCAGATTTTGATGAAGATGGGGACCACATTCCCTTTACTTCCAGGTTTGAAAATGAGGCACATTAGAGAACAAGGGTGCTGAGCCAAAGCTGCTGTTACCAGGTCTTTAATTCAGAAAGGGTGGGTTTTTTTTTTTTGTGGTGGTTGTTAAATATGGCATAGCAAACCCTAAGGCTCCAAGTGCTCTAGCCCTGCACACATACTCCTGTGCCATCTGTAACACCCACACACATCCTGTGCTATCTCTCCAGTATCCTACATCATACATCTCCTGGAGAAATCATACCTAGCAAGTCAGACATTCACCATTAGGGAGACTGGGCTGCTCCAGTAATAATGCTGTGAGTCATGGCTTTCTCTGTGCCTGAATCCTTTGAACAGCTGCAGTAATCAGAGACCAATACCCCTCTTTGGAATAGGTAGATTTCTGCTGTTTCACGGTGAAGCTTGATGTTTTCCACTGTGTAGATCGCTTTGAGAGGTACACAGGAAAGGACAGGTTGGTTCTACTCATACATTTGGCTTTTCTAACAGAAGCAGTATCCAGTGAGAGTAGGAAGGTCCAACTCTTACTTTTCATCCTTTACTATACCAGCTGGCTGAAGCCATTCCCAAAAAACTGCACATTTGAACAGCCACGTTAGGAAAGGATGGAATTAACAACCCAAGTGGATTTTTAAAACAATGCAGTAAGCCATATCTAAGTCCTGCCAAATAAGCACAACGTCTCTGGTTCTGACATCCCATTGTACATTTTACACTGGAAGTACTGGCCAATTGCCATATTAAAAATAGAAAAAGATGGAACACAGAAAATGCGTTAAAAATTATCTTAGGTCTGATTGTCCTCCAGTCTAAGGAAAGAAAATGTTTTGGCAATCTACTCTTATAGGTTAACCAAGAGGTTCCCTGAGAGCTCAGATTTGCCTTGGATCCTTTTGTCACCTATGAAACATCTCAGCCGCTCCAGGGCGTTAGCAGGTGGAATACTTTTGAAAGGTATGAGTTGAAATTTGTCAGGTACCCCAGGACATGCTGTCTAGCAGTTCAAGTGGATTAGATATATGATACTAAGGTGTCTGACAGCACATTTTTATTTACAATGGGGCATTTTCTTCTTAAGATCAGCCACTGTCTGATATGTACATGCAGATAAAAAAATACACATAGACTTATATGTATTTTGTATATAGAGATATATACATATAAAATACACACACATACGTAAAAGGCTGGTTTCTGTTTTACAAACTATAAAATGACACATACATGGGAAACCTTGATTAAGAGCCTGGGTAACACACTAGCATTACCAAGGTTTTTAGGTTAAAAGCATATTGAACATTCCTGAAGTAAATTCCCCTCCAAGCCAAACTTGCACTGATGTCATGTCAACAGTAATTTGTAGTGTGCAAAAGCAAGAGGGAAGCATGGCTTGCTTTCTCTGCCTAAGTAAAACTAAGTATAGGAGATCTTAGATAACTTTGGTTAGTTCTCTGCTGCCACAGAGGGTACATGCAGAGGCAGCAGAGAAAAGGTACATTGCATTCAAAACTGATATTGACCTCACCCTTTACCAACATGCCTTTTCTGATATCTTACATGCCTATATGTATAGATTTTCCGCTGCATTCTTATGTTAGATGCAGCAGATCCAAATGTCCATGATACTGTTTTTTACAGATTTTTATACACTGTAATCACACTTGTAAAAACAGAGCAACCATAATATGTTCAGCCCTTTAATGAAAATAGTTTCAAGGTTCATTTAGGTTTCCTCAGCAATGTAAATAATACCAAGTGTTGCCATCCTTTAACAGCAAAATAATTTACTGGTAAGATTTAGCTGTTTCAGTCATAGAGCAGCTCCCAGAAGCATCAGCCATCACTCAGCAAGCTTTCTCTTCCGCTTCACATGCATCAGGCAACAACGACCATTTTTCATTGGGTATATACAGCATGCTCAGACAAGTGGAGAAGAAATAAAGGAGGAACCGGCTCCCTCCTTCTCATTTTGTCACTCATAGAGAGAGCCACCTGCTACCTGCATGGGCAGAAGCATGCACAACAAAGGTCAAATTTCAAGTGCTGGTGACACTGTCTTCTCTTAGTAGCAGAGACCTTGTTCAGGTTCTGCAGTTGGGCTTGTTCTTGAAGGGCTGTGCCAGGGGAACTAGCTGCTCAGGTGGTATCAGGCAGTCAGAGGCTGCTATCACTAATGTGAATCTCCCCAGACATGCTTTTTGGCAGATGACAGGTTTGTACTCCCTCCACTAACATGCTGCTCCAGCCAATCATTTATTTTGCTTGTGCCTTATGTTGGTCCTCCATAATATTATGGTTGGGATTCATCCCTTTGCTCAACTACTGCCTACTATGAGATAGCCTGGAGTCGTATCCTCTATGTGCGGTCTTGTTACTCCCGTGATGATGAGTACTTCATCTAAATTCAGCATCAAGATAATCGGGAGTATTTGAGCATTATAATAGAAATAAATCATGCTGTACATCCTGTTCTTTCTCCACTAGCTACAGCAAACAAACAAGACAACAGGCTTCTCAGAAGGAGGAAAGAGAATATTCTTATCCCTTGTTATTCAAGCGGTTTCATTTTCTGTAATGAAATGAAAGATTAACTGGGCTAGCAAGGCAACAAATTCATTATCTGTAGCTTAGTGGCTAGAAATGAAATTACATTCCTGGAGTCACTTCTTATCTTGCAAAAGGCTCTTTGTATATTTTGCCCCAAATCTGTTTTATGCAATTGCAAATGGAAGAAGGCAACTGTGTCCTGAGAGCAGCAAGATGACACTCATCACCCTCTCTCTCTCCATGCTAGTCTATGAGAAGGACTGCATCTTTTCTAGGACACCTCACTATTCTTATGCCCTATACACTCTGGTAACCAGTCTAAAAATTTGAAACAAAAAGTACACTGGGCATAATTGAGCTTTTCAGTATCTAAGTGCCATTTAAGAAGCTGGGCCCATGTCATTTTCTTCTTCAAAAAACACAGTACAATTTAGTACAAAAAGACATTGTCTTCACAGTCAAAAAAAGTCTTAAATCTGTTTCAATTAATAGGAAAGTAAAAAAAAAAAAAAAATGACATTGGCATTGTCTAATACTTGTTACAAAGCAGAGAGCAAAGATTATTTTTTTTTCAAATTTTGATAACATGATACTGAGCCCAGTAGCCATATAATAATACTGTAAATATAGGATAATCGACAATCTGAGTAGAATGTAACCCCAGGATAATTATGCACTTCTCTATATCTTTAAAATAAAGCCTTATCCTCACATCTAAAAAGTTGAAGTTACATGGCAATTATTCTTTGAATTACTTCGTAACTGGTAGTATAATTATCAAGTAATCTGCATGAAAATAATTAGGTATTTACATAGTCTTTGCAACGTAATTACAGAGTAGTTGGCTGATTATGCAGTGTGTTTCTTGTAAAAGAAAGTGATACCAAAAAGATAAAAAAAAAACTATAAAAATACTTGCCATTTTGAGTAAAATGACTTGAATTTGAAAAAGAATTTCTCTGTACTTTACATGAGCATGTGTCTGTGTACACATATATACCTCTGTGTACATAAGAAGGTGGAAAACAATAGAGATTCAAATGGAGATAGAAGAGTCTACAAATCATGGCAGCAGTTAGTTTCCTGGGTGGAAGAGACTGGTAGAGTCAATCATTTTCCAAGCCATAAACTTCTTTCACAAGACAGTAAGAATTTCTTCCTTAATTTAAAACTGCACTTGCCTCTCCATCTCACAAGCCCCTCTGCATTCAGAGATGCTTAATAAGGTGGTAGAAACAAAATGAGTTGTTCAAAAACAAATGGTTGTTTAAAAACAATTAGTCTGGCTGACTCACTCTGATTAAGTGTCAGCTGAAAAAAAATGAATTTACAGTATAGCTTTTGTTTTAATTTTAAAGAAATTATGAATTATTTTTTATTCTTTTTTAAAGAAAAAAATTTGCTAATAGCAATAGTTGACTTTTGTTATAAATTAAGCAGCCCAATAATTGATTTTGATCCCTGTTATATACCTGCACCTTCTGCTCTGGCTGCACAGTTCTAGTCATATCCAATTATCAGATGTAGATACTCCAACAATGGAGATTATTTCTTAAGTAGAAAGCCATTATTTGGTAATCATTTGCATTAAAATAGCAATACAGGGTGAATAGAATGCAAGTGCTCAAAACATTATATATATGGTCAGAAAATAAATTATAAATGAAGAGGATGTAGATCATTCTCTGAATATTAGGCAACAAGCAAGTACCACCAGCAGAAAAAAATTCTAAGAGGAGTATTTCATATTTGTGTATTTCTCAACAAAGAAAACAATCATTATTTTTACACCTCTTCCTTATTGTTTTCTTCTAGGTAGCTTTAGCTTCTGTTTTTCTAGACCTACCCCATCTATGTCCATCAGTGTTATGAAATCAATAAGAATTTTTTTCCTGTGGATATTTATGGCCACAGACCATTTATGACCTTCTAGGCTAACCTTCTACATAGCAGAGACCAGCTCATTCTTGTACCCAGTCTAAACTGCTGTGTCGGAGAGCTCTCCTTTAGATGAGCAGTTGTTTCTCTTCTTTTAATTTGTTTGCTTGGTCTCTACTCAGGGAATTCCTTACCATTCTTGAAACAAAACAGCCTACACAAAATATTGAAGATAAAATTAAATAAGGATTTCTGTCCGTGGGTTTTTTTTCAGTGGGGTTTTTTGTTTGGTTGTTTTTTTTTGTTTATTTGTTTTTTTTTGTTGTTTTTTGTTGTTTTGTTTTTTTTTTTACCCAGTGAATAATATAATCTGATGGGAACTATATAAACTAGTTTTTAAAATGAATGTATAAACCTCCCACTCATTTCATTATTTTGAATGTCTGAACTATTCCCTGATGAAATATTCCAGCAAAAATACATGGTTAAAGATTCAGCAAATAGCAAATCCATGTTTGATGCACTTCAGATGTCTAGAATGAACTTTTCATGCTCAAACAAAAGTACACCTCAAGCTAACTAAGTATGAGAGTTTGTTTTCCTTCAGTGTTCAGCTTAGCTTAATTTCACATATAGTCTAAGGGCAGCTAATAAGACTGACACTCAGATCATTTTTTGTTCGTAATACTATGGAGTTTGAGTGTGACAGGATGCATCTATCTGTTTCAAAACTTACTCTGCATCAAAACTGTGGTCATGATGTGGGTCAGAATCTCATCTACTCTCTATTATTTGAAGAAAACAGAGAGAGAATGAAGGTCCAAATCTACTTACTTACTTATTAGTGTTAAATTGACTGATTTAATGGAAAAGAGTTAACCAAGTAGCTTGAAAATTCTACCCATAGCTATCAAATGCCTTATCTTATCAATGGAAGCAAAAGGGATACTAGAATAATTACTAGTCTTATACTTTCTTTACTGGTTGAAAAGCATCAGAAAGTGCACAGCTACCTTAAGAAGCAAATTTTGTTATAAATATCTGAAATGGATCTGAACATTATTACTTTGATGTGTTGTCAAAAAAATAAAGTCCACAGAAAATACAGGTGTCTGCTAGGTTGTAGGTAAAAAAATAAAGGCTTACTTGAGGAAAAAAAAAAAGAAAGAAATAACCATAGGTCAAATTAAGCTGAAGCATTTATAGAGGAACTGAACTCAATACCAAGTTTCAAGTATGATCAGAGAGAGAATGGGACACATCAACTCCTTTGTACTACGAAGTCTCCACTTCCCGTAACTAACAGAATGTTGGTTAGAGATTGCCCAAAATACAGGGAGGCTTTTTTTACATTCCAGGGTGTCACCACAATGAACTCTAGAAAGAAAACTCATTAATGACAACTATAAAACTTTATAAAAGTGTGATTCAGAAGCTATGGAAACCCCCAAAACAAACAAAACTTTGTCACATAGATAAAAATCAGACCATGTGAGTTAAGTTAGCTGGTGACACTAAGGAGTTAACAATACCAACATGAAAAAAAAGATTCCAGTTCACAGCATGATCTGTATTTTAAGCTCCAGACAGCCTTGAAATATGTTCGTACAAGTTTAAGCCATCAAGTTCCACTTCTGCTAGACAAGAGTTTTTAAGAGCTATTTCCACTTGATTCAATTGATTACATGTTAAACAGCGCTTAAGCTAGGACCAGCCACTGCCTCATTCTCCAGCCTACACTAGGGAACCCAAGGCCCTCAACTCCTACAGATTTTTATTCCATTGTGTTTCTTTTTTCAAATTCACGTTTCTCTGTTAAATTCTGAATTACTGTGGTTAGTTAATGGAAGCCAGAGCTCTTAACAGGTAGCAGGTTATGTTTGGCAAGTTCTTGCATGCTGCATAGCAGGATAAATTGGCCTGTTACTCTCCAGGACAAGCCTGAATGGAGACTCCGCAGGAGCGCAATTGGAGTTAAGAGCTCTGAATGCTCATCTATGGCAAATGGCAGTAGTCTGACCCTGCAGGACTCGTTCCCTCTTGCAGCAAACTGTGATAAAACAAATGCCTCTCTGATTAGAGGAATTAGTGCTGCCTAGTCTCCTGCGTGGCTGTGTCTCAGTCCTATGAGCCAAGTACACTACGTCAGGTGCAGACATACTGCAGCTGGGAGCCAAGACCTTAAGGGGTCTAGCAGACTTTTTCCCACCCACCTGTATATTTCACTAGCTCCCAAGTTATATGGCAGGAGTTGCTGCCTATCCACACAGTTTCTCTCCAATTTAGAAGGGGGCTGCTCTGTCCTTTGAGGATCCACACTCACTGTGACTGGATGATTGTGAGTAAAAGGGGTGTTTCAGACTGACACACAGACAAGGCAGGCAGCTGCTGTCTTCCATGCCCTTTATTTGAAAGGGACACTTCAAACACTGAGAAAGTTTTCATCATCAGGGAATCTGTAAGAAGCTCTAACTCACCTGGATGTTTTTTCTTCAGTCGGGCCACCTAGAATGTCTCCCTCCTCCACCAGTCATTATTTTCACAAAAAACTTTCCAATGCAATTATCTCCAAGATTACAGCTTTCCACCCAATCAGACAGTAGGCTGGAGAATTTCCATGGGAAATCAGCCTAAAGTGCACTAGAGTTGAATAGGCTTTTATTGGATGTGTCTGAGTAAATATGGTTCAAGTGGTTTCTGGAATGTAAAATCCTTCTCTGGATCAAGGCGGGGTAATTGACTGCTTATTAGCAATCATTAATACTGGATCAGGTTTCATAACTACATTGCTCATCAGTTTTCACACTGAGTTTATATGCATTTACTTGTGCTACACCTATGCATTGAGAAGCTCATCTAAAGCCAAATATTGAAGCTAGATGGTATTCTGTTTCTTTTTTTCCTTTTTCTTTTTTTTTTTTTATGTGATTCATTTGTACACCTTCACAATGCATGTTTTTAAATGCTTGCTGAGTCATGTACAGGATGTTACAAGCCATATTCAGTCTTGCTGTAAAACAAGGACAACACCAAAGATCTATCCACTTAAGCCAAGAAATTCAACAGTCTCTAGTCTTTGGAAATAGTGTATGTATTGTTAATCTCAAATCACAGAATTAAAGTAAAGACCAAGTTTTGGTTAGGTCTTTCACTTTCCCTAAGAGCCAGTTAGCCCAGGTAAGTGAATGCAGTTGTTCTTTTTAGGCTCCTCTTCACCCATTTCACCCCACCCTACCCCACCCCACCCAGCACCTGGCTCATGTTCCTGGACACGGTGTTTTTCAATATGTATGTGTATTCACAGTCATATAGGAGACTTGGATGGTAAGATGAGAAACTCATAGAGCTTAACAAGTTCTGACACCATCATCAGTGTGACATAAATGTTGTGCTCCAAAATTTTAAAAAGTTAGAAAACTGCTGAAAGTTCACACCCCACTAGGAATTTAAACTTTCCTGTTTCTTTTGCTTTTTTTAGAGAAATTCAGCAAACACAAAGCATCTTTGACAAATAATGATGAGTTGTATCTCCCTGATAGGGCATAACCAAGAACTACTGACTTTCTCCAGACTCATTTAATGTTAAATATCATGGTTTAATTAAAGTCATTCTCTGAAGTGCATTAAGCTAAAAAGGGAGCTTAACAATCATATCTAAGGCACTGAAACTGTGAAGCTGAACAAAGGAAAAAAAAGACTAATGAAAGACTGGGAGTGAATAAAGAAAATGACAGAAATGGCTCATGTTCAGCCCTGGACAGGGTGTGATACTTAAAATAAACAAAAGTACCACAAAAGAATTCCTACCTGCATGCATTTCCAATAGCTGACTCTGCTGATACATGCTAGTTTTGTAAGCGCTGGCTTTCTGAATTCACTGATAACACTGAGCTAGTAATTTTGGAGAGAAGGGTGAGATACAGACATTTCTAGCCATAAACTTCTGCTGAAAGATTTATGGAGGTATTGCATTTTATTGCAATCTTATGTTTATGATTTAACAGTACAATGTGCACTGCTGTTATTGTTATGTAACAGGCTGGTGGCTTTTCTTCAGTAAACTCACCCTGCTAACAGGTGTTGATCCTGCTGGGAGATGTAAAGTGACAACTCACTGCAGCAGATGGTGCTCCTGAACTCCATCCTGCTTGTACCAGAGGTACGAGAGCCACTCTGGAACACAGGCAATGATCTCTTCTCAGAGAGACACAACTCAGTCAGGTTTGTCTCTGGAAAGTGGCTGACCTAGAATGTCTCTTATTTTGGTAATAATGCTTGGGAATAAAGCAATTCACCAAAAAAATGAAAGTAGGCGAGCTGTTCTGAATCAGGCTTAAAAACCTGATTGTTTATATATTGTTTTCCAGATGCATTTGTACACATTTTCCCTCCCTCAGAGGGACTGTCAGGATTAGGTCTACCTAGCAAACCAATCCACTATCTTTGGTTTTGCTTGCTGTGCATGTCATTCACAAAGTCATTGTCTGACGCTGGTTAGTTTTCAAATCATTATCTTTACTTTGCATTACAAGTGAAGATTATAACTGGATCTTTCCAGTAGTTTAATTTGAGACATGCATTAGAATTTGGTCTTATCCAGTGTCATTAGGACAGCGTATTTCAAAAATGCTGCACCCCTTCCCTTCTTATTTTCCCCTAATAGTTTATTTGTATGATACAGCTACCTCGAATATTATGTCCAACAATTAAGTATTTTGTAATAATTAATACACGAGACCAGACATTGTGGATGAAAGATAGTTTTTCCAAACTATTAATAAGTCAGAGACAGTGACAAGTGCCAAACTGCTGCAAGACCCTCCCTAATCTTAAGATCACGAGTGGACTTTGACTGTGTTTTTGAAAAAACATTTAGCCCTTTTTTTTAAGGTCACAAGCACTTCTGACAACATCCCTGCACAGGTCATTTCAGTCTGTCCCCTCTTTAACAATATTATGTTTTATTTTCTCCCTTCTGAGACAGATCACACTTTCTCCAAAATTATCCACTCCCTGGCTTTAATAAAATTATTTCATTAAACATGTGAAAAACTGACACAAATCTTAGAAGAAATAAAACTGGAATAGAGGTAACACTAATTAAAAGGCATAAGTCTCCAGATACAGAGACAGAAGAGGTTATGCTCGTGCGCTCATCTAGTAGCAGTCTGATGTTAATGTTTTTACATTTGTTTGTTTCTTCTTTCTTTTTTCTTCTGTGTCTTTGCATGCTGTTGGTTATTGAGCATCAAAAGTAGCTTGCAGGTTCCCAGCAAAGAGGAAAAAGTATCAATTCTCAATTTTAATTTGAGAAGCACAAGCAATGTGTTAGCAACTTCAAAAAAGCATCCTAAGTTACATGGAAGAGACCAAAAAACTGCCAGGGGATCTGACTGGGGAGTCTTTGAAGCAGTTCAGCTTCTACATATATTCATCACTAAGCTTATCGTATGTCTTTTGTGGACTACACTAACTTGTTAAAGAGTCTCCCATAAAGCCTAGTCACTGTCTGCACTTTATACTGGATTTTCTTAAACTCATACCAAATGAGAAGCCTTACAAAAAAAGTGTAAAACTGCTCATGAAAACTTAGGAGGGGAGGGCAGGGAGAGAGAGAGGGAGAAAATAACTCTGATTACTTTATCTTAAGCACTGAAGATGTTTCAGAAATCTCTGCTTCTGTAGAAAATAGACTGCTGGCTTGTATTTGCTGCTGCTGCTGCTGAAATGCAGCATTTCAATGAAATTTGTGGCTGAAATTTAAGATTTGGAAAGCTTTAGGCATCTTGGAATGAATGTGAATAAGCATTTTTAAAGTGCAAGATCCTGTAATGATTCCTCCTATGAAAATGTACAGCACAGACCCAGGAAGAGAAAACATCACTGAGTTAATTGTATGTCCACACAGACTTGTTGATTTGTGGCCAGTGTTCTGACAACATGAAGTAGGATTTGCACTGACAGCATTGCTGAACTCAATTCTGAAAAAAACAATGTTATTGCTAGCAACAATGTTAATAATAGCAATAAGAATGTTGTTGCATGTTTTTTCCTGTTCATGAAAAACAGCAGGGTCTGCATAAACCAGGATGCAAATCCTATATCCTCATTTTCCCAAGTATGGACTGGGGACAGTCTTACTGCATATTTTTGCTGTTCATTGTATGCAAAGGAAAAAAAAATTAATAAATCATAAACTGCTCTAAATATCATTTTTTTTTTAGCAGCTGGTTTGGTTTTAGTAGGACAGGGCACATACAAAATTAGGAGACAGTCCAGCAGGGGACCAGTGAAGATGTCTTTAACTGTGTGCATTCTTCATTCTGTCACTGACCAATTGCTCTCACCACAGTGTTATCCCTTATTGCACTGATGCATTATATTCTGAAGAATATATTGTAGTAGTATGTCAATACAGCACATTCCTTTGGGCTCAGTGCATTGCTTTGGTAAATAAAGTACACAGTCTCTCCCCTTTTCCATTCGTGCTCATACCGATTTTTTATTGATTCTTTAGAATTACCAATAGTACATCGTTGCAGTCACTCAATCTACAAAACACATTTTGAGACAAAAATTAAAATTGAAACTAAAACAACTTTGAATAACTTTCTTGTCACCTACAATGAATTAAACATTTTTTAACTTTTAGTGTATTGCTTTATGACAAACCAGACTGTTCAGCATGTGACTTAATCAGAGTCCCCAGAGTAAAGCTCATTTTGTGTTAAAAAAAACAAATCAGATGCTATGTAACTCTTAAAGCAAAGCAGTTCACTTATGAAAAATAAAAGAAAGAAAAGGTGATTACAGATTATGCTATTGCCATGAAAACAAAACAAAATTTAAAAAAAAAAAGAAAGAAAAAAAACTCAAAACACTTAAACACTTGCAAGTTCTGCAGTTTTTTAGAATTCAGTGTACATAAATATTCTGAGTCTATGATAAGCTTTTTCAAATTCATTATCCTATCCAAATGGTTTAAACTCTGCAAAACCCAAAGACTTTCTACTTGGGAAAGGATTGTAGAGCAAGAACTCAAATATTCCAAAGGACAACACCTGGAAATTTGTAAGGGCTAAAGATTAAAAAGAGAGGTATGAAGATGGCAATACTGAAAATGCTTAACAACAGAAAGCCGTCATTCCATAAACAAAGTATTCTAAGCAATTCATAATACTCCAAAACCAGTCATAATGCTGGTCAATGCCAACCACAGAATATCTTCTTAAATCTGGGAGTCAAAAAGGCCTCCCAGTCATAGACTATATTGCCACATTGTCCTATGATTTGATGGATAACTGCAGTTATCAACTGGATAACCCATTTGCAGCCTGGTGGAGGCCTTGGCCTGGGCAAACAGAAAGCCTGGCTCTTTGACTGAAGGAAAGGCTTCAGAGACCAAAAAAGCAACAGGATTCTTGGGACAACAAGCAAAACAAACAAAACAACAGAGGCAGGAATGAGATCAAAAGGTCTAAATAGAAGTACAAGATGAGACAAGAACAGACATCTGGATAGCAGCCACATTTCTGGAAAACATTTCTTAGCAGGCAGTGGAGACTCTACCCAGATTTATATGACGAAGTCAGTGTCACAGCTGCAGAGTCAGAGACAGAATAAATGGGGAGTGGGGAGGTAGGTTACGAGAGGCAGAGAGACAAAGAGATTGTGCCATGTTGTGTGATACAGTTGTAGGCAGCCAGATGTACATGCTGCAGGCATCTGTCAAAGCAACACCTCCCCCATGGAGCTTCCTCCTATCTGGCTGACGAAAGGCTTCAGAGTTGCCAAATGTATTTGTTCATCAGTAGAAGAGCAGCACCAAAAGCCATTTCTTATTAACCTCAAACGATTTGATCATAAACCCATTTCCAAAAGCATGTGGGATAGAATAATCTGGATCACAAATTATTTTTCTTCCCAGATATCCGGTGTTCCTTTTCTCCGTCACCTTAGTATCGGAGCCCTAGACTTCCTAACTAAATCTGAATAACCCTGAATAAAATCAAATTCTGAGGCAACTGGGCAAAATATAATTTCTCAAAATCAGCAGAAATGTGGTGTGAAACGTTCTTCAATGTTAGAGAAGGCAGTGGAACAGGCTGCTTTTTCCTGATCTGCAAGGGATAATTTCATACCCTCATCTATTACAACTTCTCTGTGGCTGTTACCATGGAGAATATGGAGAATAATTTCACAACATGATTCCTACACAGATACCCAGAGAGTCAAAATGATAATGGACAGTAAGTCTGGCACTAACACTGAATATTTGACACATCATGCTGGTTGCCAGACATATCATATGTAAGACCTGTACATGGACTGTCTTTGTATATTTGACCCTGCTGTTTAAAAGACATTGATAAAAACAGTGTAATTTAAGGTGGTCAAGATAACAATTCCACAACATTTATATCCTTCCTAGGAATCAAAGGTGTATAATCCATGAGACTATTTGATACTTTTTCATTATTGTAAGGAGCAAAAAAGATAATTCCTACTTGTTCAATATGAAAATTCAAAGACATAACTTAACTCTAAGAATATATCCCAAGAGACATTAGGAGCAATTTTCCTTAAAAAAGGACCATCATTCAAGGGATTACAGTTCATCACTTCCCTAAATCCTCCCACAGTGACGATATTCTTTCAGCAACCTCACATGTTCCTGATCATTCATATCAGAAGCTTCAGTGTCATTCACTGCTCTCACTTTTTGGGGATTAACCTGATTTCAATGAGATGAGCTTGTGCTCTGCAAGATTAGAGCACAGATCCTGGAACATATTTCAGGACCAGTGTAACTTCAGTCCATAACTACAAAACCTTGAAGTGTCCTTGCATTTTGTTTCACCATGATTTCTACAGAGGAAAAGTTTTTAAAATAGACATTCACTAGTCAATGAGTCAGAAGTATGTTTATCTCCCTGAGCCGTTCAAGCTTTCCAAACAGGAGAATTTGATAATTTGAGTTTCTGAATGAGGCTTCCCCTCCTTGGTAGCTGAGCTAAGAAAGCCTATCAACATGGGGCATGCTTTCAAAAAGTCACATGGGGGTTTAACTGTGTATTTTTCATGTACTTATTCAAGAGCAAAGGCCTGTCTCCACATTTGCAGTTGACAAGCATGTGGTAAAAGCAAGAAGTAAACATGTATATGTACATACTCGTACATATAATTTATTTTTCTTTTTTATTCCTTTATATATTATGTCAGAATTTCTTCAGTTTACATCCACTGGCTGCAGAGGAAGAAATTCTTTCTCAAGAAAAGGGTCTGATCTCGGGAGGTAACGTCTTAGGGGTGTTCCCTACCCACTCCTAGACAATTTTGTGAATAATCTAAAATTAAAATGACTGTTACTTAAGGTATCTAACAACACATTTCCACTCACATATGCCACATTGCCATAGACATATGACAGGGGCTACATATTCCATGGTTATAGATAGGCCCCTTCAACATACACCCTAATACTTTTTAAATGAGACTTTCTATGAATATTAGGGGGATTTCACTTTAGTTTGCTAAGAGAAAGACTACTTTAAAACAAGTACATTTTACAAATTGGTAAGAATGAGAGCTACTCCCATTACAGCAAAATTTTTGTGTTAGTAAATTAAATATAATTTATATTCCTTGTTCCTCAGCTTAAGTAATTGAAAATGTTCCTATAATCTTTAATAAATACAAAGCTATTTTTACCCAGTTTTTAGAATCTGGAAATCAAAGCTGGCAGTTACATCAAGATCTGGAAGCCTTACTAAACGAATTGTTTACATTGAAAAGGGTTCTATACTTTTACATATTAAACTTCTGTATGTTCTGTGACCCTTTTTATTAGAAGTGTATATTGTTTATATGGGAGATCAAAAGCCTTTCAAAATGTGTTCTTATGTTTATCCACATGATTAGTCCTCCTGATTCCAGCAGAGAATTGGAGCTTAGTTATCTTTTAGAGCCAATCTTTAGGAATTTACATTTGTTGTAAAACTCTCAGCCAAAACATTTCATATCGCTAACCACTAAACGTATTCTGTGGGTTAAGAATTTCCAGATCAAGTTTTCCATTCTGGCTTTCTTCTAATAAATTCAGGCTTCTAAGCCATATTTGTGTATGCATTTAACATATACATGTTAAAACAACAACAACAAATAATTAGAAGAAAAGATTTGGAAAAGCCTTCTGATTAAATATTTGACCAACTGCTCAGCCAGATCAATTAGCTGGACAAAATAAATATATTAAGAAAGAAAAAAAAAAAAAAGAAAAAAAAAGGGGAAAAAGCCCACCAAAATCAATGAACTCTAAAATCACAGTAAAAAATTTAAAAAATTTGTGACAAAATGGGTAGCTCTATTAGCTTAGTGTTCTTTTTCATACAAGGTGAAAATAAGTCCTCTGAAGACTAGTGAGCAGTGTTGTTTCAAAACAGATCTGAGTGAAATCAGAATATCCCATAATATTTTAGTGTTTACCACAGTGGCAGATGTTCCTACTCACGATCAGTCAGATTTGCAGCACAGGCTTTGAGTTACATCCAAGTTTGGGTCAGGAGGAATGCAAGGGGGTGTGTGTTGTTACCCCACCCTCTAGCCCACAACTTCCTCAGGAAAAAAATATATATCAACCCCCCCCTCACATTATGATTAAAAGAAAGAGACAACCCTCCATTTGTTGTGTTCATCTGCTTCATCACTACTTTATTAATTGAAAGTTCGGCACGTAAATTCTGTGTTTCTCACCTTCCTCTAGATAAGATGACTATAGAAATTAAAGTTTGTGAGAACTATTATTACCCATGTTCAAATAAGCATTAAGGTATATCTTCAAATGGTTGGCTTTATAGGCATAGTGCGCTAAAACCAGGAAGGGTTCAGACAGCACTGCAGTTTAGAAAAGTTTCTGAACTTAAGGTCACTTGTGATAACAAAGTTCGTGCATTCTTTATCCGCAGCAAGTATATGGTAATTTTGAGTTAATCCAGGGTTGAAGAAAGTCAAGCTAAATTAAACTACTTTGCTAAGTTAAACGACTTTAAACTACTTAAACTCTAAGCTAAGTTAAACTACTCTCAGACTTAGAGTGTGCCCTTGAAAAGCCTGTGTCAGTCACGCTTTTGAAATCTAAGAACATACCCAAGAACTCCAATTATAATATTTCATTTTACAAAACAATCACTAATGAATAAATTGAAGAAACAAGTAAGCTCTTCTTGGTATGCAAAACAAAATTTAAAACATGTGTTAACAAGATTTTAGGCATCAAATGAGTGGTGTATCAGAGTTATTTATTTTTAAAATGCCAAAGGGTGCCTATATGCAAAGGTGGTATACACCTTGACAGCTAATTAAACTTACAATCCATGTAGGAATAGCATCATGTCACAGTGTAATTAGTTTGCCAACTAGTGATTTGGAATAGCAGATCCTATAATAAACCCATACATAATTTCTGTTGTAAGCAAAAGACAGCAAACATGATCTGTTTTCTCTAAAGTGTATGAAACACGCCTTGTACAGTAAAAATCAATATAATCGCATGAATAACATCTACCAGCTCTGAATAGTCATCAACATCCAGTCACTGTAGATGCTGCTTGCACATAGAACACTACCCATTCCTGACTCAAATGACACTGAACCCATAGGCCTTGCAAGACTGCAAAAACATGCATGTGCTTAAGCAGAGGACCAGTGAGAGGGTAAGCCACAGTTAACACACTCAAGGCTAAGAGTGTGATAAGGTTATATTGCAGTTCACTATCACATATGCATTTACATTCCTTCCTCTCCAATTTCTTTCATCTCTCCCTTTCAGCTGATTAACTCACCCTTAAGATCTTTATTTTGGCTCTACCACACACTGGAAAAGGAACAACTCATTTTACAGCTGCTCAGGAAGATTAAAATGTTTAGAGCATGAATATGAAATTAACAGGTTTTCAGTGTTAATTACTAATGGATTTTTGCCCTGAAGAAGACTATCAATCAACTCTGTTTCTGTTTCACATGGGATAATAAAACACATAGTAAACCTAACCTCCACGTTAGTCTATCTTGGATTATAATTTGAGTCTTTAATGATTGAAGTAGTTAAAGGAAGTAGCTATTAACCTATTATCTACTTTACATGCTGAGTGCATTTTGAAAAAATTCTTCACCATATGATTATGTTTGCCAAAATATAAAAAGTATAGATGGCGTTTCCATGTTTCCACAGTTGTATTCAGTTTAATATCAAGCTTTCAAGAAAGGTTATATATTCTCCACAAAATGAGGTTTATTCCTTGGGATCTTAAATTGGAGACACAATCAGTCTTTGCTAATACTGGTGCACACCTTCATAAAAACAGTTTAATGAGTGTTTAATTTATTTGATTTTAAGAGGATTAAAAGGAGAAATTCTCATATAACTAATTATAGTCACATTCTTTAGTTGCCACCCCAATACTGTTGCTTCTTCCAAGAAAACAAGCTTGCACTTTGGGAATGGTGGATATAGTCAGAACATCTCTGACTTGTGGTTGTTTAGAAATTATGAAAAATATATAAAGATTTTCCAACTAACTAAGCACTAAAGAAGGAAAAAGATACATCCAAAACCACTGCTGAATCATGTCAAATAGTAAATCCCTGACTCCAAGACTCCCATCTTAACTGCAAAATTAAAATTAGTAGGAATTATTGCACAAAAGTACATGTTAGGCTGCATGTATTTTGAAAGCAGGAGTAAGGAAAGGCGGGGGGGTAAGAGTGAGGGAAATGAGAAGAGACAGGGCTGCATGTCGCATATCATGATTTGGGACACAAAGCACGTTTCTGAAAAACACTGTTACGGCTGCAGCCTACTTTTTTCTCCACACCATGGAATCATAAAATCATAGAATCATAGAATCATAGAATCATAGAATCATAGAATCACAGAATCATAGAATCATAGAATAGTTTGGGTTGGAAAGCACCTTAAGATCATCAAGTTCCACCCCACTCTGCCATGCACAGGGACATCTCACACTAAACGGTGTCACCCAAGGCTCTGCCCAACCTGGCCTTGAACACTGCCAGGGATGGAACATTCACACCTTCCCCGGGCAACCCCATTCCAGTGCCTCACCACCCTCACAGTAAAGAACTTCTTCTTTATATCCAGTCTAAACTTCCCCTGTTTAAGTTTTAACCCATTACCCCTTGTCCTAGCACTACAGTCCCTAATGAAGAGTCCCTCCCCAGCATCCTTGTAGGCCCCCTTCAGATACTGGAAGGCTGCTATGAGGTCTCCACGCAGCCTTCTCTTCTCCAGGCTGAGCAGCCCCAACTTTCTCAGCCTATCTTCATACGGGAGGTGCTCCTGATCATCCTCATGGACCTCCTCTGGACTTGTTCCAACAGTTCCATGTCCTTTTTATGTTGAGGACACCAGAACTGCACACAGTACTCCAGGTGAGGTCTCACAAGAGCAGAGTAGAGGGGCAGGATCACCTCCTTTGACCTGCTGGTCACGCTCCTTTTGATGCAGCCCAGGATACGGTTGGCTTTCTGGGCTGTGAGTGCACACTGAAACCGGCTCATGTTCAGTTTCTCATCAACCATCACCCCCAAGTCCTTCTCTTCAGGGCTGCTCTGAATCTCTTCTCTGGCCAACCTGTACCTGTGCCTGGGATTGCTCCGACCCAGGTGTAGAACTTTGCACTTGGTATGGTTAAACTTCATAAGGCATCAGCCCACCTCACAAGTGTGTCAAGGTCCCTCTGGATGGCATTCCTTCCCTCCAGGGTATCAACCGAACCACACAGCTTGGTGTCATGAGCAAACCATCAACCAAAATTTACAAGCCAAGAGTTCAAAGGAAAGATGTTCCTCCAGGAGACATGGAATAGTTCTGTGTTCAGTGCTCTGCAGTGCTGGGTACCCTCTTTAAGTTGCTCAGTTTCTCTGGTCTTCCCTTTTTACCAGAAAAACGATATTTTCTCTTTTGCTTCTTGTTTGCTTTATTTGTTTAAGAACAAGATTTAAGCAACCAAGTGAAAAATATCTTCACGAGAAGCAGAATTGGGATCAAAACAAGTACAAGGTGGGAAAAGAGGGGGATACATATGTCTGTTTGCTTATTTTGTGTTTTTAAGATTGCATACAATGAATCAATTTATTAATATGAAATTTGATGAATTATCCCTGCTGAGGGTTAGTGGGAAGACCAAAGGTGTACGTGTGTTTAAAAAGGGATTCAATAAATTCATGAAGCTTAAAGTGAACCACCTCAAAAAGTGTCTACCTATTTAATTATTGGAAGATGACCAGCTATTTCTGGGGAAAGATCACATTATATGTATTCTTTTTTTATCCTTTCTCTGAGCTTCTTCTATCACTGGATTAGAAGAACTTTAAGTCATCTCCAATAGTACATTTCTTCTAGTCTTCAGTGTGGGGTTGTATGCGTATGTATATGTTTGTGTATGTGCATATGTGCTTGAATATATAAAAGCTGTATATCCTTTATGAAGCCCCATCACTTTGAAGTGAAAGATGATGCTGTATTATTATTATTGTGGTGTATTATCATTGCATTATCATTGCATTCTTCTTCTATATATGTTGTTTTGTTTTTTTTTCTCTATGACACTCCACTACTTGGAATAAATGTTCTACAGAATTTGTCATTGATAAAGAAAAGGATCAAAGGGAAATGGAATTGTATAGTATCAAGAGGACCAGGAGTTGTGCTGGCTTTTCTATGCAACATCCATTACCCCAGTCACCCCTGTGCATATGGATAGACATACAGACAGAGACATTAGCTTCATCTTACATTTCTTATTAAAGAGGGTGAGGGGGCCATGTGTAACAGCTCTGGCTTGTCACTTGTAATGCTGATGTCATCTACAGGCTTAAGCAGATACCCAAATGCACATCCATGGCAAAAAAACCTAAAAAGCTAAAATGTGAGATTCCCAGATTTTGTTTTGTTTTGTGTAGTTTAAATTGTCATCTTTCCTGGGAATGAGCTAAATATGCAGATGTACTGAAAAAGTTACCAATATTGTCTCAGTGCTCAAGGGCAGAGTGCCATGGTGCCTGAAATCACAGAAGCAGCAGCAATCCTCTGTAACTGCATTAGGGTTTGCATTAACTCCCCTCTCCTTCCATGCAAAGGCAACTCTGCAATTTCTGCAAGATGTAATGAGCCCATTTTCTCCATTAATAGCTCACAGAAGAACTTACAACCACACGTGCACATACGTATGTGTACACACATAAACATCAGGAAATGCTGAACTGTCACGGTTTAGCCTCCCAGTGTTATTTACTTTCCTGTTACTTACAGGTTTTTCTATGTATTTCTTCCAAACTGATCAAATAGTTGTTGTTTGACTCTAATCACAATAATTTATGAAACTTATTTTTAAAAATGGAAAATGCAATTTAGCTTTGTATTTAAGAAAATTACTTTTAGGCATGTTCTTGGAAAAAGGTGTTTCCTATGCGTCCTGGTTTTCCTACTCAGAGTGAAAAATTCTTTAGCACCATTCAAACATTTTTATATGAAAAATAGTAATTTATTGCCATGAGCAAAACTCTAAAAACATCCTAGTAAGTGGTTGGTAACCTCAGGGACTTTCCGAAGAGATAAATAGACAGCAGAAACTCTTTCCTTCGTTCCTGTCCCACTCCCCCGCACCACTGTTCCTCCTTCTGCCAACAGCGGCCAGCAAATGCAAAGTATATTACCTACAACAAAAGTTTTTTGTTTTCCAAAATATTAGTTTATCTCTGTCAACTTGTGTATCTGTTGTAATGTTGCCATTTAGCTTGCTGAATGAACTCTGTATTCTGAACATACCTGAATGTGCCTAAACTTTGCTCAGTATTTTGACTGAGAAATTTCCATTTCTGCATTCCTGTTGCTTGAAGTTGTCAAACGAGAAATTTAACTCTGCCACCAAACAAAGACCTTTTGATATTTTTTCTAAGCTGCTGTTGAGTGATTTTTGCATGTTTACCATTAAGCAAACCTACAGGAACTGTATCAGCATTGTAAAGCTTCATGGTAAGACACAGTGTAATGACAGGGGAGGAAAAATTGTCAACTGGAAGAATACAACCATTTTCTCATCATTTCAGTCACCTGCATGTTCATTATAATGACACACAAAACCCAAGATATTTCAGTGTGTTGTTATTTCTCCTTCTTTCTTTTTTTCTGGTCAAGTTTTATTTCCACAAATTCATCACATTTAGTTACAGTGCTAAAAACCAAAAAGTAGAAAAAAAATTCTAAATATTTTGTGAATGTCATTTATAAGTAAAAATAATCACGCCTACTTATGTCATGATAACAGATCTAGAAAAGGACTCATTATGCAAATAATGTTCTTCATCTTTTATGGCTACTAGAAAATTACAGTTGAAGGGAAAAAAACAAAGATTAAATTACCTTAGCTGTTTAAAAGTTTAGTCAATTACATCATATGTTCTTGGCAACCAAAGACAAACAGGATATGGCTATACTAAAGAAGGTAAACTGAACATGAGTGGTACTTAAAGTAGAGCTCTGGTAGCAGAAAACGTCTTCTAAGCAGTTTCATTCGGATTTTTTCATCTTTTTCATAAAAATTTTCCTCAAAATTTTGGAGCTTCATTTTATAATCATTTGCCACTTCCAACACTTAAAATATAACAACAATAAGGCCTGGTTTAGTAAAAAATTGTCAGAACTTTTATTTCTTTATTCCAGTTAACCATTCACTATCTGGAAAAAATAAAATCATTTAACTTTAAAGCAGATATATTTTAACTATTTTTTTTTTTTCAGATGGCCCTGGATAACTTTGTCAGTATTCCAAATCTTTATTTAATTCTAAACCTTTTACTTCTCCACCCCCATAATTGCTATAATGCTTTTATTACTATAGTTGGTGTCAGTGACCTACTTCAGAGTTTAAGATGCCAAGGACACTTACTTTTAAATGAGTCTTCTTCAACTAACCTAGGAAAAAGACATCCAGACTGAAGTACTATGAATCCCATAATAGACCATTTTAATTTCTCTTGATAAATTCAAACTTTTCATTACAGAAATGTAAATCTCCTGAGCACTTCCTGCTCTTTTCTTTGAGTCAGATTAACCTGTTTGGTAGTACTGTAGGTTAGTTTCCAATTGAAACAAAGGTATCTCAGATTTATACAGTTCCTGAAGCATTGGCTTGTTCACCTTTATTTTTCTCAGAAAGCTAGTCTTTTCTATCAGTTCAATTTGTAGACTGGAAAGCTCTAATCCAACAAATTAAGAACTTCACAATTGTTTTTTCCACTAACTTGTAATACAGACATACATTGCGATGTATAAGAAATCTTAAGAATAAAAACCTCACATAGTTAATACAATTTGAAACATTGTAACAAATAAATCCAAGTTCTTTCCTAATATTTCAGTCCCACACTGAGAGTGATTACTGTTAACAGCTTCATTTTTCATAAAATGGAGGAAATTACCTCCTTGTTTTACAATGTACAAATAAAAATCAGAGTCCACATTCTCTATTTTATATTCAGATCATATCCAAGGTGATACTTAAGCATTAAAATATAACTTAAGCAGAAATTAGATGTCTAAATTTTGTAATAAATTTAAAAAAAATATATATTCAAAAGCCCTAAACAAAACAAGCCCTATGTCTCCTATATCATTAAAGCTTCTGAATTTTCTAGCAAAATCTTTGGAGAAGATACTGACATTATGCTAAGAGACCACCTCTGCCTACAACCTACATGAACACCAGCCTCCTGCCAGTATCTGGGCAGAAGCTTCCCTGCACCCCGGTCATTCTTCCTAGCCTGCATGACAATTTACATATAAGACAGCCTGCTCGCTGGAGGTGAAATTCCCTTTCCTAATCATAAAGAGAACTTAAGATATTCATTGCAGGGACCTGAAGGGTGGGTTCAACTGGAAGCAACCAGGTCAAAGCACAGTGGACACTGTCTTCTGAAAGGAAGGGAATGGTAATGCTTTATAGATGTATTGCACACAAGATAAGACACTTGGTTGGGTTTGGGGATTTTTTTCTGAAATAGAGTGTAAGAAATTTCTTAACAATTAAGCAAAATGTGTAAACAAAAAAAGAAACCAAAAAATCACTGTATTTTTCTAGAAAAGTCACTTGCTGCCAATTTTAGCAAACGCTGTTTATCTATGTTTGCCTTGCCAAGGATTTATGTTTATTAGCTTTATGCTTATTACTAGAGAGGAAAATACATTTCAAAAGAGAAGAAAACACAAGCCCTCATGCAAAAATATTAATCTTCACCTTGTCAGTGATAAGAGACTGTTTTGTTTCATTTATTCCCACTTTCAGAAATCTGTGCAAGTCTACTCTTGTTTACAGCCCAGAATTCATTGTTTTCTACTTACTTCTTGATTCTTACTCACTTCCCAAACCTCTTCCTAAATGTCAGGAATTAACCTTTTCTGGTGTTTGGAGATTTTATTCCTATTACTTGTTTTACAGTGAAATTCTGGATTCCCAGAAGTCAGTGGAAAATTTCACATCAAGTTCAGCAAGGTTTTCACCCTGACTGTTTCCATCTCTTCATCTACTGACTAATATTTTGTCTTTTTTTGAAAACTCTTTTCAAAATCACAGTTCTTATGTTTGAATATGTTCCACAGTGCCTCAGTTTCCTCCTTTGTAATATGATAACTTTCTTTCTCATTATGAAGCCTTGACAGCTGATACAGTAAAAACAAACATCATTTGACTGGTACTGTTGTAATGGGCCGCCAGGTACCCAAGGAATCTGATCATTCCATGCTTGGGGTAGTCCTAGATTGCATCAGGACTGAGATAAACCAGGACTTAGTCTGAAACACTGTGATCATCTTTTCCATACTTCAGCCCAAATCTACTGGTTTATCCCTTTTCGCAAGTGTGAAATGTTTAAGAAAAAAATATGTATTTATATTTTTGTTAAAGACAATACCTTAATTCTAATGTCACAAAAATAGTAGGAGTAAATCACATTATTAAAAATATATATTTTTTTATATATAAGTAATATGGATATATATGTAATATGTAAAATTAGTTCTTAAAAAGATCCTTTTAGTCTATCTCTTTTTCTATACTGCAGAACAAATTATGACAGTGGATCTCTAGAATGAAGATTAAAATACCTCTCTATAGCTCTAATGAGTTCTAACCTGCAGTGCAGTTTTGTGGTGCTTGGTTATTAGTTACCAGCAGCTTTGCTTCTCCTTCAAAGCAAAGTTATCAAAACATACACAGAGTTAGAAAGTTGTCAGGTCCTGACAACTGGTCTTGGTCCCATAGCTTGCTAGTTAATTTACATACATTTTGGCAAAAGAAATCTGATGAGAAATTAAATAAATGATTATGTTCTCATAATATATAAATCAATTCAATTCTTTATTAGAAACCTTTTGCAAAGAGTATTAGATAATTAAGCTGTCATATAATAACTCATGCATATCAAATATCTCAGCCAAGAAGGTTAATTGAAGCTCCCTCTTCATCATTGTAAATGTCTTCAAACTGCTTTGACTGGGTCAAGTTGAAACAAAATAGGTAGGCTCTAATAAATGACCTGAACAAACCAATGACATAAACCTACAAGGAATAATATATTTCTCTCCATATTTCTGATTTTTAAGAGTATGTTATGATATCAAATCTTTTTTTTTTTTTTCCCTTAACTTGGCTTCTACTATCAAATTGGAGAGGAACTTTTCATTAGGGACTGTTGTGATAAAGCAACGGGTAACAGGATCAGACTTAAACAGGGGAAGTTTAGGTTAGGTATTAGAAGAAGCGCTTTACTGTGAGGCTGGTGAGGCACTGGAACAGTTTTCCCAAGGAAATTGTGAGTGCTCCATCCCTGGCTATTCAAGGACAGGTTGAACACAGTCTTAGGTGACATGTGGTGTCCTTGCCCATGGCAGGGGTGCTGGAACTGGATGATCTCAAGGTCCTTTCAAACCCAAGCCATTCTATGATTCTATGGAATAGTAAGTCCATTTAAAAATGCAAGAAAAAAAAAAGCAGTTTGTCTCAATAGGTAACATTATTAAATAAGAACTTCCTACCAAGCATCGAACTGTGTAGATACACTGTTTTCTTAGACTAGAATCATAGAATAGTTAGGGTTGGAAAGCACCTTAAGATCATCAAGTTCCACCCCCCTCTGCCACGCACAGGGACACCTCACACTAAACGGTGTCACCCAAGGCTCTGCCCAACCTGGCCTTGAACACTGCCAGGGATGGAACATTAACAGCTTCCCTGGGCAACCCCATTCCAGTGCCTCACCACCCAAACAGTAAAGAACTTCTTCTTTATATCCAATCTAAACTTCCCCTGTTTAAGTTTTAACCCATTACCCCTTGTCCTATCACTACAGTCCCTAATGAAGAGTCCCTCCCCAGCATCCTTGTAGGCCCCCTTCAGATACTGGAAGTCTGCTATGAGGTCTCCACGCAGCCTTCTCTTCTCCAGGCTGAGCAGCCCCAACTTTCTCAGCCTCTCTTCATACGGGAGGTGCTCCTGATCATCCTCATGGACCTCCTCTGGACTTGTTCCAGCAGTTCCATGTCCTTTTTATGTTGAGGACACCAGAACTGCACACAATACTCCAGGTGAGGTCTCACAAGAGCAGAGTAGAGGGGCAGGATCACCTCCTTTGACCTGCTGGTCACGCTCCTTTTGATGCAGCCCAGGATACGGTCGGCTTTCTGGGCTGTGAGTGCACACTGAAACCGGCTCATGTTCAGTTTCTCATCAACCAACACCCCCAAGTCCTTCTCTTCAGGGCTGCTCTGAATCTCTTCTCTGGCCAACCTGGGGATGTACGTGGAATTGCTCTGACCCAGGTGTAAGACCTTGCACTTGTCATGGTTATACCTCATGAGGTTGGCATCAGCCCACCTCACAAGCATGTCAAGGTCCCTCTGGATGGCATTCCTTCCCTCCAGGGTATCAACCGAACCACACAGCTTGGTGTCATGAGCAAACTTGCTGAGGGTGCACTCAATCCCACTGTCCATGTCACCAACAAAGATGTTGAAGAAGACCAGTACCAACACCAATCCCTGAGGGACACCACTCGTTACTGGTCTCCAGCTGGGCATTGAGCCACTGACCACAGCTGTTTATGTGCAGCCATCCAGATAGTTATTTCTCCACCTATTAAATTGATGTCTTTCCAATTTAGAGATAAGGATGTAGTGTGGGACAGTGTTGAACGCTTTGCACAAGTCCAGGTAGATGACATCAACTGCTCTATCTCTGTCCATATGTTCCATAGCCCCATCATAGAAGGCCACCAAATTGGTCAGGCAGGATTTCCCCTTAGTGAAGCCATGCTGGCTGTCACCAAACACCTTGTTTTTCATGTGCCTTAGCATGCCTTCCAGGAGAATCTGCTCCAAGATTTTGCCAGGCACAGAGGTGAGACTGGTTTGTAATTCCTTGGATCATCCATTTTCCCCTTCTTGAAAATGGGGGTTATATTTCCCTTTTTCCAGTCATTGGAAACTTCACCTGACTGCCATGATTTTTCAAATATGATGGCCAGCGGCTTAGCAACTTCATTCTCCAGCTCCTTCAGGACTCGCGGATGGATTTCATCAGGTCCCATGGACTTCTGTACTCTCTGGTTCTTAAGGCGGTCTCGCACCAGATCCTCTCCTACAGTGGGCCTAAGGTCTTCATTCTCACAGTCCCTGCGTCTGCCTTCCAAGACTTGGGTGGTGTGGTCAGAGCCTTTGCCAATGAAGACCGAGGCAAAGAAGTCATTCAGAACCTCAGCCTTCTCCAAATCCAGGGTAGTCAGGTCTCCTGATAGCTTCCAGAGGGGGCCTACGTTGTCTCCAGTCTGTCTTTTACTCACTACATATCTGTAGAATCCCTTCACAGTATCACAGTATCACAGTATGCTAGAGATTGGAAGGGACCTCAAAAGATCATCTAGTCCAATCCCCCTGCTGGAGCAGGAACACCTAGATAAGGTTACACAGGAATGTGTCCAGGCAGGTTTTGAATGTCTCCAGGGAAGGAGACTCCACAACCGCCCTGGGCAGCCTGGTCCAGTGTTCTGTCACCCTCACTGAGAAGAAGTTTCTTCTCAAGTTTAAGTGGAACCTCTTGTGTTCCAGTTTGTACCCATTACCCCTTGTCCTATCATTGTTTGCCACTGAGTAGAGCCTGGCTCCATCCTCGTGACACTCCCCCTTTATATATTTATATACACTTATAAGGTCACCCCTCAGTCTCCTCTTCTCCAAACTATAGAGACCCAGCTCCCTCAGTCTTTCCTCATAAGGGAGATGCTCCACTCCCTTAATCATCTTAGTTGCCCTGCGCTGGACTCTCTCCAGCAGGTCCCTGTCTTTCTTGAACTGAGGGGCCCAGAACTGGACACAATATTCCAGATGGGGTCTCACCAGGGCAGAGTAGAGGGGAAGGAGGACCTCTCTCGACCTACTAACCACCCCCCTTCTAATACACCCCAGGATGCCATTGGCCTTCTTGGCCACAAGGGCACAGTGTTGGCTCATGGTCATCCTGTCATCCACTAGGACCCTGTCCTGGGTTCAGCAGTAGCAGTCATGTTTCTCCTTCTTGGTAGCTGGTGCAGTGCAGTGTTTTGACTTTCAGCCTGGGAACAGAACTGATAGCGATGTTTTGGTTTGGCCAAGGACTTTGTGAGCCTCATGCTCTGCCAGGGAGGAGGGGAAGCCGGGAGGAAGCAGAGACAGGACACCTGACCCAAACTGACCAAAGAGGTATTCCATACCACAGCACGTCATGCCTGGGATGTAACTGGGAGTTAGCCGGAAGGGCTGGGAGACTGCAGGGTTGGAGGAGGTATCGGTCGGTGCTTGGTTGGGCTGAGGGGGGCGAGTTATCGGTCCGCTGGTGCTGAGGTTTTGTATTCTCTTCCCTTGTTATTTCCTTTATCATTATTATCACTGGTGGTAGCAGTAGTGATTTGTGTTATACCTTAGTTACTAAACTGTTCTTATCTCAACCTGTGGGAGTTGCATTCTTTTCGATTCTCCTCTCTGTCCCTCCGGGAGCAGGGGGAGGGAAAGAAAGGGGGGGAAGTGAGCGAACGAATTACCTGACTGGGTTTAAACCACGACAGACCCCCAGGTCCCTCTCCCCTACACTGCTCTCTAACAGGTCGTTCCCCAACCTCTACTGGAACCTGGGGTTGTTCCTGCTATCTTTAACATCCCTAGCCAAGTTTAATTCTAACTGGGCCTTAGCTTTCCTAACGTGGTCCCTAGCTTCCCGGACAACATCCCTGTACTCTTCCCAGGCCTCCTGTCCTTGCTTCCACCTTTTATAAGCCTCTTTTTTTATTTGAATTTTCCTCAGCAGCTCCTTATCCATCCAAGGAGGTCTCCTGGCCCTCCTGCTGCACTTCCTTCTAGTTGGGATGCAACACTCCTGAGCTTGTAGTAGTTGATCCTTGAATATCAACCAAGATTCTTGGGCCCCCCTGCCCTCTAGGGCTATTTTCCATGGAACCCTACTAATCAGGTTCCTGAAGAGGCCAAAGTCTGCTCTCTTGAAGTGCAGAGCAGCGAGCTTGCTGCACCCTCTTCTCACCGTCCTGAGGATCTCGAATTCGACCATCTCATGATAGTTGCAACCAAGGCTGCCCTGGAGAGTCACATTTCCAATGAGCCCTTCCCTGTTGGTGAGCACGAGGTCAAGCATGGCACCTCTCCACACAAGCTGTCTTCCACACAATCGAGGAACCTCCTGGATTGCCTCCTGGATTCCCTCCAACAGATATCAGGGTGGTTAAAGTCACCCATGAGAACAAGGGCCTGTGAGTGTGAGGCTGTTCCTATCTGTCTATAGAATGCTTCCTCCAGAGTCCTCTTGATCAGGCGGTCTGTAACAGATCTCCACAGTAATGTCTCCCATAGCTATTTTCCCTTTAACCCTGACCCACAAACTCCCTGTGGACTGCTCACCTGTCCCCAGACAGAGTTCCATACTCTCCTAACATAAACAGCAGCTCCCCCTCCCCGCCTGCCAGGCCTGTTTTTTCTAAAGAGCCTATAACCTTCCATTCCAACTCTCCAGTCATAGGAGCCATCCCACCGCGTTTCTGTGATGCCTATTATATGATACCCCCGTAGACGTGCACATATCTCTAATTCCTCTTGTTTGTTCCCCATACTGCGGGCATTTGTATAGAGGCATCTGATCCGAGCTCCAAATGAAGGTGGCTCATTGGCTGGAGTGGCTGGAATATCTCTGCATTCCTCTGATCATTTATTATAGGTTCTGGCAACTGACTGGGTGTCTTAGGGTGGAATGATGCCCCCTTCCCCCAACACATCTAGTTTAAAGCTTTCTTGACCAGTCTGTCAAGCCTCTTACAAAAGTCGCTCTTCCCCTATTGACAGCTCCACCAGCCCCCAGTAAACCTGGCCTCCTAAATTGAGTCCCATGTTCTAGATACCTAAAGCGCTGACTATGGCACCACCGTTCTAACCATTTATTAACGTGGCTAATCCTCCTAGCTTTTATAAGGTCCTCCCCTTTATACTGAAGAATTGTTGAGAAGACTATCTGAGCTCCAGAACCCTTAACCACCTCTCCCAGGGCTCTGTAGTCCTTTATGTTCTCCAGCCTACTATATCACTAGCACCCACATGGATCACTAGAAGTGCGTAATAGTCAGTGGCGTTTACTAGAGCAGGCAGCTTCTCAGCAACATCCCTGATCTGTGCCCCTGGCAGGCAACACACCTCCCTTGAGACTGGGTCAGGCCGACAGATGGGTGCCTCTGCTCCTCTCAAAGTAGAGTCCCCTACTACTACGACCCGCTGCTTTTTCTTGGCAATAATTAATTTAGATACAGTTTCATCCGTATGCATTATTTTATTGTGTTTGTCTCACCTTACAGTGTAAGTTATTGACTAAATACATGTATAAGTTGGGCACAATTTAAAGTTAGCTCAGAGGAGACAGACCTTGGTGTTCGTACAAGCTACAATCTCAGGAGTCAGTTAACTTGGAGCAATTTCCAAAACTGTGGTAACAGAAATTGAAAGCAAGACTTCTAATTAACATTACTGTTACTGCACAGTAACAGCTCTCAAGCATTGACCTCGACAACAACCACTGAATATACACCACCCATTTTACTTGCATTTTCCCTTTACTTATATTGTGGTGGGTAGACAACAGGAAAAGATTTTATGGTTTTGGCTTGGGGGAAGTGGGGTGGTGGTGTTGCTTTTTTAGTTTTAATTTGGATTACTCTCTTGCAATCTGCTAATTTAAAACATACATATCCTACAGAACTCACTCCTGTTAACTTCAGGTCTTCTGTAATTGAGCTGCTTTATTTCATGGGTTCCCAGACTTCCCCCTAGAAAAACTACCCTTTATTCTTTTTTGTACAATGGTGTAAAAGAATCCCTAGCTACTGAGCCATGATACAGTCTTTCACTACAGCCAGTTTCTGATGAAGAAAGCTCTAAATAATTATCAAAGTATAATGAACATTGTTACTAAATGCTAACTAAATGCCTCATTGGAAAAATTAAAAGGCATTTATTCAGACAACAGTTTCTCTTTATCTCCTGCATTTCCTGGTTCTAATTCCTCTTTTTTTATTTATTAGTAAAATAATTTGCATGAAAGATGCATCTTTGTTTCTTCAGCACTCATTTCCTTTTTCTCATTTAGGGTATCATTCTGCTTCATTGAAAACAATGGCAATTTTTCTGGTTGACTTCAGGAGAGAAGGACTGATAGTGAAAAATGCTGGCTGTCTCCAGGCCCTGTTGAAGTCAGCCACCAGGTAACAGCCCTCAGAATCTTTTTGGATCAGAATCCCTGAAGTGCAATCTCCTTTGTGCAACTTACTGCTTTGCTATTGCAGAAACACTGACTGCTTCATCAGGGATTATGACTTTATGCAAAGAATAAACAGCAAGATTAGGTGGATTTCTAAGTCCACCCCTTCCACAACCCTCTCTTTTCATGCAAATAGTTCTAACTATACCAAATAGCAAAAGAAAGCAGAAAATGCATGTTACAGAAAAGCAGGGTACCGAGAAGGAGTTTCCACACACTGCTGGCAGTTCAAAATTTGTCAGACAAGGAATTGTCTATCCATTATTAACTGCTCCAGAGCAGGCAGGAAAATATGAACCATCACATCTTTGTGGTAGCAAAATACCATTTGTATCAGAATGTCAGGTGAGGGGAGGAATCCTAATTGTCAATGAAAGCATTCTTTCACTCTGTTACAAAGTGTTTTGTGCAATGCATTTCTGTCATGTCTTAGGCTGGGTACATTACAAAACAGTCATTGCCAAGGGATGTTTTTTTTTGTGAGTTTTGTTTGTGAGGATGTTATTTGTTCATCAATTTGTGCATGTGTGTGTGTCTGTAAATTAATCCACCAGGGCCAGAAAGTGGAATTTTGATTGGAAGCTCCTGTCAAAGTCTGTCTGAGTGATGGCTGTGCTTTTTATCAGTGTAATCTGAAATCCCCATTTTCATTGGTTCAATATAATTCATTGTCACATACACAGCACCTTCTCTTTCCTGGGCACATGTAGCATAGAAAGATTCTCCACAAGCCTTTTACATTCTGCTACACTTGGTATATAGGCTGATGTTTACAAATTATCCAGTCAGAATCTTCCTCAGAAACATCTGTATTTTGTAGTATAGCTCAGAATTTACTGCTTGTCAGGCAAGCATATGACCCAGTATACTATGTCAATCAAGGCCTAAAACCTTTTGCTTAGAGCCTTCAAGCTGTTTTTTCACACTGTTAAAGGCAGTCTGACAACTAATAAAATTTAGAAATGAATTTTCACCTCAGGAGAAGAAGAGGCTGAATATACCACTAATTAAGCAAAAGATAATGTACTGTGTGTCGGGTCCAGACACGAATGAAGGTATTTACAGAATGCTTTAAGCAAAGCAACGTTCTAGCAACAGATAAGAGTTACTTGTTCTTTATTCTTTCTAATGCAAGCATTCTTTCTATTTTCCCTCATGCAAAGCTTCAAATCTTATATCTGAAGTACACGTTATTAGATATTTCTTTCAAAACAAAACTGTTTTCTAATTTACACTTACAACCTACTAAAAATAGCTAAAAGGACACTAAAACATCTGCTATTTCTAGACAGCACATGAGAGTCACCTCTGTATGGGAATGCTGGGTAACTAATCAAATTGCATTCAAATTGATACGTCCAAGATATCAAATGACCACAAAATTGTTTAGGCAAATCTTATTTTGTTATTGCCTTAAAGTAAATGTAGTCTATGCTACGTTTAAAAATGAATAACAGCTTGCAGAACCAAAATAACCTTATTAAATATATATATATTCATGAAGAGTCTGTCGCAGGAAAATGTTTGCATTACTTGAACACTGCAATTTTGTCCTTTGTCATGCTATCTCCTTCCCACACTTCCTGAAAAATGTGTTGGACTCTTCATTTCCTGAAGGAGGGTTAAACATTCAGTGAAATGATTACCACATCTTCCTCCCTGCCAGGAAGATTCCACCACAATTTGGGGAATATTAAAATGATGAAAGCAGAACAGATATAAATAATGTACAGATGTTTATGTAAATTATTTTAGGTTTAAGCAATTGATCTCTAAAGGAGGAAAGCAGAGTACAGAACCAGCAAATCCATCTCCATGTCATTACAATACTTCTGTTGCTCCATGTGGTATTTTTTAATTGTAATACATATACTATAATGCTGTGCATGCTGTGTTTTGTCATGTACACCCTCCAGGTGAACACTGCCCATGTGACAGAAGAGTTTTTCCTGCATAACAAGATGCATTTCTTCAATTCGGTCTTCAAATCACAACAGATTGCACAGTTAAAAATAAAACTGCTGAGCTGACATTGCTGTGATTCATTCTATCAGGTCATTTATTACTGGTACACGGACAAATACAGAGGAAAGTAAAGCCACCTGCAGACTGTCATAAATTCTAATACTACTGAGTTCTCCAGATATCTGTTTTAAAGTATTGACATGCATTTATTACTTGGATTCTCCCAGTCAATAACATAAGAATCTTCCTAATTATATATTCAGCAACATAATAAAAATAGCAAGAGCAAATTTCACATGGAAAATTAGTGATTTAAAAATTTAATTAAATATTTTTATTTAAATTATTCAAAATTCTGATTTCCAACAATAGCAAACGGTAAAGCTGTCAAATTAATTTTAAATAATGTCTATAATTAACAGCTGGCCTAAGTCTATTCTATTTTGTCATAACAGACTTGAACATTTTTGTTTCCATGTTTTTCTCAATGATGATATCAAACTGTGTGCTAGGAAGAGAAAGTGTTTAATATACTCTCTGTGCATTTCCTAGAAAAAGGAGAAATGGAGGAAGAAATTAACAGAAAAGGACTTCAGACCATTCCTCCCAACCATCCCACATTTTGCTGCTGAACGTTTTAGTCAATTTTCAAATTGACAAAATTTAATTAATTCATTTCTTGGAGAAAACAAAATCTGTGCTGGTAGTCATTTTAAGTTGACATAAAGAAAATCAGTGAGAAAACACTAAGATATATTTGATACAGTTGAAGTGCAAGATATTCATGCCCAGATGGAGTTATTACAGAGAAAAAGATTCCAAAGTGATGGGATAGATGTCATGGATAGAAGAATATTCCTTTGGAAACTCATCAAATTCAGGCACCATTAAGACATGCATTGAAGTTTAGTAGGGAAAAATAAGGTGTGGTCTGCTCCCCACATGTGCACTTAGTATTCACTGAAACCTTTTCTACTATTCTATGATAAGTATTAATGCCTCCTTCAGGATTAACACAATCTTGCCCTCCATAACTTAGTTGATTTTCTTCACATAACATGCTTCTGACATTTCTCTTTGAAATTTCCAACCATGCAAGAATGGAAGCAGGCTCTAAGAAACAGATGATCAAAGAATTAATTTCTTATTGCTATTACGTGGTAGCAGGGAAGATCAAGTCTGTCCAGAAGGACAGCAGCAGAAAGATAAAAAGGGAGTAGGGGATTTTTATCTCAGAGAAAAGAGAGCTGGTTTCTTTATAAATCTCAGAATTATCTCATCACAATTACCAGGGCAGGGATGAAGTTCTCAAATATTCATGACATGGTACCTTTTATAAAGTCCATACTTGGATACATAACTCCCATGGAAAGTTAAATTTAGTGGGAGATACTGATGGGAGCTAAGTTCCAACAGAGCCTCTCAAAGCTAAACTGTCAGCTGCCAACTATTTGTCTTTTTTTTCAGTGAAATTCTAAGTAGCACAGTAACATGCCAGATCTATAGCCATAGATAACACTTTTTTTTTGTCCCAAAGTGAAAATACACCTTCTTAGTTAAGGAAGTTTCAGAGAGAACAAGAACAATTTTAGTTTTTCAATGACATAGCAAAGTCAAAGCATTCAATCTATCTCAGTCTTACTAATCTTCTATTGAACTACTTCTAAATCCAAGAGGTCTGCTTAAAAAAAAAAAAAAAAAGGGAAAAAGAAAAAAGGCTGAGAAAGTTGTAACAGCTTCAAAGGGGTTAAGAGCTCAAAGTACTAACATCGTTTGAATATAAGCCTTCCTATAGCTACCTATAGACATACTAGTATAACACATCCAGATAATCATTAAAGATCATTATGTACTTAGCCTCAAAATTTCTTAAACAATAAGCATTGTTAGAACTTTTGTAGCAGTGGAAATATTAATATAAAAATCAAGCCAAACAGAAATGTTTTATCTTCTTAGGATATTCTTGCTCATTCATTTTATAAAAGATGACCAGAAATTCCTGAGGCCCTTCAACATAGCAAGGATATGGTCCTGTTGGAGCGTGTGCAGAGGAGGGCCATGAAGATGAGCAGAGGGCTGGAGGACCTCTCTGATGAAGATAGAATGAGAGAGTTGACTTTTTCAGCCTGGAGAAAAGAAGACTCCAAGGTATTTTATAGCAGACTGCCAGTACATAAAGTGACCTGCAGTAAAACTGAAGAAGGACTTCTTACAAGAGCATATAGTGACAAGAGAAAGGGGAATAGATTTAAACTGAAAGGAGATTTAGATGAGCTAAAAGGAAGAAGTTCTTTACTGTGAGGATGCTGAGACACTGGCACAGGTTGCCCAGAGAAGCTGTGGATGCCCAGTCCCTGAATATGTTCAAAACCAGGTTGGATAGGGTTTTGAGCAACCTCATCTAGAAGAAGGTGCCCTTGACCATGACAGGGGATTTGGAAGTAGATGATCTTTAAGGTCCCTTCCAAGCCAAACTATTTTAGGATTCTATGATAACTTTCTGCAAGAATTTAATTTTAACTTCCATAAAAATCAACAGCTTTTAGATACATAACCTTAATTCTGCCTTCTTCTGATTAAGTGTGACCTCAGAAATACTTACTGTAGACAAAATAGGAAAGAAGAAGTATTTTTTCTCTAAAGCACAGTTCTCAATACACCTGTATAATTCTCTGTTGAAAGTCAGAAGTTATTTTTAGTAAATGGGGTTCAAATATTGTAACCAGAAATTACATCAACCCAAAATAATTTCTTCCTTTCTTCATCTTGTGTACTTCATTATCTGCTTTTAGAGCTTCATATTTTGAAGCATTATTTTTTGTTCCTGTCTTCCCTGTCCATATACCTAGTAAAGTTCATATGTCATAGAACATTTAGCATGCTCTAAATTTTCAGTCCAGTTTATGTCCTGTAATCTGGATGACTTTTGTGCATTTAGATACCTTTTCTCCTCCACTAGAATATATTCTTTGTTTCCTTAATTACTGAAAATTAAGTCTTAATATAAAAATAAAGGAAAAATTTTTATCCTGTCTTGTGTATATAGCACTACTGGTATTTCTGTAAGCTCTGAAAGAGCTGTGGGTGACAAACATGTTCTTCTTCCAACCTGTCTGTAATTTGCTTATGTTAAGTCAAATCCTTCTTTTTTAATTTCAGGGATTACAACCCTTGTTTATTAAACAAGCAGAACCGGAACAACAAAAATCACATGTATTTCTCAACGTTATATGGGGTTTTGCCTTTTTGATAGGTAAATATGGAATATCATTAGCAGATAGCTATTCAAATAATTGCTCTTACACAGTGTCATGTAAGAAAAGATCACAGGACAAAAAGCAAAAAAAAAAAATAATTTAGTTTTGTTCTTACTAATAAGACACAATGTTCTTCAACCATTGTTCTACATAAAGAAGTTGCCAAATCCGTTCTTTTGGATACTTGACAGAATTTTATGACACGTGAACTTAGATATTGGGTTTAAGACTGTGTAGGTATTTTTAGATTCATAAGAGGAAATCACATCAAATTTTAACCACTTAGCTGCATTAACCTATGGTGCAAAAGCTTCTTTCAAAGCTGAGGGGAGCAAACATAAATATCATACAACTTACATAACAATAAATATATATTTTTTAATATGCATATAAATATATATATTAATTTGCATATAAATATTACATCAGAGGTTGACGGTATGGAACCAGAAAAGTAAACAAAACCCCAAACCTTTATCAGAAAATATTCCAAATTTGTATTGAAAGACTATTGGACTTTATAAGGACAGCAGCAATTTTTTAAAAGCTGTCTTTATCCTTAAGAGCCTTTAGAAATCCTCCATTGCCATGAAGAGAGATGGGCATTCCTAGGGAGAGGCTCAGGGCAGAACCCTGGCTGAAGAGCCCACCGTTTCCCTGGAGCACTCTCTCTGCTCACTCTCCATACAAGAGGCATGACAAGATTTGCATTATCATCAGGCTAAAGCAAGTGTTTAACAATACTCCACCAATATGTCACTCTGCTGTAATAAAGCATATCTACCTCAAGTAAAGCTCACAAGCACTAAATTCAAGTAGCTCTAACATTTTAGAATATCAAGATTTTGGAAGTCACTTTTTCACTTAAGAAAAACTGGGTTTCAAATTCAATAATTTCTCCCTTTCTGAAACTGTAATATAAGATACCCAAACTTATTGCCATAACTAAAGTGTACCACAGCAAAGATTTCAGGCAAAAAGTACAGCTTGGTATGACTTAAACCAGTGGTTCTAAGACTATGGAAACTCTTTAAAAAGGCCTATCATATTCTCTACTGTCATCTTTAATATTCTTTGGCTGAAGGCATTGATTATGTAGGAAAGACAGACAAGCAATGTTGTTGCACATGAAAGTCAAAGAAAATAAAAGCAATATCACCTTTGAGATTAATGGAATTGCAAGGAATAAAAGTTTCCTCTCTAGGAGAGGATCCAATTATACTCAACAAAATTTTGTTAAGATACTAACTTTTCTAAAAAGAGCTACTGTTATTTGACGTAACTCTTTGCATTATTCTCTGTGTCCAGATTAATGATATGGGACATGAAGTGAAAATTATGAAGATTATCTTTATGTCAGTGCTAAGCATTTTTTTTAGCATTTTTTTATTTTCCTGGATTTCTGAGGAAAAAAAAAAATGAAAAGAAAAAAATAAAAGTATGCGTATATATATTCTTAATAGAGATTAAAATTACAGTAGCACTATGTAGAGACCAGTGTCTAAGCACTACACAAACTCAAATCACTATTTCTGTGCCAAGGGACTTGAAACCTAAAAGTATTCCTCTGAAGGGTCTACTTGGTTTTGCTTTTCTTTTAAACAAAGTATCAGCAGGTGACACACAACCAAGTTGGGCTCCTTCTTCGGGCACCTTATTATTTTGGCTCTAGAGGATTGATTACAAATTCAAGCTTATTTGCAGCAGCACAAACAGCAAGCTTCATTTCCCATATTTCTCTGCAAGCATTTTGCTTCCAATCACTAACAAGTACTTCTCTGTTAGATATTGTTGTGTGACATATATTGCTTCTGGAGATTAATTAATATACACTGATTTTGTCTTTAGTGCTGCATGTCTTTAGTGCTGCAAGTCCCACGTAAGGTTGGTTCAGAGAAGCAACACTTTAGTTAGGATTCTGAATACTTTTTTGGCTAATGAACAAACTCAGAGCTATATTAATTAGAGAGCACATTTTGCTGGACCATCAGCTGTGTCTCTTGCCTTGGCCTAGATTTTTGCCTCACATAAATAAGCCTTAAGAGTCTTAAATATGTGTTGGGTGTAGGTGTCAAGGTTTTGGTAGCACAAGGGGTGCAGGCCATGCTACAACAGGAGCTACTCCTATGTTGGAGAGCCAGTTCCAGCTGGCTCCAAGATGAACCTGCTGCTGGCCAAAGCTAAGACCATCAATGACATAGGTAGAGCCTCTGTGATAACACATTTAAGAAAAGGTAGAAAACACTGCACAGCAGCTGTGAGAGAGAGGAGTGAAAAAAACACGAAAGAATGAACTATGCAGACACCAAGCTCAATAAAGAAGGAGGGGGAATGGAGAGAGTGGCTTGATGAGCACCTGGCAACATGCCATGGTTAACCCACCACAAACTGAAAGCGGAGCTGTCTCCCTGATGCTGAATAGTATATTGGAGAGCTTAATCTTCTGCAGCAGGGCTAACCACCCAACACAGGAGACAAGGGCAATGCCTCTCATGTCTCACCATTCAAACAGGCTGCTAAGGACAGCTAATAGCTTGAGAAGGCTTTATAACAAATAGTACCCTGTGTCTTGCATTGCAGGCTTCTAGTCTCTATTGCATTTTGTCTCTAAATCCCAGGGAAAAACACAGGCACGGGAATTTCTCTTGGGGCATGAAGCTGAAAGTTGTTATGCCAGGCCAAGCCAAACCAATCTCTGCTAGACTGGGCATCACACTACCGGGATGTAGAGCATCCTTGTTCCTACAACTTAAAACTTCAATTATTCTCTCAACATACCTAAAAAAAAATAAAAATAATGTCTTCTTTAGTTGGGTATTTTAGGAATCATTATGCTGTTAACTCCCCAAAAAAGTCCTTCTTTCTCAGATATTACTTTTCAAATGATAAGAGATTCTACGAATATGCTGTTCTCCACACCCTATGACTTAAATAGTTTCTTTGGTATATCATATCCCTTGCAATATTTCTTGTAATAGTATTCCATATTTCATGGAAGACCAAACAGATTTACTTTGGAACAGATTGATATGTATATAATCTATCTCCGATGTCCTTCTAAACAAAATTCTCTAGAGCATGAATTTACAATAGGCCTTCTCTTACAGATTAGTGTTCAATTTGAAAATCATACATATGCAGCTAAAACATAAATAAATTTCTACAAACTTACCCAGTTATTTACCTGACAATTCCAGTAATTGGGTTGTGAATTCCCATTAAAAAGACATGAAAGCTTTTATCCCAGCAGACCAAGACCAAAGCTTCTCTCTATCTGAGCATATTGATGAGCAATTTTAGTGATAGCTCATTATGTAGTAGAATTCTCTTGGTCTTTCTTTTGAAATGGATTTTCTCAAAGGCCTGCTATTATGTATGTCTATAGACAGTTTGTTCTTTAATTTACTCTCCAACTATTTCAGAAATGATGCCTTTAGTTCTTTATGCTCTTTATTAAGATACTTATCTAATAGCTGTTAGATAGCTGTTAGACATTTTTGCACCAAAGCACTCAAATTGCTAGCAGCCAAATTAATCACTTCATACTCCATAGTTCACTGCTCCAAAGAAACCTTTGCTTGTCACTCTTCTGTTTGAGAACAAGCATCTTTGAGAGGTCACTCAGAGTGACCTAGCTTGCTAATGCTAGTAACCTACCTTCTCTATGTTGACTTGTCTCCTAGATATGTTGTTTCTCTACATTTTTTAATTTTTATTTCTATAGTCTTAGCTTAGGATCTAAATATTTACAAAGTTGCTCATTCTTTCTTATCACACTTTGTTTTCCCATAGTGTAAAACACCATCAGACTTAACAGCTGCTGCGATGTCAAATTTTCTTACAATGCATTCTAGTGACACATCAGGTAGAAAGCATAGCCAAAAAGTCTGAAAAACAACATGTCTTTAAACAAGAGTTCTACATACAAAGAAGCAAACTTTATTTTTCTACTGAACCAAGATTAGTGAAAGTCTTTGAATTAAATAACTTTTCAAGAATTTTCCCCGTTGAAGATAGTACAAAATATTCCCTTCTGGTATAGTTAGTTCTCAGTTCTTTGGGGTCTATGCATATGCAAAGTTTATACATTCAGTATGTTTACAAACAAATTTGTGCAGTTGGTCCGTATTGCATTGAACCTTATAAGCTACTCTCCTTAGTATCTATCTTCAGGTGAAGAGAGTTTTCTGGCATGAATTATGTACTAGTTGGGCTTTTCAAGCTCTGTTCTGTAGTTCATTGAGAACATCTCTGCTCTTAGTAAATGGCTTCAATTCTTTTTCATGTCTTTTCTTAAGGCTGGAAGCTCTACAGCTTTCTTAAGCTATCATACATAGCTTCTGAACTAACATGTTATTTTATAAGTATACTGTTTCAAATAGTTTATTTTTCAGAATGCTACTTGCTCATACAGTTAATCTACACACCAAGTTACTTTAGCTCCCAACCAAATCCTGGGTTTTACCAAGTACTTTCTCCTAACTTACAGTTAAAAGAGTTCAGCCTTTAAAAAGTAGGGAGTTTCTCACTTAAATATTGTTTAAAACACCTCTGCTTTTTCTGTTGAACAAGATGTGAATACTTCTGGCTTCACAGCCAACTTTCTGTCTGAGATGGCACAGAGGGCTCCTGAGGCAGAAATACAGCTACCTGTGGTCTCCCTTTCTGCTGCATTTACAGCCTGTAGGTGGAAAATTAACAACTTTTATCCTGTTGTGACCCAGAGATCCTTTGAGATTCTTAGGTTAAGCACCTGTTCACTTTATTCCACATAATTTATGCTTTTAAGAAATCGGTTTATTTCTCTATTTTCTCAAGTTCTGAGCAACTTGCACTATGTAGTGGCAGCCTCTGTACATCACTGAACTCTAATGGCTCTTATCAGATAACCTGATGCTCCTCCCCTCCCATCTTGCGAAGCTATACCGAGGACCATAGTAGTCTTCTGAAAGTAGTGTTTCTTAAAGACATAATTATGGTGATGAATCAAATATAGAGTGGGTACAACATCCTTTTTTTGTCCAAGGCATTGGGTTTTAGAGACTGAGGAATTGTGCAGTAGATTCCAGGAATGATTGACAGAAACAAGCTTGCTTTGTCTGTCCCTGTGAAAGTTATCCGTATAAATGTTCCTCTGATATTCCAACAAAATTATGGGAATTATTAGTCTTTATGAGACATGAAAAAATTCATACAACTTTCATTTCAGAATTTTTAAATTTATACAAGACTACTTCTTATTTTGCTAAGGAAATCCTCAGCTCAATTCCACGCTTAGGATAATACTTTTCACATACCATATACAAAACAACCCTTTCTTCATTTTCTGTTTTCATTCTAAATTTAAGCAATCCACAATGAGGCCAAACATTTTTTTTTTCTGAGTTGTTTTAATTCCATGTTATCTAAACACAACATTAACCTAAGAAGAATTTTGCAAAAGTCAAATCACAGAACCACAGAAGAGGTGAGACTGGAAGGAAATTCTCAAGGTCATCTAGCCCAACCCTCCTGCTCAAAGAAGGTCCCTGAGAGCAGATTGCTCAGGGCCATGTACTAATTGGTTTGCACTATCTTCAAGAATGGAGATATTGCAGAATGCCCATGAATCCTTTTCCTATATTCAGGAAAACCCTCATAGTAGGAGAATTCTTTCTTTATGACCACGTGTAGTTTCATGTGTTTCAATGTTGTGATCATTGCTTCTGATCCTGTACCTGGGCTTCACTGGGAAGAATATGGCTCCATCTTCTTTGCACCCTCCATAAGGTATTATTTATATACATTGATAGGATCCTGCTGAGCCTTCTCTTCTCCAGGCTGAGCAGTCCCAGCTCTCTCAGCCTTCTTTCACCGAAGAGATTTTCCTGTCCCTTCATCATCTTCATGGCCATTCACTGGATATACTCTAGTATGTGCACGTATCTTTTGCTGGGAAGTCAAACACCAGACCCAACACTCCAGATGAGTCCCACTAATGTTGAGTAGATGGGGAGGATCACCTCCCTCAACCTGCTGACAACGCGGCTCAGAATACTTTTGCTCCTCTGCTGCAAGTGCATGTTGCTGGCTTGTGTTCAGCTTGTCCTCCAAGACCGCCAGATCCTTCTCTGCAGAGCTGTTTTCCAGGCAGTCACTTCACAGTCCATACTGATGCATGGGGATACATGAGGAAGGACTTCTCATTTCCCACAGTTGAACTCCATGAGGTTCCTTTGGCTCAATTGTACAGATCCCTCTGAAAGGCAGCACACCCTCCGATGCATCATCACCCCTTCCCAGCTTTTTAGCATCTGCAAACAAGGAAAAGATTAGCCTAACTAGAAAAGATCAAGTGGGACCAATAGGAGTTTGTGAAAATGAATAGGAAGTACTCCAGCAATAAGGCAAGGGAGACTCTCCCTTGAACAACCATAGCTGCCTGCCGGAGGTTGGAGGGATGTGTTATATACTTTGCTGCCCTAAGCTTTTCCAGGGGGAGGGAAAAAGTTTCTTTGGAACAAGACAGCCCTTCTCCTATAGCCTCATTATCCCAGCATTCTCAGCCTCCCCACATTCTTACTTCATTTTGAAACATGATGATCTTGTTCTCCCTCAAATGCACTTAAGGTCCTCTATGAGTCTATTTCTTTCTGTGACACTTTACTCAGCTGCTTTCATTAAAGATCCCTTTAAAAATCCTTGAAAAAAAAAATCACAGTGTTCTACATCATTCTCAGTTGATTTTCCTCCTATTGAGCATGCTGTCTTTCTTGAAATCTTTGTGAAAAACTAAAATTGAAACATCTTCCTACCAGGTGGAACAGCATGTGTGCATCATAATAGGTTAATGATTTCTTTATAGCTAGCTGAGCAACAGACCAGTTGTTAACAGATTCTGTTTTTCTCATAGACAGAGAATAATTTGACACACAGATAGAGATGAGGATAACATGTGTATGTGTGTGCTTTGTTTCCCAGTTCATCTGATTCTAAAATGTCTGCAATAGTATTGTCTATATTTAGAGGTTTTTGTTTCCTCATTTATTTTTTGCCACAGGATGTTTTGCGTTAAGTATAGCTACATGTCAACAGTACTCTAAGCCTTATAACCAGCAACACAGATGCTCAGCATCTTCTTATAATTCTCAAGGGCAACAAAAGGAATACCCTGTAAAAGCCTAGAAGCACCACAGGAGCTTGTGGGATTGGGCATTTGTGTGAGAGAAACATCTTAGTAAATAATATTAGCTGAGAAAGGCCCTTGACATGTGTACAGTTAGGCAGCAGAAACATAAGGGACAATGAGGGTCTGGCTGACTTTGTAGCCCATGCAGACTTCTCTAAATATTTTTTTTGTAGCATCTGGCACATACTGAAACAAATTCTGTGCTAAGGAAACAGAGCAATATTCTATTGATAACACTGGACAGTTTTCTTAAAGAAGTAATTTGACCTATTGTGTTTTCTAACATTGCCTTTAGACTGACATTTTCAGTCCCTGTTACGGGATTTGAATGCTAGGGCTCCTTGTATCTCCAAAGCAATGGGACAGCTTTGAAAAAATATGTCATTTTAAATGCCAAAATGTTGAATTTCCCAATATTTTAAAATTTTATTTCCCATAGGAATATGTTGAAAATTTATATAGTTTTAAAAAATAAAATGATTGAAGAATAATAATCACAAGTGGGATCCAAAATAGCTTGCCATATAGTAATTACATTTTATAGTTGTAGCTTAATAATCCTATCACTATTAAAACCAACAAATGGTCGGTTTTGAATACCAACCATCTGAGAGTTCAAGTATCTAAGTTATCACATTCTTTCCTCATCTTATTTAAAAGTGATAATATAAATATTTGAAAATTAGGAAGATGTCATTTATAGTATTGACAGAATCTCAAAAAACAACGAAAACAAAAAAAAAAAAAAAAAAAAAAAACACCCACCAAACAAAACACACTTTCCTTTGGTAGGAAATATGTTCCTACTACACTTGTTCTTTCAGCAAGCATGCTGAAGTCAGATCTGATTGCTCAGTGTTTGAGGGAGGGACAGATATCAAACCAATTATTTTGCTGTTTTAGTACCTCTTTCAAAAGCATAATCTCAGTCTCTTCCCTTGTCTGATACCAAGAGCCTTCACAGTAATACTACTCTTGCCTGTGTCATCAAGAGTGCCTTACCAAATACTACAATTTTAATCACAGTATCTTCACCATGTTTCTTAACACCACTTGTTAAAGTCTACCAGAAACACAGACAGCGATGAAAAATCAAACCTATAGAAGGAGTTAAATTCAAGCTTACACAACATGCAAATCCCATCTAAGAAGCAGAACAGTACAAAATTCATTTATGGGCAGATGATTTTACTCCACACACTGCTTTGTTGAGGTCAGTTTTTCTTTATTCTGTATTTTTGGAAATCATTGCACCACAACATTTTTTCTCCCTAGATTTATTAAGAGGCAACAAATCTCTTGAGTCTTTTACTCACAGTTAGACTTGCCAAGTCAGTGATATTTTCTTTTAGCAGCACTAGCCACCTTCCATCAGCACTTCCTACTAAATTTTACCTAAGACACTTCCTTAAACCCAGTCACTCATCTTCCTCCCACAGAACAGTGAGGCCTGCTTCTTATTTTGTCCCTTTTTCCCAGAAGTCATGAGAGCTCTCAATGTTGCCTGTAGGCAGCTGTGATACTTTCTGGCCACAAAAGTTAGCATTTTAGTAACAGTGCAAAAATGGTGTCTTAGCAAGTTGTCACACCATCTTTATTGCCTTCATCTGCTAAAAGTAGAGTAAGGGGGTTTGAAGCCTGTCTCTTGGAATTAAATATATAGATTCATTCCTGCTTCATCACAGTGGCTGTTAAAGGCTGCCAGGCAATTTGCAGTGATTAATTGGGAAATGATTGTAGACTCAGAATACTGAGGTTAAAGAATTTGAAGATGACATATGAAAGTACAGCTAAGTATGCCCACAAATGTGGTGTTTAATATGAAAGGCACAGATGAGAGCTTCTAATGCATACAGTTATAAGATTAACAAAGGCTCACCTGCTCTGATCTGCCCGTTTTCCTTTTGTTACAGTCCCAGGCTTTCTGCTGTTAGATTATAAGTCTGTTTCTTCTTTCCACAGAAACAAACTTCACCCATTTGTATTCTTCATTTCAAATTGCATTTCCCTGGTAATTTGTTCCATATGTTTGTATTGTGTTCCCCTCTGTAGAGCATGTAACTCCAGTAAGTACTGAAAATAGTGAATTATATAAATTAATTCCCCTGTGAAAAAGTAGTGTGCCAAGATGATGCATGCTAGACAATGCAGTTAAACCCCCCAAAATGGTACAGTAAGTAGTGGTTTCAAATAAAGAGCATCATTTTTTTTTTTTCCCTTTAGGATGAGGCTATTTTTCATATCTCATGGACTCTTCCTAATAACTGTAATAAAAAGCATCCGATATGGTAGGGTTCAAATGTATTATGTATAGATGTTTTTATAGCTGGATTTGATTGCCTGTTTATGCTTCTCTGCAGTCTGCATTCAAAGTTCAGGTATTCTTTTTCACTTTGAGTGCTTCCTATAGGGAAAGACATTGCAAACAGGGCAGCCATAATTGTCACAGACAGTACTTGTGTTTGCTTCAGGGGACAGCAGAGTGCCCCAGAGAGCCTGTTAGCACAACTAGTTTCCCCCCCCCCGTCAACTTTGCTTTTTTTCTGTTGTGTGTTACTGGAGGTACTTAATCTCTTCCTCCCCCCGCCAGAATGTCCTTCAATCCATAACTAATCATCATAACATTTTTTCAGACTACAATTTATTTATGCCAAACATAAGGGAAATTGAAACAAAACCAGTTGTAAACAAGGGCATATTAGAGATAGAAGCTAAAGTTATAGATGATATTTTAACCAGAAGACTTTTCATAGGACCTAAGAAAATGCATTAAATGGAAAGTGCAGAGAAAAAGAGAAGAATGAAGTCTGGAGAATGACAACTGATCCCAGAGAAAAAGAGGGAAAGAGTAAGAGCGTATGCACAAAAGAGAACATGAAAAGCAGGAAAGAGCATTGTGTAAGAGTATGGCAAGAAATTAGATTATTATCCCAATGGCAATTTATCTCACACCTATAGGTTCTATATAGGGGGGTTAGAGACAGTGATTTGCTGGCCCCAGCAGGGAAGGAAACAGGTATTTGCACAGACAGCCACACTGGCGATCCCCAGCATGCACAGACGACTGGGAGCCCAAGAAGCCACCACTCCACCCACCCCATCCCTCTCTGCACTGCCCATCACGTGTGAGCTCATGAACATGAACATTTACTGTTGATGCGAGGGTTCTTGAAGAGTTCCACAGCAATGGCCTTTTTGTAGAAGCTATCACCCAGCATGAGAAGAAGGTATCAATGTGTCTCTCTGCTTTGTGTCCTTTGATCCTGCCTGTTAGCTGTAAAGCAAGGACAGCAAAAATGTGACTCTTGTGGCAAGTTATACCTGGGGAAAGGCCAGAACCCTGTAGCACTTATGTATTAATTTCAGATATATAGGTTCTCTAGGTCTGCTGCTGACCTCAAACCTTTAGATGAATTTAACTCACACCAAATATACAAGCAAATGTTTAATCTCACTTAATTCTTCAGTGGAGAGACTGAATCCAAAACCCAGACTTGGGGACCAGTGGGCTAACTTATGCTACTATGGCAGTCACTCTAAAAATACTTTTTTTCTGAGATCTACTATTTCACTAACATGTTCAGATTTCTTTTGGAAGCATCTGGAAGAGTCCTTCTGTATTTGAAAATCTCTTTTTCTTCCCCATTGATGGAAGCAGTTGTTTCCTTAGACAATAAACCCCCAATTTTTGCTTTAACTGAATAAGCACTCTATATAAACTTCAGCTCTTTCAGCAGTCTATTAGTGAAGCTAAAGCATCTTTCAGAAAGACAGTGAAAACTTATTAAGATATTAATTTTTCCTCCAGAGAAAAAGATGCTTCATTTTATGAGACTTGCATCTTTCCACATTTTAAAAAATTTAACAATGCATAAAATAGTATCACCATCTTCACTACATACTCTGACGATGTTCAAGTTCTATCAATATTAGCAGGAAAATTGCCTTAACTTTTGTGTCAATATGAATAGAAATTAAAAAAAAAAAAAAAAGGAAAATCAAATATGAAAAAAAAAAAAAACCCACACCGAAAACCACCACAAGACCTCAAACACTTTTTTATCCTGAAAATGTTTTTATCCTGAAAAAGACCAGTTCACACCAAAGTAAATCACCATTTGTACATGTTTTGGTTTTTTTTTTCCAAGCCATAAAATGACTGGGCTTCCTTAGATGGTGATTTTGACATTATGCAAGGAGGGAGCATTCTTATGCTAATCAGCAAATCTAAGATGTTCACAAAAGAAAGCTCTCTGAATTGTTCAAATGTTGAGTTGTTTGTGGATTGAAGCGCAGGAGGGAAAAAAACCTGGATTTAAACTAGCTTTGCCATTCCAAGGCCTTACAAGGTTTTGTCTTGATTTTACCTTCCTTTTAAGTAAAAATATTTACTTTGGACTACAAGATACTAAATGTCAGTTTATGCAAGAAGGCACCTTGTGATAAGTATGACTATCAAGTATAAATATTTTGAGAAACAATAACAACTTGAGTCACAGGACAGCATGAAAGCAGCTGTCATTTGTGTAGGGGTCTCATTTAATATGATGGTTGCTTTTGAAGTGCATTTGTGAATCATGTTTTGCCCTTATGGAAAAAGCAACATTTTTATCAACAGGGCTAGAAATAATCATGATGTCTTATAACAGTAAATCAGAAATCTGCAAAAAGGTTTTTTGAGGTACAAACTGCGTTTAATATAAAAATCTACCACTACAGGCTGATCATATTTTTTATAGTATAGTAGTTCCAACATAAGAGAGAAAGATAATATGTATTTATTTTAAGTAGCAAAAAAATATTCTGTTTTTCAATTAATAAAATGATAATGCTTCCAAGAAAAATATAGAAAAATATGGGAAGAAAAGGTAAATTAGATGAAGGTTCATTCTCATAATGATTCACACCATACAGGAGTCCAACAAAAGACCTCTGAATCACTTCCTTCCCACCTAAGGCCTAATCTGAGGATTTTAATGGTTATTTGTGCTTCTCAGACATTGTGTTGTCCCTCTGTACATGTTAAATTTCAAGCCTCAGAATTAACTGGGGAAATAAAGGATTCCTAGTGCAGGACCAGATCAACTTTATAGTCACGGTCCATGAAAAAAATTCCAAAAGACTTGAATAAGCCCTGGACCATAAGGTCCATGTTGAGGATCAGATCCCAGCCTTACTCACTGATTTCAGTGCAATTACTTACGACTCATGAAGTAATTATCAAAGCGTAAATAACTGCTATAGAAATAAGACAAAAGATGATATTGTACTGTAGAACTTTCCTCCTCATCTTCTCCCCCATTTTGATCTGAAATAAATGGGATTGTTCATTTGCAATTAAGTCACTGATACATACCCCATGTTAACTAGGTCTAGCAAGAATGACTTCATGGCCAAGTCATTAAATTAAATTAGGGACCCCACAGTGCTTCAGTTGAAATGAGTGACAAGACTATATCTGACATCAGTGAGAGTAGATTCTCGACCAGTACCTTTCACAAAGGAAATATCTTTAAAACTAACAGGGGCACAGGTACCTAACCTTTTACAGCACAGTTTAACATTACATTGCATTGAGCACAATTTTTGAAGCTGGAAAGGTGATGAAGCAACAACAGCAACTGTTATAAGGGTGGCACATCTTATTCCTGCTATAACTGATTTTCAGACAAAAAGAGACATTTCAGAAAAACAATAAAATAGAAGCTAAAAGAAATGGCATTTATGCATCATACACATGACACAGCACATATTTACAGTCAAATCCAAATCACCCACTACATCAGAGTCCCACTGAAGCCAATAGCATTAATCATGCAATGATGAGAGCAATTTCATGCTATACATAAAAAGGTATAAAAGTTTATAACAGATTTGGCATTTATTCTTAGCAGGGAGAATGAAAGAAAAAATATCTCTCTCTCAGACCAAGGCATGGCTTTAATTTCTGAAGATAAACTCCATTAATTTTATCAAGAACCTAATTTATTTGGGCCTAATTAACACTGGAGTTGCTGTAATTCATAATCAGTAACAGTGGAAACACTCGAATTCAGTAAACTCCATGTTTCTCTGCAGTACTCTTCAACTGATTTAAGGCTAAAGCCTGAAAGATTCAAGACCACAGTAGGTGTGACGAGTATTAAGAACTGGACCTGAACTTGCTTCAAAGACTTTGATCTAATGTATTGTAATGATAATTCATAAATCAACTAACCTCTCTATCCACGTAATTAAAATGTAACATCAAGCACCTCTGAAACACTTGAAAGCAGAACTGCAGAATGTTTTTACTCCTTGCCATGAGAAGAAAATTACTCGTTTGGAGTAGTTTGCGTCTAATATGTGTGTAAGGGAAAGAGTTGGAGTACTTCTTTGTGCAAAGCAGATCTAAGCTTACATAGACTCCGTATTGTAGTTTTCTGCATCATCACTTCTACACCATGAAGTCTGAAAACCCCTAAGCTACATTGTGCATCATATTTAATTCATCCCAGACCAGATATTTTCCTTAACCAGTCCAGTGTTTCTGGTGTCCCCATGTTTTTGCCAGCCCAAACATGTTCAGTAGACTTTAAAAAACAAATAAGAAAATGAAAACTTTATGGGGGTTTTGCATAGGTTTTTGGGGAACAAAGGTGAAATCTTGGCTGTATTCAGTCAACAATGAACTCAGAGTAATATTAATGATGCCAGAACACAACTATATAAGGAGTATTCCTGTTTGTAGAGAGGGTTAATGTTCAAATGGAAGTCTGAGTAGCTGAATGCCAAAATAAGACTTAGAATAAAAGCTACTTTAAAAACATTTTTGGTCACAGGCTCCAAACACCAGTACAATCAAGTAAAGGAAAGAACAAACAGGCCATCCATAGGCAAAATTATCTGAGATCTGAGCCATTTTATTCTCAATGAGAGCTAAAACTTACTCTGCACTTTCCATTAATAACCTCTGCCTCTTTGAGCTTACAGAAAACAAAATCCAGACAGCATACACTGGTAAGACAAATATTGATTTGCCAGTATGGTTTTCCCACTGAAGTAAAGATTCTATTTTTATCCCTGATTTTGGCAATGTTAGGTAAGTATTTAACATCAGTACCAAAGTAGGCACCCACTGTTTCTAAGCACCACAGAAGAAGAGGATACCACAATTTTGACATCCAAAGCCAGAGGTCTGTCCCTGGGGAAGAGGGCTGAAAGTTAATAGAAAGCTGGCATCAGCACGTTATGCCACTCCTTAACTCAGACATGGGGAGTTTCTAAGTAGTCACTGGCACACTACTTCTGCCCATGAGACCAAATCCAGCAGGAAGAATGCCATCTCCAGTCTCAGAGTTGGATCCATATTTTAATGTAAGTTCTGATTTATTATCACAATTCTGCCTGAGTTTCTGACAGTTACATATCTTTGGGACAAGAACTGACTCATACCTTTCTGGTTTGCAAGAAGCAACAGATGAAAGTAGAGCATAGCTGAATACATAAATACGCCCAGAGTGCATTTCCAGGATCCTTTCTTAGGCATTTTTTCCTAGAAAATAGCGTTCTTTTGAAGTAATGCTGAACTAGCAAAGTGCTAGAAGCTGTAGACTAGAAATCTAGGAGCCAACAGCAGCACAACCACCCAACCAGTTAAACTGTTATCTTACAACAAGAGCATAATATAGATTTCATGGGAAGGGGGAAACACATGACTAAGAATGAGGAGTTTTTTGGCTATTACAGAGCTCTTCAACTAAGGAAGTACGTATTGACCATTCCGTGGTGGAAGGTTTGTGGGACAATTTTTTCCTCAAAGACAACAATTACAGTTTTTGCTGCTCTAATTATTACGATTTAGTAGAAACTGTCTGTCCTGGGTTCAGCAGTAGCAGTCATTTTTCTCCTTCTTGGTAGCTGGTGCAATCCAGTGTTTTGACCTTCGGCTCGGGAACAGAGCTGATAACAATGATGTTTTGGTTTGGCCAAGGCCTTTGTGAGCCTCATGCTCTGCCAGGGAAGAGGGGAAGCCTCACAAAGTCCTTGGTCAGGGTAAACATCACTTAGTAACAACCAAAAACATCGGTATCACCAGCACTGTTCCCAGGCTGGAAGTCAAAACACAGCACTGCACCAGCTACCAAGAGAAAGAGACCATTTTCTTCCCGGGACAAAGCAGAGACAGGACACCTGACCCAAGCTAGCCAAAGAGGTATTCCATACCACAGCACATCATGCCCAGGATGTAACTGGGAGTTAGCCGGAAGGGCTGGGACTGCAGGGCTGGAGGAGGTATCGGTCGGTGCTTCGTCGGGCTGGGGGGGGTGAGTTATCAGCTGGCTGGTGGTGAGGTGAGCGAGGAGCCGGGAGCTCCGGTTGGGCCAGGTGGGGACTGGACAGGCCAAGCCGGGCTGGAGCAAGGGGACGGCAGGCGGGGGAGCCGCTGACTAATATGCTTAAATTCAGCAGGTCGCCACGTCTGATCTGAGGTCACAACCTCTTAACAGTTTCACGCCCTCTTGAACTCTCTCTTCAAAGTTCATTGGCTGTTTTCCCCTAAAATCAAATCCTCCTGAGGTATACATCGGACTTCCCCATCTTCCCGCATTACCCACCAAGTATATCCTGGTCCCTGAGCAAAAGCAACCCCACGAGTGAGCGGTTCAAAGTCCTTTTCAACTTTCCCTTACGGTACTTGTTGGCTATTGGTCTCGTGCTGGTATTTAGCCTTAGATGGAGTTTACCACCCACTTTGGGCTGCATTCCCAAGCAACCAGACCCTGAGGAGCCCCGGGCCTGACGCGCCGGGGTGCCGCTACCGGCCTCACACTGTCCTTGGTCTGTGTGTATATGGATGTATATCTGTTAGAGAGCAATGGGCTCCCCTGCCTGCCATCCCCTAGCCCCGGCCCGGCTTGACCCTTCCAGTCCCCACCCGGCCCAGCCGGAGCTCCCTGCTCCCCGCTCACCTCACCACCAGCCAACCGATAACTCGCCCCCCCCAGCCCGACCAAGCACAGACCCATACCTCCTCCAACCCTGCAGCCTCCCAGCCCTTCTGGGTAACTCCCAGTTACATCCTGGGCATGACGTGCTGTGGTATGGAATACCTCTTTGGTCAGTCTGGGTCAGGTGTCCTGTCTCTGCTTCCTTCTGGCTTCCCCTCTTCCCTGGCAGAGCATGAGGCTCACAAAGTCCTTGGCCAAACCAAAACATCATTGTTATCAGCTCTGTTCCCAGGCCGAAAGTCAAAACACTTCACTGCACCAGCTACCAAGAAGAATAAAAAATGACTGCTACTGCTGAACCCAAGACACTGTCAAACTGCTCAGCAAGACAAAAAACCCAGATGGAATACATATTTTACCCCAAAAATCTTGAAATCTAAATGAGACAAACAATGCAGTCCAGACACATTATGTACTAGATCACCACCAAAAGGTGAAACATTATTGTGTCTTTTTGTTTGTTTGTTTTTAAAACATCATTTATTGGTTGATTAGCACTGAAAAGCGGTTACCCTATTACTTATATGATTTGTACTTCACATGCACTATATACAATAAAGGTATAAAATGCTTCAGATGGAAATGTATGTGTAGTAAGCAACAAAATATCTCATTCATTTTAGCTGTATGACCACAATAAGGATTCATTTTCCAACTTTCAGCTTCGCATCTATACTGTTTTTAAGACATATTTAACAAATAAAGAAAGAAAAAAATAATAGGGAAATACACACAAAAAAAAATAATTTTCCACTTATTAAGATGATTTTTTTTTCTCCGGGACTATTTCTGGTATGAGATTTTCATTTTTTATTATTTTTTACTTTACTAGTTTTAGCATGACATAAATACCTACACATTTTTTAATCATTTCTGCATATATTTCACCAGGAAGCCCTGAAAATATGCAGGTTTAATAGACATGTTGAACATCTAACTAACAGCAGAAATCAAGCCTGTGCAATCTATAACATAAACATAGCAAAAAATATGGGGTAAGCATGTGTAACTGTAACAGTAAAGCTCAAAGACGTTAACCTCACTTACATGATAAGGCAAGCTTGAGGTTTGCTTTGATCCATAAGAGATGAGTTGTAAAAAGCACTTCTGTTCTCTTCTGTTCCCCTGCTCAGGAATGAAGAATTCCTTTTGCTGCATTATGCATAACATCATTACAGACAAGGTACAAGTCAAGAGCAAGTGGTTCAGATATCCTACCAGCATACTAAAATAGCAGTGGGACTATAAAATGATTTAGATACTATATTACACAGCTCTTCTTTAAATACCACTTATGCCATCACATTTGCCAGGAATCTTTCTTTTCAAGTGTTCTGAATGTAAGGTTTCTGGTATCTGTTCCCTGGAGGCAACTTCAACTAGAATAGGCAGGTTGGTATGGCAGATGACTATGTGTTCCTTACAAACTACTCCTGATGTACTGTATAGTAATAAAAAGCACCTTATCAGTTTGGATTCCAACCTAAAGGCAACTGTTGTCCAGATCTTACAGTGAAAGATAATGTGGTGTAATTAAAGCTCACAACCTACAGATACAACATGCCAAACATCACTCACTTTAGTCAGGACTGGAAATTTTGGTTGTAAATTTACTATGAAGATTTTTCCAGTCTATAAGAAGAAATCCTGTTTAGGCCTTTCTCTTTCCTTTAACATTCACAGCCTCTCTCTCTCTCTCTCCCCCTACCTTCCTTTCTTTTCCCTTCTCAGATATGTTAGCAAGCCACATTTAAAACACTTCATGAACAGAGTCTATATATAACAGTTGTGCCCTTTGCGTCCACTTGCAAACTTTCCCAAATGTATTCTAAGCACTTGAAGAATGATAGTTCAAGCATTCAGCAGAGATTTACTTAATTCTAACAATAAAATTTTAAAACCAATTTCCACTTAGCATGCCAAAGCCTCACATAATTTTTATGTGCAATCAAACTGGGTGAACTGGTAAATTAAACTGTGATTGGGAATGTCCTCAGACACTGGGATACAGGTGCCTCTGGGTGTATCTGTGGTAGCATTTTAGCTCAGATCAGAAGGCACCGCTGAAGCAAATATCCCAGTAGTTCCAACTTCCTGCACTTTGTTTCACATCACATTATAACGTGCAAAATGAATTCCTTGCAGATAAAAATAAACTTGGAATAGCAGTCTCAGAGAGCATCTAATACACTTTGACTGCTAGTGGACATTCTGTCTGCAAGAGCAGACTAGAGCTAGGCAACAGTAAAACACTCTGAAATATAAAGAGTTTGAATGTCAGTGTAGATGTGATACTCAGCACCAGATGTTTTCTTCCACAGATCTGTTCTTATTGGGCCTTTTCCCTAATATAGACATGCCCTAAATTGTCAGACTATTTCCTGGCATACTTTTGGCACACATGCCATCCAGCACTCTTTCAAAAATTTCCCAAACCAGCTTGGGAGTATAAATATTCCTGGGATCATCTCCAACAGGCAGTTTTTCATGCACTAACTTAATTTCAGAGAACGATGGAATTTATAAGCAGGAACATGGTCTGTTTCTTGGTCCAGTAGTCAGAGCCTGGGAACATTTTCAGACATTTTTAATTCATTGGTATAGCGGTCCCACACCTACAGTGCAGTTGATGGTCTCCCATGCAGAGGGATCAAAGAGTGGAGAATTTTCTCTGCACCTCCTTTCTCTGGTCATCCAGGCAAAGGTGAGGATGGATGCTGCAACAAAGAAAAAAGCCATCAGTAGAGCATCTCATGTCATATTCAACTTTTCTGTGTTTCTATTATTCTATCTCATATCCACACAAAGGTTGACACCTTATAGTTTTTAGTCACTTGGCTGCTGAGACAGAGGTTAGTTCAAGTCCATTCAAATATTTTGACTTTACCAAACAGTATGTGATACAGAATGAATAATGCAACCAAGATACCATGTTCAAGAGCCCAGGGATTTTCAAATTGGACTTACAGTTATCTGTACCCTTAGAATTATGTATGGACTCATCATACAGACCATGTATCAGAAACAATACTGAGTTTTCAATACACAGAGTTGCAAGATAGGAAAGTTCTGCTTAGTTCAATGGTCCCTCCATTGTAATCAGAAAAACAAAAGCTTGCAATTTGCATAGGCCTTTTTTGAAAGGTCAGAGCTACAAGGCTCTATTAGCACCCAGGGAAAACCTTCCCAGCTGATGAAACTTATCTGTATCTGCACTTTAAGGCTATTTCCACAATGCCATGACCTGCCCTTGTTATGTCTCTCCTGGCACCATCATGTACCACATCCATCCCACAGTCCTTTGCAGTACCCTATTTAGAGCTTCCTCAGCCTTTAGTTCAGAAGTGCAAAGCCTGCCTCGTTTCAGGTCTGTCACACTGCCCCACATCACCCACAACCACCTTCTGCCATCCATTCACCCTGCTATTGACACATGAGCGCGCTTTCTCAGCTTTTGGGAGGCACCTCAGACATGGTGCCTCTGAGGTGGCCCTGCAGACCCTACTTGTTTTGACAGACATTTGAGGTGGACAGAAAGAGGAATGGTGTAGAGCTGGATGGAGCATGCACTACAAATCACGAGCCTGTGAGATCATTATTTAGTTTTGTATCTTTAAACAACTGGCAGGGTTCTTTTATTACAGGGTGCATTTGGTAAATTTTTTGAATCACATAAATAAAGTTTGTCAGTTTGACGTAGTGGGACACTTTCAGCGATGCCTGTGGGACATGGGAGCACATGTCCCACCGACTTAATTAACAAAACACATTAAGAAAATCATAAAGGTGTTAGTTTCCAAACATTTAAACACAGGTTGGAATATAGTTGGCTTTCATTTCATTATATAGCTGACATTTGCTCATCCTGTGCAAGATAATGTCAACATTTAACTATCTGCTAGGTGTGTTTATAACTCTCTTAATAAATTAACTAGTCCCATCTTTTTCCTTTCTTTGTACTACCACAGTTACCAAAAATAGATTGTCATAAAGCCAGATTGTTTTTGGTAAAAAGTACTTGATTTAGCAGTAGGAGTTATTTAATAATTAGTAATTATTTTCTCTATGTACTGGCTTATTCTTGATATTTATATTTTGATGCTGCTGCAGGGAAAGACTGCGGGGACCTATGCAGCTGGAAGAATCTGGCCCATAAGCAGGTCTTTTCTATTCAGCTCCTCATGTTCCATGACAGAATTCATTAAATTTCAAAAGACAATAGGAAAACAAACTGGCTTCTCCAGAGAAGTAAACAGTACAATTACAAGAATTCTATTTCAAGCTAGACATAAAAAGCAATCACCTAGAACAATAAAAATCATATTCCAGATGACAGGAAACAATAGACTCCATATTGTATATATATTCACTTGTGCCTTTTATAGAGTGAGCTGAGTTCAGGACATGAGGCTGAAATTTAAAGTGAAAGTCATCACACCTGACTTCAAGGTCATTATTATCTGTTTAATCTACTTAAGTAGTGAAACAAAATTATGTAAAACTATGTAACAGTCTAAGGCAGTGGAGGATGACGAGACTACCTCTCTCCAGGCATGCTATTTGGGTACTTATGTAGAAACACAGGTCTCCCTGGGATCCTCATATCATCAAGGGGCACAGAGAGATTACTCCAGAGAGCAATTCTGAGCAGAAGCCCAACCAAAGCTATGTTGAGCTGCAAACACTGAGAGCATTTCTTACTGTCCAGGAGGGCTGGATATATTTATGTTGGAGAAAAAAAAATAAGGGATGAATTTCATCTTCCCCTTCCAGGGAGGGAGCAGAGCCTGAGGTGCTTTGACCTGCTCTGTGATGGAGGCTCAGCCTCACTGCTGGTTCTGTAGGGGAGACACCTCCAGCCTCACAGAGGCCCAGGTTCATTCTCAGCTGAGAGCAGTGAAGACATGGATTTATGTGAGGGGTGAAAAGCTAGCAACACCAACACAAGACGGCATCTGTTGTTGCATCTGTGTGGCCATGTAGACCCTCTACCTGCCTCCACATGACCTGGCCAGGCCTGAAGCAAGCATGGAGTTACACCAAGACCAACGAAGACAAACTGTCAATAGACACCAGTGGGTCTAGGGCTGTTACAGTTGCACACTTGTGTTTATTTGCTATGGCAGCCAGGCTTAGATAGGACGTAACTATAGCCTAGACATCCTGTTTCAATTTCCTTGCCCCAAGGATGTACCATGCTCTGAGTTTTCCTAAAGAACTGTGCCACGGGAAATTAGGAAGAAACTGTGTCTTACATCATGATATGGAGCATATACAGCTATTTTGCATCACCTCTTAACAAACAATATGTTTGCTTCTTCTGCCCTCACCTTCTCGAAGGTCAATTCTTCCACTCAGCCAAAACTCCCTTAAACACACCTCAAGTTTTATTCTCAGAGCAGACTGCAGGATTTCAAAGGGACTGAAAAGGGGGCTTTGCTGCAACCAGACGTGGCTGGAACTCAGCAATTTCCATCCTCAGATTTTTATCACTGTCCTTGGTTTTAGTTTCTGGGGGGTTGTCTCCCAAGAAACTCAGTCTGAGTTCCAGGTTCAAATAAACCAAAATAACTCCAAGTGTACCACAGTAAGAAAAAAAGGTGAACCTTGGCATGTCAGATACACGTAACCATAAATCAGTCAAGATTCACTCAAAATTAGCCATAGGTTTACTTGAAAGATTCACAACTTCAATTAACCTTTTGATAAACCTGGTTAAGCTTACAGAATGTATGGGTGCAGGTTTTATAATAAGAGCTTTCACAGTTCAAATAGTCACCTGCCCTATGTGCAAGCATTACAAAACAAGCCTCAGTTCTGGGCTCTTTTATACTGGGATAAGTTAGATACAGTCCCTTGCAGTTGACTTACATCTCTGAAAAAACTTCCTGCTCAGAGCATTTATATCCTCTTCTTAAAATAATGAACTGAATTTACAAAGAAATTCAAACTTACTAGGCAGATCGTAATTCTCAGGAACAGCGTGCTTATTTGGACTGATTTTTTAATATAAATATGTCCACTCTAGGAAAAGGAAATACAAGGTTTTAAGACTAAAACCTGCATCACAGATTTCATTTGACTGTAAATACTGTTAGATATAAAACACACTTTCTAAAAGCAAGATAATTTCAGTTAAGTCCTTCCTTTAAGTTTCATGTTCATTTTTCTAAAGAAAATTGTTTCATTTTCAGACTGAACTTGCTTTTGCAGCTGTTTTTATGCCTGTGGCTTTGTGTAATCTGGAGTTCCACTTACTGAAGGTGGGTGTTCTCCAGAGACTGGTCTCTTTCAGTTCCACACAACACCCACTTGACATTTTCTGAGGACAAGAAATAAGGCAAAGGGTATAATATGGTTAAGAGTCAAAAGCTATAAATACTTTCAGCCTTTGAAATATTGAACATCTTAATATGGTTACATACGTAAGTTCAAGCAAAAAGCACTCCATGTTCATTTTTCATGTTGTTCCTAGTTTGTGCTCTAAACTAATATAGTATTCAGAGCTTGATTTGCTGATTATTTAATGTATTTATGAATAGCGATCAACACTGAAAAGTGAAATCAGATTAATGCCTGTGCAGTAATATTAGGATTCTCAGAGCACTCAAACTGTTCACTCACATTGCCCAAAAAAACATTCATAAATCTTTTATTTTTCTCACAGAGATGGCTGTTAACCGCTTACCAATGCTCAGATCTACAAACACAGTAAAACACCCAGCTCTTAATTAGTCCTCTAAATCCTGCTAATAGCAAAGGAATTAAAGCAACAGTACTTTTAGGTACTTTAATAACTTTATGCATGCAAGTTTTCAGTTACTGCATAAAGATAAGAAGGAAAAGTACATATGAGGTCTCTTGAGTTAAGCATGGAGGGAGAACCAAGGTGAAGTGTAAGCAAGTCATGGAGTACATTGGATTGCATAAGACTAACATTCCCTCTGCACACACACATGCAATATACAAAAAGGATGTGGAAGGTGGCCAACAGTGTCTACTTAACCCAGCTCCCAGTTTGATACCAATTTACTATGGACCCACAGTGAAAGGGTCTTAAAGAAAGTGGCTAAACCACAGATACTTAAAAGCAGAGCTGTCTACACAGGGCAAATAACCAGGGAAATTCTTGTGAGCCCTACGGGGAGAAAAGGATAGCACTCATCTAAATTAGGTAGAGTGCGAGTCATCCAGCAGATGGGTGTGAGGAGGGAGCGGCTCATGCCTAAATCTGTGCCTAAGAACCCAGTTGTCTATGGCCAGCACACTGCAAAGCTATTTAGGTGCCTACCACCCCTTCCAATAAATTCAGCTCAGTTTCTAAACTGTACCTTAGGTACCTACCTAGAATTTCCGGGCCATGGGTGGCTTTCAAAATATAGCTCCTATTCTCTCTATTCTACTGGAAAAAAGTAAAATCTCCTTTGTCCCTGTATGTTGTCAGAATTAATTCATTGATTCTGGTACAATGCTGTGAAAAACGGTGAGCATTATTTTAAGGATATATAGAGGCATTATATTCTTTGTAGTGTTAAGCAAGTTGTGTAACTTTGCTGGACATCTGCCAGAGCTAAGCTCCATGAAGCAGCTCTGTTAGTTCTTGTAATGATAAATCAGGCTAAATGAAGGAAGCATTCCTGTTTCTGACAGGTACATTCCAACACTGGCTGCAATAAAATGAATTCAGCTACCTCTGCGCAGCCTCACCTTTGACAGTATCTGCAAAAACACTTTTGCCAGCTACTGTACGTGTCTTTTCCCTGGGTAAGGGACTCTCAAAAATTCCTGGAGCGTCTGGTCATGGAGTGATAGCCCATCAATATTTGAACCCTCCTTTTTTCTCTTTAAGATTATACACACCATTTTTAATGCCAGTGATAAAATCTTACTTTCAGTTAAGCTGTGGCCATTGTACACAACAGTTGAACATTTAGCCACGTATTTTGTCTGGAGTGTTTGACAGCAACATTGCTCTTGGAAAGAGATTTTTGTCACAGGTATTTTAGCCATTATTTTTATTACAAAAAGAAATCAAGCAAGTGTCTTTCACTGGAAGCTGGTAAAAAAAAACATGGAGATTATTTAAACTAAGTGAAAATTCAAATGGACAAGGTGAAAGGAAGTACTCATCCAGTGGACCCAGATGTTGCATAGACCTAGCATATAGAAGCAGCATAGACCCAGAAGACTGAATCCCTGAGCAGCTGGTTTACAAAGCAGAAAATTCCTGGATTTGCTGATAGTAACTCAGTTCTGGTTCCTTTAAGTGTGGAGAGCCCTACTTCAGTTGGTCTGTCAGTGTTGTAAATTCAATAGCATACTCACTGCAGGTCAAATTGACATAATATTAAAACACTGGTCACTCAACTGTGATAAGACTCCTAGTGTTGTTGACACTTGCCAAGATGATCTGGTGCTTGCATACCAGCAAGTGACACATTTTTAGAATAAGTCTCCAATATAAAGTGCTTTGGTTTTTGGTTTTGGTTTTTGTTGGTTTTTTTTTTTGGGGGGGGGGGGGGGGGGAGGGCAGGGCAGGGAGTAAAACCAACCCAAACTAATTATTTACCACAGCAGAGCAGAAGGAGGAATAGAATTCATTGTTTCTGAGAGACCACAAAAGTGCCTGTAAGGGGTTGTTTGTTTGTTTGTTTTTAATGTATCTATATTGAAGCAATTTTTTCTCAGTCTGGGTATGTGCAACCTAAACCATTTTCTCGATATAATAATTTTACTCTGCTGAGAGGCAGCATCACCTGGGGAGAGGTAAAGAACTGTAGAAAAGCTAAGTCATTTTCTACATCCGGTTCTTCAACTTAAAAGCTTGACAGTGCCACTTTTCATCAGACTTTGTTTATTTGTTTGTTTTCAGTTTCAAAGGCTTTTTAATAGATTTGGACAGAAAAGAGAAAACAGCAAGGGTTTGATAATTGTAATCTTTTGCAATCAAATTTATGATATTTATAAATATAGATGCATGGATTAAAATTCCTAGACAATGGAATATTGTTATTGGCCAACATCCTAGGCTACATACCTGGTATGCTGAGGTATAATCAAGCGTAGGGTAGAGTTTTATGTGTGAAAGCAATGCTTGACTGGATTTAAATGGTTTTGATTGGAGCTGATACGATGCATAGTTGGACATAATATTCATAATTGCCTATTTTTCTTGGCAAACAACAAGGTGCTTGATGATTGCTTTCTGAAATGTTCACATCTCTTTGTGAAATGTACCACAATTTAACAGTAATTCTAAACAAGCTTGTGTTGTAGTCCTCTGACTTCAAGAGAATGCACTCCTTATTGACTTAATTTCCTCATTACAGCAGAATTGAAGTACTCCTTTGTCAAGGTTGAATCTTGGTCTGGCTTTAATGACAATTCCCACAAACACCTTTGCTCTTTCTCTTGTACTCTTCTTTTTCCTACACATGTGCTAATAACCGACACCAAAAATCAGTCAAATTCACAAGCAATCTCATATGTGTTCCTCTGAGAGACTAATTTTATCTTTTTTCATTAGAGTTTGACACAATCCAGAGGAGGTGTTTTGAGATAGGCATCACAGAACTATAATAATTCTAGCCAACTTGACACAAATGTGTGCATACATACACATTTTTCCTGCCCAAGGCACAGGTCTGCCTTAGAAAGGCATATGTTCGCTACCTTACTTGCAAAATGTCTTTATGGGTTTAATGCATGAACATTTTCCAGACTGGAGTTAAAAGAAGGACAGCCCCAGTCTTCAAGCAGGGGTCCTAACATTGCCCTAATACAGGCCTTTTCCAAATGCTGGGGCATTCAGGAAGCCTTGCCTGTTCTGTTTTCTTTTGGTTTTCTTGCAGAATTATCTGAGCTCTTTACTGTATTTATCTACAGTTTCCTTCTAAGATATACCTCACAATGCTCTGATAAGATGATTTCCTCAGTCATATAAATCTTCCACTTGTAAGATTGTGCAATGGCTGCTATCAGGATACTTGCTCTATCGGTCTTTTAGCTGCCTTCTATTCCATTTACATTAATGCCCTTTCTCCAAGCCACCCTGCTTTCTTGATTGCTTGCTCACCCCAAGTTCTTCTCACAGAACTGAAACAGCAGCTTAGCAATTGGCCCACCCAAGTCAGTACAACTGACACATTTTTTTCCCCAAAACAGCATTTTATAATCTTACTTAGAACGTTGAGGCAGTTTGTGCACATAGTCATCATCTCAGTTGATCTTTGGTACAAACATGAGAGACCTAATTGACATAGATGGTTAAAGTCTTCAACCCTGGGAGGAACTGCCTATGTGCAAAGTGGCTTGAAGAGATGAAAAGTTATGTTCAAGATTTGGTGGGACATTGGCACTGAAAACTCAGATGTTATACACCTACTATGTTTCTCATAATAAGCAGGCAGAAACGCAGCATCTCTTCCTATCCTCATAACTTACAAGTTGCTACTTCCAGGCCAGTGTGTCAGAAGGAAATGTTAATTTTCTCATATTTGATACAAAAAAAAGCTATGTGGAGAACTGATACATAAAACTGCCCTTTGAGCAGGAGTAAAAAACATTGTCACCTGGGAAACAAAATCTTGTTCTTATGACAGAGAATGGGTAATCCCACAGTCCATCCTTTAATGAGATAATCAGTCTGAGCATCAGAGGAAGTCAAACATTCCTCAAAAAAAAAAAAAAGTCATTAAAGTCCTAGTTCTCTAATGCGAAGACAAACATTTCCTGAAGACTGTGCCCTAATGCAGGAAAGGAAAGCAGACCATGAATGTACGACATAAAAAGCCTCAGCCTAAAATGACGGAGGGGACACGATAAGGATCCTGAAAAGATGGGATCCAAAAGCCTGTGTTTTTCCTAGATCATCACATGTTTGTGAAGAGTCAGGAGACATCTCTGACTGGAGCGTATGAGACATAGACAGTTGCAGTGTCATAGACTCCGTATTTCCCAACAAAAGCACCTCCACACAACCCAAAATGAGGAGCTGGCAGAGGGAAATGTTGTCTTCATCTCCACAGTGTCATTTTCTTTCTTTGTAAGTATGCACAGGGCAAGAGCAGAGAAGTCCCTGCTGAGTGGGGAGGAACACAACCACATGCTGGTGTCCCAAATGCCATCCAGAATACTTACACCATGCACTTAGCTTTTACAGACTTGCTGCATTTGTGATACATTCTCAAGTAGAGCTGGGAGGGAGGAAAATGTTCCTTAAAATAAACTAGTAATGTCACTTCTAATCATATGGCCAGAGAAACTTCAGGAAATGTACTTGCTTATGGTAAAAATGAAATTCAGACTATAATCTAGTCTGGAAGCCAGTAGACCAGCATCGTTAAACAAGGAACTGCTGGGCAAACTCATACGGAAAAAGAGAATCTATGGATTATGGAAGGAGAGGTTGGCCACTTGGGAGGAATATAGGACAGCTGTTAGAGGATGTAGGGAAGCAATTAGGACAACTAAGGCCTCCTTGGAACTTAATCTGGCAAGTCGGGTCAAGGACAATAGAAAGGGCTTCTTCAAATACATAGCAAATAAAACTAACACAAGAAGCAGTATAGGCCCACTGCTGAATGAGGTGGGTGCCCTGGAGGCAGAGGATATAAAGAAGGCAGAGGTGCTGAATGCCTTCTTTGCCTCTGTCTTTACTCCTTCAAACTCTCCCTGGGGGACCCAGATTCCTATAGCCCCGGAAGGAGTCAGGATAAAGGAGGAGTTTGCTTTGGTAGATGAGGATTGGGTTAAGAATCAGTTAAGTAATGTGGACATCTATAAATCAATGGGTCCGGATGGAATACACCCACGGGTGCTGAGGGAGCTGGCGGAGGTCATTGCTGAGCCACTCTCCATCATCTTTGGTAAGTCGTGGGAAACAGGTGAGGTGCCTGAGGATTGGAGGATGGCAAATGTCACGCTGGTCTATAAGAAGGGCAAGAAGGAGGACCCGGGTAATTATAGACCGGCCAGCCTTACCTCGATCCCTGGAAAGGTAATGGAACAACTTATTCTTGACACAATCTCTAGACATATCAAGGATGAGGGGGTCATTAAGAGCAGCCAACATGGCTTTACCGAGGGGAAGTCATGTTTGACAAACCTTATAGCCTTCTATGAGCAAGTAACTAGGTGGATGGATGATGGTAGAGTGGTAGATGTGGTTTTTCTTGATTTCAGTAAGGCATTTGATACTGTCTCCCACAGCATCCTCATAGATAAGCTAAGGAAGTGTGGGCTTGATGATCAGGTAGTGAGGTGGATCAAGAACTGGTTGGAAGGAAGAAGGCAGAGAGTTGTGGTCAACAGGGCAGGATCTAGCTGGAGGTCTGTGACTACTGGAGTCCCTCAGGGGTCGGTGCTGGGACCCGTGCTGTTTAGTGTTTTCATCAACAGCCTGGATGAGGGAACTGAATGTACCCTCAGCAAGTTTGCTGATGATACTAAACTGCGAGGAGTGGTTGACACACCAGAGGGCTGTGTTGCCATTCAGCAAGGCCTGGACAGGCTGGAGAGTTGGGCAAAGAGGAACTTGATGAAATTCAACAAGGGCAAGTGTAGAGTCTTGCATCTGGGGAAGAACAACCCCATGTACCAGTACAGGTTGGGGGTTGACCTGCTGGACAGTAGTGAAGGGGAAAGGGACCTGGGGGTCCTGGTGGATAGGAGAGTGACCATGAGCCAGCAATGTGCCCTTGTGGCCATGAAGGCCAATGGCATCCTAGGGTGCATCAGAAAGGGTGTGGTTAGTAAGTCAAGAGAGGTTCTCCTCCCCCTCTACTCTGCCTTGGTGAGGCTGCATCTGGAATATTGTGTCCAGTTCTGGGCCCCTCAGTTCGAGAAGGACAGGGAATTGCTGGAGAGAGTCCAGCGCAGAGCCACAAAGATGATTAAGGGAATGGAACATCTCTCTTATGAGGAGAGGCTGAGGGAGCTGGGATTCTTGAGCTTGGAGAAGAGGAGACTGAGGGGTGACCTCATCAATGTTTACAAATATGTAAAGGGTGAGTGTCGGGATGATGGAGCTAGTTTTTTTTCAGTGATGTCCAGTGATAGGACAAGGGGCAATGGGTGTAAGCTGGAGCATAGAAAGTTCCATGTGAACATCAGGAAAAATTTCTTTACTGTGAGAGTGACAGATCACTGGAACAGGTTGCCCAGGGGGGTTGTGGAGTCTCCTACATTGGAGATATTCAAGGCCCACCTGGACAAGTTCCTGTGTGATGTATTCTAGGTTACCCTGCTCTTGCAGGAGGGTTGGACTAGATGATCTCTTGAGGTCCCTTTCAACCCTTAGGATTCTGTGATTCTGTGATTCACCAAATTTATCATTTAAAAGACAGGAACTTCACAGTCTTTTCACTTTTCATCTTGGGATTTGGCTGATCCTAGACAACTCTGCTACAGCAGACCCTACAAGCAATAAACAGAAATCCTCCACTCATTTGTCAGATTTGGAGTACATGATAAACTAAAACACTGAGAAGAAGCTGGAGTCTGCTGGTTTTCTGTGAGCGTTGGAATGCTCAGGATTTGCTGATGGTTTTAAACCTTTGGTATGATGGGGGAGCAAGAGCCTGTGCAGATAAACTTGTTCCAGTTTGGTAAAGTCAGTTGCAAATCAGATGGTTCAAGGCTAAATAAGAGTATCTACACAAGTTTAGCACTGATTTAAGTGAATTAGTTTAATGAAAAGATACATGTTTGCATAAAGATGAGGTTTCACCTTTTCTGCTTCCTGACAGCTGTGCTTAATTCTGCTTTATGTGAAAAAGGCAAAGGAGGAGAAGGGGAGAAATATCTTTGAGATAATCTCATTGGAAAGAAAGAAAAGAAATGCATGCCCTGCCTACTCCAGCTGCTCTCCACCCCAGGAGTAATAGTTTGAAGTAAGCTTATATATAAACAATAAAGAAGTTATTCCTGGAGCATTTGCTTTGAGCTAGGACTGTGTGTAAGGTATGGGTTTTGGAAATGCTGTCAAAGTATCTACTTAAAATTAGACTTTGCATCTCAGGTTCATTAAGATAGCCTTGAGCAAGAGTCTTTGATTCATGCTTTCTTTTAAGGTATGAAGTGTGAATCTGATGAGTAAAAATAACTTGAGTGAGGAATGTCTAAAAACGGGGGAATTAACCACGGAGATATTTATGCATCCTAGCAATAGCTATCAAGATACCTCTTTAACTCCTGTGGTAATCTTTCCTTCCTGTTTGCATTCTCTGTTTGAAAGCTTAAAATTAATGCTTCAGAATGGGAAAAGGATAAAATGTGATCTGTAGTACTGGTGCACGTCTTTGGAGGATCTTTTGGCAATTTGTCATGATGATTTTTCTGCACAGAGAATAAAAATCTACCATCCTGTACAGAGTTTGAGAGATGTATTTGACAGGATTTTATTTTTCTGCTCCCTTCTCCCAGACAGCTTGAAATCAAGCACTCAGACAAGATGCAAATTACTTGTCTTAGGTCAGGCTTGTCATAGATGCTAACACTGTAGCATGTATGTGTGTGCTAAAGGCAAATCATACTGCTCCTGAGAGCAATCGATAATATTATTAGCTAAGGTTTTCCACAGATAGTTATGAACAAGTACTCTCTGTATACAATACAACAGAAACCCCAGAGGGGGCAGCAGGAGGTGGAAAGGGAAAACAAAAAGAGCATAAACCTTAAAGCAACAAAAGCAGAATAAATACCTCAGTAAATTTCTTGAAGCATTAGTAACTTGACAGCATCTACTCATTCACAAAAATGTCAGGGCAAGCTCAATGTTTTCTGCTGCTGCACTAAATTAAATGTTGATGCTAAGTCTCAATACCTAAGAAAGGAGACAACCCTTTAGAAAGTGCTGTAGTTCTAAAATGTCAAAAAAAAAATGAAAGTGATTTTCAAAGCACATTTTTTTTTAAGGAACATGATCCCTGGTGCCTTTAATAAACAGCTGCATAAGAATTTCTCTTTAATTCCCTGTGATTTCTCCCTAGAAATTACTGCTCTACTTCATTCATCTGCCATTATTTCTAATCACAAACATATTAAGTTATAAAAAAGGGACAAATCAAGTTGACAAATCATTTAGAAAAAACTTCTGGAAGGTGAGAAAAAATAAATGGGTAGAGAAATGTACAGCTTTGAAGTATCTACCCTCATCTTTTTATATCTTAATTTTAAAGGCTATACACCAAGGCTAATTTTCACAAAAAGCACTCACTTCATGAGTGATCTTACAGTAAACAACCAAGCTATCAATATAAAAACAACTGTTCAAAATGACAGAATCAGGCTCCAGTATTTCTAGAACTATCTTTTATTTCTCTTTCAGACAATCAAGTAATTTCAGATAACTAGTACTTTAATATTTGTCATTTGTGTTGTTTGTCTTCTTAATTAAAAAGCAGAATACATCAGCATTCTAGAGTCAAAGAAACGTATCCTAAAAGTGTCATCCTATTTAATAAAATGTTCCCTTGCAAACACTGCTTTCCTTGATAAGTGCATGCACAAATAAAAGAATGGAAAATGGTAATTGTTTGATTGAGATGTAAGGGCACATGAAGTGGTTAGCACTAAATAACCTGGTCAGCAGCTCAACTAATCTACTGCAGTTTGTTTTCACAGCTTTGCACTGAACATCAATGCCGATGGCCTGACACTCCCTGCAGAGGCTGAGAGCAAATGGTAAGTCAAGATACCATCCACACAATGCTTCACCTATGATACCAGAGATTTGGAGGAGGGAGAATAACAGTTTGCAAAAACACTCATAAAACACTGGATTTTTCTTTCTTTTTTTTTTTGCTTTCAATCCTGCAAACTTCTGTCAAAGCTGCCAAATACATTGTAAAGCCATTTAATGAAATGGAATGCTGCTTGTATTTTTTGGTGGGTTTTGTGGTGGTTTTGTTTTTTTTTGGGGGGGGAGTGTTTTGTTTTTTTCTTTCAAATTTTTAATCAAGCCTGAGATTTTTTTTTCCTTGTTATTATTATTTTCATTTCAAATCTGGAGTTGTAATGTGACAGATGAAGGGGATACAATTGCTCTCAAGGGGACTACAGACAGCGGAAGACCCCTAAAGGGTCTGCTTTAGTTACTCCAAAACCTGTTCATGAAACATTTTCCACTCTAGTCAGCATCTATCTTGTAAATGCAGTAATATCCATGACAGTCAGCATGATTGTGAATCAGCCTTGACTTCAGTGACACTAAGCTTATTTTCTGAGAAACACGATGCAAGATTGAACTCTGCAGAACTCTACCATAGAGAGCTGAGTCTGCCTTTGCCCTTGCTTTGCTACTTGGTGAGGTAAAAGTAGCCAAATTGCCTGAGTGAGATTTCACAATCTGTTCAAAGCAAAAGATTATCTGATAAGAGCTTTCTATCTAATTATGCTCTGAGGCCTGACCCTGTTTGGTGCTGAATGTTTTCTGCTAAGGTCTATCATCTTACAGTGAAAACACCGCTGAATACTCAAATCCTGTGCAATCACTGAGGTCGAATGGGATTTTTACCACTGTGACAGACCTGTCCTGAGTGTGTATATAGCTGGTTTAGATCGTTTCCTACTCAGCATGTGAGCTGTTGAGTTATACTGACAGGCCCATTTGTTGCTTATAATATCCTAAGAACAGCTGTAAAGGGGCAGGCAAAAAAAAAAAAAATATCCACCTATTGCAGTAACATATATTTGACTGTAGCCAACAACAAGTACCTAAAGAACAGGAGTAGAATATAGTTAACAGTTCATAGAATCACAGAATCATATGATGATTATGGTTGCAAAGGACCTTAAGATCATCTAGTTCCAGCCCCCCCACCATGGGGGGGGGAGGGGGGGGCTCACATTAGACCATGTAGCCCAAGGCTCTGTCCAGCCTGGCCTTGAACACTGCCAGGGATGGAGCATTTACCACCTCTTTGGGCAGCCTGCTCCAGTGCCTCACCACCCTCACAGTAAAGAACTTGTTCCTTACACCTAACCTGAACTTCCCCTGTTTAAGTTTAAACTCATTACCCCTTGCTCTATCACAGTATCACAGTATGCTGGAGATTGGAAGGGACCTCAAAAGATCATCTAGTCCAATCCCCCTGCCAGAGCAGGAACACCTAGATAACGTTACACAGGAATGTGTCCAGGCGGGCTTTGAATGTCTCCAGGGAAGGAGACTCCACAACCTCCCTGGGCAGCCTGTTCCAGTGTTCCGTCACCCTCACTGAGAAGAAGTTCCTTCTCAAGTTTAAGTGGAACCTCTTGTGTTCCAGTTTGCACCCATTACCCCTTGTCCTATCATTGTTTGCCACTGAGTAGAGCCTGGCTCCATCCTCGTGACATTCCCCCTTTATATATTTATAGACACTAATAAGGTCACCCCTCAGTCTCCTCTTCTCTAAACTATAGAGACCCAGCTCCCTCAGTCTTTCCTCATAAGGGAGATGCTCCACTCCCTTAATCATCTTGGTTGCCCTGCGCTGGACTCTCTCCAGCAGCTCCCTGTCCTTCTTGAACTGAGGGGCCCAGAACTGGACACAATATTACAGATGCGGTCTCACCAGGGCAGAGTAGAGGGGAAGGAGGACCTCTCTCGACCTACTAACCACCGCCCTTCTAATACATCCCAGGATGCCATTGGCCTTCTTAGCCACAAGGGCACAGTGTTGGCTCATGGTCATCCTGTCGTCCACTAGGACCCCCAGGTCCCTCTCCCCTACACTGCTCTCTAGCAGGTCGTTCCCCAACCTATACTGGAACCTGGGGTTGTTCCTGCCCAGATGCAGGACTCTGCACTTTCCCTTGTTATATTTCATCAAGTTATTCCCTGCCCAACTCTCCAGCCTGTCCAGGTCTCGCTGGATGGCAGCACAGTCCTCTGGCGTGTCAGCCACTCCTCCCAGCTTAGTGTCATCAGCAAACTTGCTGATAGTACACTCAATTCCCTCATCTAAATCATTGATGAATATATTAAATAATACCGGTCCCAGTACTGACCCTTGAGGCACTCCACTAGTTACAAGCCTCCAACTAGACTCAGCCCCATAGACTACAACTCTCTGGCTTCTCTCCTTCAGCCAGTTCGCAGTCCACCTCACTACCTGGTCATCCAGTCCACACTTCCTCAATTTAGCCGTGAGGATGCTGTGGGAGACTGTGTCAAAGGCTTTGCTGAAGTCAAGGTAGACCACATCCACCGCTCTGCCATCATCCATCCGCCCTGTTATTTCCTCATAAAAGGCTAAGAGATTGGTCAAACATGATTTCCCCCTGGTGAAGCCATGTTGACTGCCCCTCATAACCCTCTTATCCTTGATATGCTTTAAGATGGCACCAAGGACAAGGTGTTCCATCACTTTCCCAGGGATGGAGGTGAGGCTGACCGGTCTATAGTTACCCGGGTCCTCCTTCTTGCCCTTTTTGAAGACCGGAGTGACATTTGCCTTCCTCCAGTCCTCAGGCACCTCTCCCGTTTCCCAGGACTTGGTAAAGATGATGGCGAGTGGTCTAGCAATGACTTCCGCCAGTTCCCTCAGCACCCGCGGGTGCATCCCATCTGGACCCATGGATTTATGGATGTCCAGATTGCTCAACTGATCTCTAACCCATTCCTCATCGACTAAGGCAAGTCGCTCCGTCGACCTGACTTCATCTAAGGTCTCAGGGGTATAGGGCTCTTCATTACAGTCCCTGATGAAGAGTCAATTTCTGGCACCCTTGTGGACCCCCTTCAGATATTGGAAGGCTGCTATGATGAGGTCTCCATGCAGCCTTCTCTTCTCCAGGCTGAACAGCTCAAATTTTCTCAGCCTGTCCTTATTTGCTTTCTCATCATCCATAAATTTGCAGCAGAAAGCCTTCCTGAGACAGTCATTAATTTTGCGTTGAATACTAGGGTAGCTTTTCCCCTCTGTCTAATTACTTTTCTGAACCCAGGTAAACTTTCAGTATCCACAACAACTTAAATTGCAGAGCTCCAAAGCTTATGTACCATCAGGCAATCTCTCTTTTTGCTCTTTTTCAAACTAGCCCCTGTCAGTTTCATTTGATTTCCCCTAGTTCTTGCGTTAGGAGAAATAGCTAATAATTGTTTTCCAACACAATTTTTCTGGCCCACCCATCTTTTACAGAAATCATTCATATCCCACTTAAATAATTTATTTTTCAATCTGGAGTCTCCTAGTCAATAGTTGCCTGTTGTATTGAAGCCATTTTCCTCTTAACTATTGCTGTCATCCTTCTCTATACCATTTTCAGCTTTACTGGATTATTTTTGAGTTGCCTGTCAATTGCCCATTCACACAGTTCAGTGAGGTCCTTCTACAAAGACAGGAGGATTACTTTTACTGAGTTTAATACCTTATGACTCTTAGCTAACTCCATCTTACTGTTAGTTTCTCTCTGTCCGGATAATTATGGCTTTGTTTAAAGATACATGATCTAGGAGAGAACCCCTAAGGGTCTTCACTTAATACATCTTCCCAGGAAAAAACTGGCATTAATTCTGTATTCTTTGCTTCTCATTTTTCAAAGAGAGGCTTGGGCATTCACCTCATGGTTCCAAATCACACTTGATGTCCTTCTAATCATAAGTTATTCACTACAGTGTTCAGCTGTGCACTATCTAACACTAATTTTGGATCTAATCCAAATTACAACTATAAATTCTAGATGACATCTGATCATCTGAGTAATAAGCATTGCAACTCTAAATCTGTAACACGTACAGTGAAAAAAAAAGTCATTTTTATGGTTAAACACAAGTCAATACACTGTAACAGTGGTCTATTCATGACTGCCACAGATTTGAGATGTGTAGCAAATGTTTTTGATACCTCTCTTGGCTTCAGGTCCTAATCATCTGCTCAGTATTTGTCATCCCTTTTAAATTTAAAGTCTTCAGGGCACGATCTGTGTTTTGTTATGGCTGTCTGTGACAACCCATGCAGTGATTCTTGAGCTGTTGGCAATTCTTGGATGGAACTTCAAGGCACTATTGCAACAACAAACATTAATAATAACATGTATCAGAAGAGTAGGACTGTGAATGGCTTAACATTGTTCACTGCTTTCCTTCATGATGTTTTCTATTACCAAGATGAAGCTTGATTTCTCTAACAGATGTAAGCCTGGATAGAGACTAGACAATGTTTTTTTGCTAGTTCAGTTAGAAAGGAGTCCTGTCGTGGCAGTCGGGCAAGTCTGATTTAATGACTGAGTGTTCACTTTCCTGGGAAGTACATGAAGATGGGGTATTTAAGACCCCCTTAAGTTCCCTTGGAGCATTATTTCACAGAATCATAGAATCACCTAGGGTAGAAATGACTTTTATGATCATTGAGTCCAACCTTTACCCCTGGACTGCCAAGTCCACCACTAAACCATGTCACTGAGGGCCTCATCTATATGGTTTTTGAACACTTCCAGGCATGGTGATTCCACCACTTACCTGGGCAGCCTATTCCAATGGCTGATCACCCTCTTGGTGAAGAATTTTTTCCTAATATCTAGTCTAAACTTCCCCTGGCACAGCTTGGGGCCATTACCTCTTGTCTTACCTCTTGGTACTTGGGAGAAATGATCAGCCACCTCTCAGCTCCATCATCTTTTCAAGTAGGTGTAAAGTGTGATGAGGTTGCCCCTGAGCCTTCTCTTTTCCAGACTAAATAACCCCAGTTCTCTCAGCCATTCCTCATCAGACTTGTGCTCCAGACCCTTCACCAACTTTGTTGTCCTTCTCTGGACCCTCTTCAGCACGTCAATATCTCTCTTTACTGAGGGGCCCAGAACTGAACACAGTATTTGAGGTGGAGCCTCACCAGTGCCTAATACAGGGGGATGATCACTGCCCTGGCCCTGCTGGCAGCGCTATTCCTGATACAAACCAGGATGCCACTGACCTTCTTGGCCACCTGGACACACTGGTTCATGTTCAGCAGCCATCAATCAACACCCCTATGTCCTTTTCCAGCCATTTTCCCCCAAGCCTGCAGTATTGCATGGCTCAGGAGATAAATTAGAATGGTTAGTCAGGAGAATACAGACATTCAGGAGGTAAGTTAGAATGGTTAGTCAGGAAAATACAGGTATTTTGTCTGCATGTACAAAGGACTTCTTTATCTACCTCCTTGTGACACCCTCAACCCCCCAGGACTCTTAGTTCAGGAATATGTATGCAAAATGGAGATCTGGACAAAGTAAAGGGAAGACTTGAATTTATTTAAGTATTTATTTCATCAGCAACATCTGGATCCATTTATTTACTCAATGGCCGCAGAGTAAAGCCTTAACCAAAGTATGCACCTAACTACCTGACACCCAAGCCTGATGTCATCAACTAGACTTTCCAAAAGGCTCATCCAAGGTGCATAACTGTTGCCTGGCTCTTGAAATGAGGTGTTTGCCCATTCCACAGGAATGAGATTTTCCTTCACCAGCTGGGACTCAGTGGTTGTAATTTGAAAGTTATGAATGGAAAAGGAAAGTAAAAACAAACCAGAGATGTTTGAAATAAGTTACGTTTTTGAAGGTAGCACTCTTGTATTATAAAAGATAGGCTTTTTGACAATAGGATCATATCTCATTCAGTAAGAGTCAGACTCAGATTTTTATACTAAACGTTCAACACATTTTTAGGATTCATGTTTTTAATTCATGAAAAGGTTTAAATTCAACAAAGCTGAAAAAAATAATGCTTACAAGGAATTGTAATTTGTAGGTAGGTAGAAGGTGAACATTCACATTTTTCTTTGTGAGAATGTCTACATGATCTCCTGAATTTCCTAGTACACTTCAGTGAAATATCTGGTTCTTAGATATGTCTTGTGACAGTTTAATAAGAGAGCTGAAGAAGCCATTTCTTGCTACAGTATTTCAGGAATAAGTTCACTCATGCAATGCCTAGAGCAGGGGCAAAAAAAAAAAAAAAATCTGTGTAAAACGAGATCAGACATCCAGTTCTCATCCAGAAACTATTCCCTTTGTATTGAAGACATGTAAGTGCTGATTTAATGAGCTCTGGGTAGAGGTGTTAGTTTGAACAAAGTGTTACTGCACAGAGGCTGCAAATAGTGTGCTATTAGCTGCACTTTCTTGAGAAAAGCTTTTTGAAAAGTAAATAAAAAAGTTTATTTTAATGTGGGAGATTCAGCATATGTGATCAAAAGATTCAAGTTTGACACTACGTACTGAAAATGAGACTTCAGTAGCAAGAATTTGCAATACGTCAGGAATTCTAGTGGATTCTGTCTCCATATTGTAAGGAAACAATTATGAAATTCAAATATTTATAAATGACGTACACCAAACTGCAGTCTTTGGTATAATTTTTAGAGAAAATGAAATATCTTAATACTTAAGTGCTCCTATCCTGCCGTTTGGAGAAAATGGGATAAGGAGTTCCTACAGTGTCAGTTGATTCCTGCTCTGTTGAACAATATTGAAATCAGCTTGATTTTCCATTGATGTTTTGTTTTTCTAATTCCACTTAAAAGAATAAGTGCTGACAATGCAAATACAGAGCTTATAGACAGAAGGGCTGAATTTACCGAATTGCAGGGAAAAAAAAGCCAAACTGGCTTCATACAGAGAATGGTTTGTTTGGGTTTCTTTTATAATTTTGGGTGATTTTTTTTCTGAATTCTGACTGGAAAATAAGATTATGGATTGGAGATTTTAGGGTCCCATGAGTGTAATTCTGGCAGCCAGTAGCTGAACTTAAATAGCTGAAGTTAAATAACCAGGCATGCAGCCTATATGGCTTAGCCATGATACCGTCACTATTAAAAAAATACTAGATGCTGTTTGGATCTACTTTGCTGTTTTCATCATGTTTTATGGAAGAAATTAGGGAACACAGAGCCTCTCCATTTCAAATTCTTCTGGTTTAATGTGGCTTTACAGAAAAAATGAGCTTCTGTATTCAAAAAAGTTGTGGGGAGCAAGAAGAAAGACTGATAAAATTGGACCTTAGCTGGGTTTTGTTGCCCTGAGAAAGGAAGGGTTGCTGTGACAAAAGACTTAGAGTTGACCTGGGATTTCTCAGAAGAAAATTTATTTAGCATAAATCTACAATCAGTTTTGAAAGCAAAAATAATAATTCTCAGCACATATGCAAAGTATTTCAATATTAAGGAAATTAAATATATTATTTGACCTAAAGAAGTACACACACATACACAGAGACCATTTTTGAGATTCTGGCTTTCTGTCTCAAGCATAAGTGAGAAATATTACTAGCTATCTGAATCTCTAAGAGCGATAGGTAAAGGGAGAAGTTCTTCCAGCCCTAAAAGTTAATGTGTTGTAAGAAAAATTTCCATCTGCCAAAGGAAAAATCACTGATTTCATACTTAAAAGTTATAACATTAAATTGCTCTTACTGAGTACAGTAGTGCAAGATCAGTCTCTAAGTGTCAACCATTGTGTAGACTGTCGCTGTAAAGTAATTTTTCAGTCTTTCAATTAAGTGCACTGTATAATTTTATGGCTTCAATCTGCGCTTCTGGTTCATACACAACTGTGTTAAACAATGACAGGAGCAGCCTGGAATGAGGAAGAGACTACAGGGAGGATCCGGTCTGACAAAGAAGCTGACATAGCAAAGGTAAAAGAGGCTTAATGGCTGACAGACACCCAGGATTTTTAATTATCCTTTCCCAGGTGCTGACTGTTGCAACCCATCTCACCCCCATACCCCTCCTTTTCTCTGCCCTCATCTTCATGCCTGCTCCCCCTTTCTCTTCTCCACATCCTGAAATGCCCTTGCCTCTCATTCCCTGCCTTTTCTTTGTCCTGTTTAACTGATCTCCACCTACCTAAGCGCCTATCAAACAATAATAAAATGTTTGGAACTCGCAGGGTGTTTCCTGACAGGCCGTTGCTCATTCCTCCCCAGTGACTCAACCCTTCTCCACTCTACTCCTCTGTGGTGAGCCGTTCATTTGCATGTATACACTCTCACCCTCTCACCCTACTTTTCTTTTGTATTTTCAGGTGGTAAGCATCTCAAGGCAAAGACCATCTGCTCCTTCACTGTGCAATCAGACTTTTCCATGCATTAGTTTGTATTCAATACCAACATAAATTACATGCATTTTCTAAATTAATGAGAATAGTTAGTCATAGAAGCACAATGAAGTTTATGGTATTTTCAGCAAATCTTCTAATGGCTTAGACTCATAACGAACACCAGAGGATCACAATGTTCTCACATCAGTCATGTACAGGAACACCTCTGGAAAACACATGTATCAAAGCTGTAGCAAATATTTCCAACTTTACTGACTTCCAAGAATTCTGGTATTCAAACAGTGAATTTGTAAATATAACAGATGACAAAAAGAAGAATAAATAATTAAAAAAAACTATTATGTTCATGGGTGACCAGTGATAGGATTTATAAAACTAACAAGTAGTAGACTGACTCTTAGATCTCATTTTTTTTCATCAGTTGCCTGCCTCTGGTATATTCTGTTACACAAAATATTTTGGGGACAATCACAGTTACGGTGAGGGTTTATGGGCAGCATGGCAGGTACTCTGGAAGTATTGGCATACATTCCAGGTTTACTCAGCTACAGTTCATTAAGTATTAGAGACAATGAATACAATGACAACTATAATGACATCTTCTTCTTAACTGACACAGAAAAGAAGACTCTTTCAGAATATATTATTGCACACTAAGGCAGTCTCCTTTATGATAGTCATTGCCTATATATTTCACACAAGAGATTTATTCTATTATGAAGCTCTGAAACTTCTATGAAATTGATTATATTTTACTTAGGATTTTGTCATTGGTTCTGATTAATTAAAAATACACTTGGTTTGCGTTAACTTTGTGCTGCTTTGTTATTCAAATACAGGCTTTGATTCTTCCATTTCTTTGTCTGCTCCATGTGTTTTACCTCCTCTCTATTACATGTACATGAAGTTCAACCAAGCCAAGCGCAAGGTCCGGCATCTGGCTCAGGGCAATAACAGGCACAGCTACAGGTTGGGCAAAGATGAGATTTAGAGCAGCCCTGTGGAGAAGGACCTGGGGTGTTGGTTTATGAGAAACTGAACATTAGCTGGCTTCAGTGTGCGCTTGCAGCCCAGAAAGGCAACTGTATCCTGGGCTGCATCAAAAGGAACATGACCAGCAGGTCGAAGGAGGTGATCCTGCCCCTCTACTCTGCTCCTGTGAGACCTCACCTGGAGTATTGTGTGCAGTGCTGGTGTCCTCAACATAAAAAGGACATGGAACTGTTGGAACAAGTCCAGAGGAGGGCCACGAGGATGATCAGGGGACTGGAGCACCTCCCGTATGAAGACAGGATGAGGAAGTTGGGGCTGTTCAGCCTGCAGAAAAGAAGGCTGTGTGGAAAATTCATAGCAGCTTTCCAGTATCTGAAGGGGGTCTACAAGGGTGCTGGAGAGGAACTCTTCATTAGGGACTGTAGTGCTAGGACAAGGGGTAACAGGTTAAAACTTAAACAGGGGAAGTTTAGATTGGATATAAGGAAGAAGGTCTTTACTATGAGGTTGGTGAGGCACTGGAATGGGCTGTCCAATGAAGTGGTGAATGCTCCATCCATGGCAGTGTTCAAGGCCAGGATGGACAGAGCCTTGGGTGGCATGGTTTAGTGTGAGATGTCCCAAACCATGGCAGAGGGGCTGGAACTAGATGATCTTAAGGTCCTTTCCAACCCTAACTATTCTATGATTCTGTGTTTGTGCATGTTGTACAAATACTTAAAAAGAAATATATATACCAACTGTGGCACATCTAACTAATAGCTGTACATCATATATTTTAATCTCATATGGAAATATTTCAGATGTTACGTACATATTTAAGATCCTCCCAGGTGATAGCCGGTCTGTTACATAATGTTCTAATCTTACCTTCTCTCTCTCCTTCTTTCAGGATCTGCAAACTTTCTCACATGCTGAAAGCTAACTTCACACATGCATAGAGGCTTTCAGCATCAAGCGTTAAGGTTTAATTGCTGAAAGAAATGCATACGAGTTTGGCATCTTTGGTCTGTTCTAGGCACCTAACTTCACAGTCGTGTACAGTGCAATATTTTTGTGTATGAATACGATCAGTGCTTCAGATCCACTGTAGTTCAAATTGCTGAGAACTTGCTTTCCTAAGCTGTCAATGGAAAAAAAGTAATCACAGGATTTAGTCTAAATATTGTGTGTATGGGAATGATATCCAAAGGGGAATATAACAAATTAGCTGGATTGTCCTCTGATGTGTTTATTAGAAGGCGCAGTATGCTCTGTAATTAACAACAAACAGCAATTATTAAATTCCACATGTTGAAGGCGAAAAGAATCCCAAACATCTTCCACTGTTTTAAGCAAAACATTTTCACCTTGATTTTTTTCATCTGTGAAAATTTTGATAGTTTCGTTCTTGAAAAATCTAACTAGGAAAGAAGTGTTTTGTGGGAACTTCGTACAAAGTGCAGACATAATTTTAAAGAAAAATGATCTGGCCTTGTATGCTGCATTGAACAGAAGTATTGTAAACTCTCACGTAATCAAAAAATCAAGGTTTTCTGCATTGTTTCTTTAAGGAAAAAATTGATGAAAGTCTTGAATTTTAACAGGTCAGAGAGACCAGACTCCTTACTAGAGTGTATACTGGCTGTTTTAAGGACACTGAACAAATTGGTATTTCTACTAAGATAATTTCTAGTGAAGGGATTTCCTCATTTAGATTTTCTCACCAAAGGTAGGATCTGCAAATTTAAGGGCAAAGGTTAAAAAATACAGGAAAAAGAAGCAAAAGTCTCACAGAGGAAAAGCATAAAAACAGAAAAACCTGAAAAAAGCCTACAACCCAGAAACAAACCCAGATCACTTGAGGGATATGCAGTTAACACTTAAAAATACTGTTTTGCTTTTTTTTTTCTAGAGTTATTTGTTTAGGAAAATAGCAGTAAGCCACTGTGTTTTTAGGGAAGAACAAACAGCCGCAGCTAATGGTTCCCATGGAAGACTCCTGTAAGCTGTAAAAGTCTGTGAATAGCTGAGTTCTTGTCCATATGTACAATTTTGTTTAATTAATCTTTATAACTACAAGAAGAGATGACCCCACAGGAAAAAAAGAAAGACAACTAAAAAGCCACTTCCACAAGGTAGTCATTTGCATGCAGTTCAGAGTAGCTTTTCATGAGAACCTGTGCTCCTGACGCTGATGAACTGTGAGATACTGTGACTTAGCAGTAAAATACTTGTTGTTCAGCAGTGACTAGACAAGCTGAATGACTGTTTTAAATGAGGTACAGATCATATAAGTCAACTGTGCTGCTACTGCTGCTGAATTTTGAGAAATTATTTGGAATGAGTTAAAAGAACCGTGTTTCAAGGAGCTGTGACAAAGAAAGTGATTAAACTTGGCACAACTTTCATTATAATTGATGCAGAGCTAAATAAAAAATGTGGCCTCTGACACAGAAAGTCCTAAGCCACAAAGCACTGGAAACCAAGGAACTACATGAAGTATTACTCTATGAACAGTAGGTAAGTCTCTGGTTTGATCTAGCACAGGCTTTTTTATAAAGCACATCTTTTAACAACGAGAGGGAAGTAGCACTAGTCAGTAAAGCCTTGTATCCAACAAAACTGATTTTTTACTTACTGACTGCATCCAACTGTGCATGTCAGACTCTAAATGTATTTCATTTGGCAAAGCACTGGAGCTGTTATATTCTTTCTGAGCCAAATTTTGCCCTTGGCTTCAGGCACACAGCTTCCATTGACTCCAGTGGAAGTTGTACAGAGGGAGATAGATTGTGTAAATTAGGCATGCTCTTGAGATAGTGAAGGAAGGGAAATTCACCGCTGAACCCCAGAGTGGGAGTTCACGAAGGGCCAGCAAAGTCAATCTCACCAGTCAGTCCTCCTCAACTCATCAGAAAAACTGCTTGCAAGATTCATAAAATGAATAGCTTATACACTCTGTTTGGAAAATAAAAGGATTTTCTCAGGTTTTGGGGCAGGCTTTCCTTTCACTCGTTTCCTCAGAAGCAGTCCCTCCTCAGAGAGTTTTTGTTCCATATAGTAATCGGTGGAAGCTGCTGCTTTTTCTCCAAAACCACACTCACCCAGATCTGTCCGAGACCCTTTCTTACCTATACTGACATACCCTATATCATCCTGCCAGCAGCTACATCCCTGCTTTTTTCCGTGTCTTGGCACAGGTTATTCCACTTGTTTTGACTTTGTTTTTTGTTTGACTAATTTTGATTTCTTTCACTCCTAGAGCCACAGGATTTATTTCTAGTTTTCTCATAGGTTTAAAGTAACAAATTTCATGTCATGAGAAGTTTCATATATGGGTGCTTTAACTTGGACCTCTCAGTTTAACCTCAGTGGCAGCAGAAAAGATCTCTAAGCATAATGAAAATGAATCCAACCTACTGCAGTTCTCCCACACCCAACCTCTTAATCAAACCCCATGTATCTGTTTAGAACCAAATCAATAGCATCAATTCCCATTTACTTTTTTATGCGCTTTCAGTACATAAATAAAAAACTCTCCTTAGGTCAGACTTACAAACCCTGTGAAGGTAAGGTTCTGCTTTGCTACTCATATCAGGTTCTGCTTGTCTTGTAGATGAAATAAATATGTTTAGCAAGTGGATGAGAAAGCTACATACAGCAAAAGTTTTATGGATCTATTTATTTTTCTCCTAAGGAAAAATTTTTTTTTATTATTTTTTATTTATAAATATTGTCACACTAGAAGAACAAGATGTACTGTGCAGCTACTTGCAGGGGAAAAAAAATTGTTGCTAAACTAACCCAATGTAAATATGTTACAGATTTAGACCCAGAGTGGCCTGTAAAAAAGATAAAACATAATACAACAGAGATAAGAGTGTGGTGGAAGAAGTGAGTGACTAAAGGACTCAGGTATGTTGGGTTTGTATGTTACCAGATAGAACTGTATTTTTTCCAGTTGTTTCTATCAGTTGTTTTGTGGTTCCTGATCCAACTATCAGACCCTGCCATTTTCAAGCTGAAAAAGGAATGAAGGAGGGAAAGATCAATTTTAAGTTGTCTGTCATTTAACAATGACTATTTTGGTCTCTAGGGAAACTTTAGCCTACCTCTTGTTGCTGGCTCGAAGCTCAGTATATTCTCTTCAATATATGCACACTCAGTGACTTCATAACATTGGTGCCTGGCCTGTTATAGAAGGTGTTTTAAATATATAATCCTAAGAAATATAATATTTCTGTAAGTAAAGAAGGAGGTCAGCCTTCTCTTGTTTCTTCTTTGTTTGATAAAAGCAGTCTTTAGTGAAATGTTCCAGGACACAATCATTTGCTTCATATGAGAAAAATCTTGGAAAGAGATTGAAACAACTTGATGTTCTGTAAAGTCACTGTCTGTCTTGCTGGTGAAATATGGATACACCACCCTTTTCCCCATTTCTCCTTGGATTGCTCCTAACAAGATCTTTCAAGGTATTTGGTCATTAATTACAACTTTCCTTTGAATAGTCTGTTGGTTTCAGACATATACATGCAATCTACTACTGTCAGGGTTCACTAAGTGACTCCAGAATTTTTTTTGCTACTGGATTTGTGAAAAAAATTGCTGGAAGGCAGATCTGTGTGACACTGATATTAATCCTTTGTTCAGATGAAAACACATTCACTTTTTTGTTATGTCCCTCACACTGAAAATCCCCTACCTATAAAGAGATGTGAAAAACAAATTTTCTTACAAATTACAACTTATAAAACAGTCTTATCAACACTGAAGTTTCAAAGGAGTGAAAATATGCCTGCCAACCCTCTTTGATGAAGTATTTTCTTGAATTATCAGCTATCAAGGATCTCCTTAGTACTCCAAACCTTCCTGACTGACTTGTCACCTTTTAAAATCTTTCAATCCATCCCTCAAAAACAAAAACCAAAAAACCTCCTTCCTCAACTTTGCAAATAGCCAAAGTAGTTTGATGGTTTTACAGTTTTTTAACTCATTTTGCAATTCCTAGATACTATAAAAGACCACCAAGTGCCTTAAAAACACAGGATTCGGCAGAAAGGAGGAGAGACTCCTGTAATCCAAGCCTTCATAAGCCCTTACATTTCTCAGTTTATATTCCAGATATATATAACAAAAAGCTGACCTAAAAAATCATTTTCTCTTCCAATTATCCTCCCAATTCTCCCTTCTCTTGCTAATTCTCACTAAGCTTAAGTTGTTTATAGGTTAAACAAAAGAATGACAAATATGTTCAAAAGTAAATATTTTTGTTTTACTTGTTTGATCAATTTCTACATAATTTAGTACATAAATGATAGAATAACAAGATTCTCATTTGTTTTAGTTATTTCTACTTATTATTATAAATGTATACAAACTCTGTACTAAGTAGATATAAATTAAGTTTTATATTAAAGAGGAGGACAGAATTAGTATTAAGTCTCATGGGTAAGTAACTCCAATTCTTTATCCAAGAACTCTTAACAAAAGTGCAAAAGATACCAGGAAACTTCCCAGATAATAAAGTTTCTTTGCAGATTAGATTGTACTAAACCTTAAAGATCTGACTAGTTGGATGGAAAAATAAATCCCAACAGTTACTCTTCACAAATAGAGCTTCTTTATCAATTTCACAAGCAAGGAAAAAGAATGGGCTTGCTAAAACGAATTCAGATGATAACAGAATCAAACACAGACTGAGGTTGTGGAAGTCCCATGCCTGGCAGTGTTCACGGCTAGGTTGTACAGGGCCTTGAACAACCTGATCTAGTGAAAGGTGTCTCTTCCCATGGCACGGGGTCTGGAACTAGATGTTCTTAAGGTCCTTTCCAACCATAACCATTCTATTATTCTACACCTGGTAAAAAATAAAATCTATAAAAGATTTTTAGCCATAGAATAAGATAATGAGTTAACATATCTATTACATTACATGCATTTAAACATTATAGTTCTTGTGATGTTTTTTTGAATTTTTTTTTTTTTTGAGTGCTTCCCTTCAAAATGTACTTCTTTCCTTGTCAGCATGGCTGGATTAAGCATTAGCAATTATTTTTGTGACCTTTTATGTTCATAAGTGCTAGAACCTCGTTGAAGTTCACCTGGTTCATTGTGGCTTAATTCTCCACTGCTGACAATTACAGTGGAAGCCATTCTTTAGTGGGTTAGAACCAAAAAGACCCAGGGAGGAAATGTCTGTGGCAGCCAGATTAATAAGGAGAGCTTATCAGAACTTTCTGTGGGAAGATGTGGGCTTTTCTAATAGCAATAAAGGGCAGCACACAGAAAGCTAATTTGGATAGCACTATATACACCAGTTTGTGCATAGAGATTTACTTCTCTAAGGTCTTTTTCATCTCTCTGTTAGTGATGGTTTGTTTGTTTGTTTGTTTTTTGCATCCACTGTGCATACCACATGATTTGTAACATTCATTCACAGTTGAAGTAAAACCCTGAGAACTGCAATTCAGTTAAAATAACTGGATTTTGTAGTCACTCAATAATAATCTTGGAACATTCTATGGCTCAGAGAAACTTAGTCCCTCTGAAAGAACTAGAGAGCTTCCTAGAGCTCCTCTTACAGTGGAAGTATTTGAATTTTTAATATTTATTGCAGATCTTAATGGAAATTCTATAAGGTACTTTCCTTCAGCTATGAAAGAAATTTAAAGTTTAAGTTTGATTTTTCTTTACCAGTTTATGCAGTTTTCTGAAAAGATAGACACACGATTAGTTTTTCAGTAAAGAAAGAATAAAAACGTGATGGGAATGCATTGATCTATTTAATGAAGGATTGTAAAGTCAGCATCATTGGAGAAACAAGAATTATTGACTCTGTTCAGTAACATTTGAAGGATTTTATTCTTTGGCTTAGCATTAAAGTGTGTCCCATACAAAAAACTGTTCTACCAAAAAGCTTGTAAAAAGATTTGAATACCTAGAGATATCTATCTGTAAATAAATCAATGTGTATTGTGGTCTAGTGTAACATATATCTTGCTGTAATAAAAAAAATAGGACACATTGCATAAAAATTGCCAATAGCAGCATATTCAGTGCACACGTGTTATTGCATGATTCATAAGGGAAATAAGCACATATGCCTAAAGGTTTTTTTTTTTTACAGCATATACTGGAAATCACCCAAAATTATGAAAAATATAGAATCAACCATGCAACAAGCTAGCTTGCTCCTTCTAGTAGCAGGAAGCCTAGGATGAGTGAAGCCCAGAAAATTAACAGGTCCAGTTCATTTGTGACCAGTTAACAAATAATAGAAACCACCCGGCTTCTACTATAAAAAACAAGATAAGACCAAAGAAGATGTTCTTGAAAGGCTGTGGAAAACAGGAAAGGGAAAAAAAAAATAAAAAAAATGAAGTCTTATGGGATTAAACCTTGAAGTCAGTGTTCCTGTGAAAGAACTGTAACAGGTAGAAAAGACTACGTGTAAGCAGGCAGTGTTTATTCTTGGACATATGTTTTGAATACTTCCTCAGGCAATGATATTAGCTATAGTAGCCTGCTCAGGAGTTTCCTAAGTAGGCCATCCTTTGAGTTGTCCCCAAGTGGCTATGTGCCAGAAACGCTTCCATAAAACAAACTTTTCCCCACTTTTAGGCCAAGTGCTGTTACTTGCAGGAAAAGTGCAGATCCCAGCAATTTTGGAGGTGCAGCATATATTAGGTGTTACAGCATCATCAACAGATTTTAAAAGGCCAAGTATGTGCACCAGCTGGGGTGCAATGTCAACAAATTCCTTCACCAGATGACATGCCCAACATGCTGCCTGCCTGAGCATTGGCACCTTCTTCTCTTGTGAGTCACTATTCATTGCTCCATATAGCTGAAATTTTGGCTATACTGTCCAGACTGGCCCTTCTGTCTATCTATCTCCTGTGCTCGTTAAAGGCATCTGAGAATGTTATCTGATTATATTAATTTCTGTAATATTAAAAATGAAGAAAATATCTAGAGGGAGACTGTCTGATACAATTTATGGTATGAGTCTATACACATTTTACTTTTCTGTTTAAGTTGTTTTCCACTTTCCTCTTTCAAATAATATGCAATTGTGTGGCAGCAGGTAAGGCATTTCTACCTTTGCACCGCCTGCATTTTGTGACAAATTTGAAGCTCAGAGGGGAAACAGGTAGGAAAAGGAAGGTGAGAAAACATTTTTAAAAAAATATTTCTTGGGGGAACAATTAACCATCTTTTACAAGTGCTCAAAGAGGAGAAGAAGCCTCACAGATCATCATTCTTTATTAAATCTCTGCAGCACACTCAGCTGCAATCTCTACAAGGAAAACTGATGCTGCTTTTACCTACAGGCAAAACTACCGTGAGCCTTCACATGCTGTGTGTGTGCACTGTGGTAGACTGAAACACAAACGGCTTTAGCAGTAGAGAAGTGTGTGGTGCAGACTTGGGTGGGAAAGGGGAGTGGGCTTTTTGCTCTGCAATTACAGAGTTCTGGGTAAGACCACGGACTAGATTCTTTCTTGGGTTCTTCCACCAATGAAGTCCCTGTTTAAATTTCCACTCAAGCTGAGCAGACAGAGCGAGATCAGAAAGTCAGATCTAATCTGACATCAAGTCACTTCAATCTGGTGCTTCTGATACAGTAAAGGAAAGAAGCTACATAGACATAAGGCCATTGTTTACCAGAATTGCCAGTTACAACTGATTCTTGGAAAAATTATTTCAGTAGGGCACAACACTAACTGAAATGATTAAGCCATTTCATGTGCTGTATTACAGGCCAAGTCTTTACTCTGTTGTTGTTGTTTGCTCGTTATGAAAACCAGCCTTTTCATCTGAGCTGTATATAAAACCATTTATCTTGTAAATGTTTGGTCCCCAACACACTTCAGTACTGGGAAAGAAAGCCAAATTACTTTTGAATTAATCCATAGAAAGATGAACCCTCCACTCCTGCCAACAAATATGTAGTATTGTATTTTCTTACATGAATCCAAGACCCCCCAAAACAACACATAAATGTTTCTATACGGTTATCAAATATCTCATATCCCATATTCCATAAATTGTTCCCTCAAGAGATACAAGCTAAATGTTAGTCATCTATTCTAGCTCTCATGGGGCACCAGACCTCATTCTTGGTTGAACAGGCTTTTTGCTCAAGTAACTCAACTGAAGTTAACGTCTCCCAGAAAATAAAAGTCATGGTGTTGGTGTGAACACAAAGAATCAAAGCTACCATCTTTCACCCCAGACTGAAGTTCTATCTGGATTTTTCTTCCTCTGACATGTTCAGACTACAAGGGTAAGGCAAGCATGATCTGACAATGGCCAGCCAGCATGTGAGTGGTGCCTCATGCACCCTGGCATGGGCTCACAGGGCTGCAGCTCTGTAAATGTTCCTCATAGACTGTATCTGCACTGAGCTAGTGGGATGCAAAACCCTACTTCTGGCTGTAATTTCAAGCTTCCTTTATATATTCTATGGGACTATTTGTAACATTTATTTATAAATGATTAATATTTCACCACAGTTGTTAATGCATTAGCCTAGAAGTAATGTGTGTGAACAAGAAATCCCTACAAGCTTTTGGTTTGCGCAGCATAAAATATTGTCTCATATGTCCCCGTAGACATCAGTTTCTGTTTTAGACAGTCAACTACAGCTTTCTGAGTATAATATAAAAAGCACAGCCCTTATTAATGCAGCAAATAGCCTACAGGATGGCTAGAATAGCAGAGTAAAGTGGCAGTTTTTTACAGTCACACTCTCTAACTCATTATAGTAATGAATCACTTTAAAGATACATTCTTAAAATTCAGAGAAAAGTTTTCCAGTAGAACTAAAATCCCTTTTGTGGATCTAATGTGTATGAGATAAGGTTCAGAAACTTTATCTGTAATACAATTATTTTTCTCAACAAAGCATGAGCATCTGTATAGGTCTACAGGCAGGATTAATACATTTTTGTAACTTTCAGCTTTCTAGGTTGGTTGTTTGGATTTTGGGGTTTTTTAGGTTGTTTTTCTGGGTTTGTTTTTGTTTTTTTTCTGCAAACACAAGAAATAATTCAGGAAGGGGAAACTAATTTTAGCTTTATTTCAAACTGGAAGGATTTTTTTCCTCCCAGAAAAACAAAAATTAACGTAAGTGTTGGGGAAATGGTTCTTTGCAAAACTGAGAATGAATACAAAATGTGGCTTTGTATTTCCTGATCAGGATGGAAACAGAAACATGGACCCTTCAGACCTAAACCCTAAAATTAATTCAGAGAGCACCATTCAAAGACACTTCCTCAAGTCAGCAGGGGAGGAGGGCAATGAAAAGCTTGATGAGAGTCTGGTGAATAAAGAGGAAATAAGGGAGGGATGAGGGAAATGATGGTGGACCCTCAACCCCACACAAACTTTTTTCTAATTCACCTTTATATTCATACATTGTAGTTATTAGCATGGCCAATTTGCAAAGAAAGATTTCCTTGCCCAAAATGTGAACATGCCTTTTGCACAGCACTTTAGATTCCCTGACACTGGAGAAAGAGCCATAGCCATGCTCAGGTTTTTAAGTGAAATATAATCAGAAAGCCAACAATGATGACAGTACTACGTTAGTCAGATCTGTGAAAGACATGAAAAGCATCTATCACTACAGGCCTCTATTTCTGATATAATCACACTTTTTCTAATGCACACAAGAGAATGTCTCTAATTGCAGATTATTTCTTAATACTTTTATTACTTAAACTGTCTTGGGTTATGCCTGCTGTGAAAAAAAAATGTAAGGTCAAAAGGGAAGTTGTTTATATCAGTGACTAGACCAGATTATTACACTGAGAAATGGCCAGCACATCCTGTTATTGCTGCTACCAGCAAAAACATTGCATGAAAAGAACTAGACAGACCAGTTGCTTGGATTCTCAAAAGGTTTTATTTTTAGCCTAATGACAAAAATGTCTGTGTTTGCACAGGAAACCAGAATGATTGATACAAGGGAGTGAAAATAAAATTCTTCATCTAATTTTCAGTGGTATATTAAAGACTAAACCTCCAGAGTGTGAGAAAAGCATTTAGTGAACCTTAGAATGACAACTTTTCCACCAGTCCCCCACTACTCCCCACTTCTTTGGTCATGGAAGCTCCTACATACAAATCAATTCCTTCTTCAAGTTAGAGCCTTTTCAGGACCATTCTTCACTGTGCAAGCAAATAATGATGCTATAGAGAACAGCTGGCATAGCTAGAATAGCCTGTCCTTCCCCGAAGGCATTTCAAGTTGGTCCTGTGGGAATGAAGTCAGAAAGTGGATAGATGTCTTGCTGTTCCCCAGTGGAGTCTTTTGCTGTCTTTACTTGCTTTAAGCTCTTTTTTGCTACAATTGTGCACAAGATATTTATTTAGGGTCAAGAACGTGGATAAAAATGTAATCACTCTGAATCAAATCATCAATACCTACTTTCCATGGACCTCAGTAAGGCTTCCACACTTATTAGGGCCACCTTCCAAGTGCTAATGACAGCTCTAACTTCTGGATTATTTTTACTCAAGCTAAATTAGCATTTGAACATGTTGTACTAAGAAAAATGGGTGAAGTCCTGCCTATGCTGGCATCAACAGTAGTTTTGCTACTAACATAGTAACAACAAAGCTAATATTCCATTGAGTGCCGTAAAAGTCAACTATTTCTTTTTTTTTATTGAAATTAGCATTATGCTTCAGTTCTGAATGTTCAGAGAATGTTCGTTGTTGTTAATTAAGGTACTTATTAGTGCTTCAGACATGCCCTAAGGTTTCAATCAGGAGAAGTGCCCAGTTCTGCTGTAAGTGAAATGAAATGAAGTGTAAAGGATTGTTTCAAAAGAAATACTAAGGCTTGCTCCTACACCCTTGTCATGGTTTAACCTGGCTGGCAGCTAAACACCACCCAACCATTCACTTAGTTTCCTCAGTGGAATGGGGGAGAGAATCAGAGAAAAGGAAAAACTCCTGGGTTGAGATTAAGACAGTTTAACAGGACAGAAAAGGAAGGGAAAGTAATAATGACAAAAGAATATACTAAGCAAGTGATGCACAATGCAATTGCTTACCACCCACTAACCAATGCCCAGCCAGTCCCCAAGCAATGAGATACCACCTCCTGCCCAATTCACTCCAGTTTTATAGTTCAGCATGATGCCATATAGTATGGAATACCCCTTTGGTCAGTCAGGGTCCTGGCTGTGTCCCCTCACAACTTCATGTGCACCCCCAGCCTGCTCAGTGCCAGGGCAGTATGAAATGTTGAAAACTCCTTGATTTAGGGTAAGCACTACTCAGCAACAACTAAACCATCAGCATGTTATCAATGTTATTCTCACCCTAAAACCAAAACACAGCACTGTACCAGCTAATAGGAAGAAAAATAACTCTTTCACAGCCAAAACCGGGACAACCCCAATATTCGTAAGACCATAAATCAGAGTGCGGGATCAAGACTGTATTTTGGGAAAAGTTGCTCATTTTGGGTGCATTTCTAGTGAAGGAACTGGAATGTCCAGGTTTGTGGCCACAGAACTAATTGTTGGGGATTTCTGAATTCCTTTAGCAATGTTCTCCATAACTTGATGGTTACTTGATTTAAAGCTGACTTAGAGATTTCAATTGAACTAGAACTTGGGCAAATTCTGCTGCTGCTGTCTTTCTTAACCATTTTTTAAAAGAGCAAAATAGTGCAACTTGCTGATTAGTTACAGTTATGACCCTGTTTCTTGTGCATCTTTGTACTTTCAGAGGGGCAATGCAATTCATCGGTCAAAAGCCTCTATTTGCTTTACAAAAGCAATATTTTCGTGAAAATGCTGATGCCAAGGGAGAAGATACTTCTCTCAGCCTGAAATCTGGGACTTTGGGTGTGCAAAAGGAACATGTACAGATCCATGCTGTAGCTGCAGAAGCATAGAGGAGATACAGAGGACCTGGGAGTTAAGGAAAGGCAGGTCAGAATCCTTAGCTGCTGGTAAAGGAGTTTTACAGTGACTACATACAGGCTTGTCCATTCTGTAGCTGAAATAGCTTACACAGTAATTTACATGAACATTTACAGAAAAGACAGGAACGTTCTTCAGTGAAGCAATCCCATCCTTGTTTTTTTGCTCTGCAGTTCTGGGAGTACACATGAAGCAGGTATAAATGACATGTACGACAAGCGCCTTCCACTCTGCTGGGACAGATAGAAGAAATACCATTTTTCCAAAACTTCCAGAAAGACCTAGGAGAGGAAGGAGACAAAGTATAAACAGTTTGTTCTTTAATACTATGCTTGGGCTGGCTGAAGTCCTCAAGCAATCTTGTTCACATCAGTGGTGAGGAATGGAAGATTTTATGTCTTTCTTCAAGGTTCAAGAAGTGATGAAGACAAGCTTTTTCTTCTTCTCTAGAGACTCTGGAGGCTGAAGAGAAAATGGCCAACATTCTCATCTTGATTCATGTCCCGGACTGCGCCAAAAGAAGCATGACCAGAAGGTCAGTGTAGGTGGTTCTCCCCTCTACTCTGCTCTTGTGAGAACCCACTTGGAGTACTGTATTCAGCTCTGGGGCCTCCAGCATAAGAAGGACATCAAGCTGTTAATGCGAGTCCAGAGGAGGCCATGAAGATGGTCAGAGGGTTGGAGAACCTCTCCTATGAAGACAGAGAGTTGGGCTTGTTCAACCTGGAGAAGGGAAGGCTCAAGGGAGACCTTAAAAGAGTCTTCCAGCACCTAAAGTGGGCCTATAAGAAATCTGTAGAGGGACGTTTTTTACAAGAGCATGTAGTGATAGGACAAGGGGCAATGGCTTTAAACTGAAAGAGTGAAGATTTAGGTTAAACATTAGGAAGAAGTTTTTTACTATGAGAGTGGTGAAACACTGGAACAGGTTGCCCAGAGAAGGTGTGGCTGCCCCATCCCTGTGTTCAAGGACAAGTTGGATGGGGCTTTGAGCAACTTTCCACTGGACCTAAAGACAAGACTGATATGAAAATTATGCAGGTATGTTATTTCAGTGGAGAACCTGAAACTATTCAAACAAAGAAGGTATTCTGGAATACATGCAAACAGCATAAGTCATTTGAAGCCAATATATTGTGTTTCTAAGCTATGGTTATTTTTAAAAAAAATAAAAGGAAAAGATAAAAGAACACAAGGGAAAGGAAGTAAAATCAGATTATTTGCTTCCTAATAGCCATACTTTTCTGTTTGCCCTAAGAAGGATCTTGATGCTATAGCTTAACTTCTAGGATATGGCATTTCACAGCAAGCAATCAGTGAGTGACCATGGACTGTGGAAGAAAGAAACTCAGGAAGGTCTTCTGGGAACATCATAGATCACAGCAATACAGCAGCCCACAAAAGATATATGGAGCATCCATTAATTTATTCTCCTCCATTAAACAACTCCAGAGATACTTTCCTCTGTTTCTCTGAGCTATGTGGTGTCTGTGTTGTAGCTAGTTCTTAGTTATCTGAAGATTTTGGTAGGTGGCTTGTAAAATCAGAAAAAATTTTCATCACAGTCATCAATTTTTTTACTGTGCTAATATAGGTCTGTCATCAAAGTACTTCTATAAGTACTTCTAGGTTTTCCCTGATTTAAACTCAGAACAAATACTGGTTGAAGATAGATGTCAATGCCAAAAAATCAAAAGTTCAAATTCCAGACACAGGGTATAATCCTATCTTGAATGAGGCCTATGTGTTGTATTTCTATAGCTAACACGGAGGTCTTGTTTTACTAGTGCTTAAATAGAGTGCCTGTATATGTTCTCATGCCAACATCATCTCCTGGAATTCAACTGGTTTATATTTGCTTTTCTCCTAGGCCTAGGGAACAGTGTGGAAATGTCATAGGCTCAGCTGCAGCAACAAGGTATGAAGAGGAGGCACTATAAAGAGGAACAAAGAGGTGGGGTGATGAAAGATGAGGTGCTGGAGCAGAGCTGCAAAGAGCCCTGAAAACATATCTGCAGAATAGATGTAGGAAGCCACATGATAAGATAAAGTGAACAGTGTGGGGTAAAGAAATAACAGTATTAAAGAAGCTGAGATAAAAAGAGGATAATTTTCAAAATTAATTAAATATCCCAGGGGATAGACTCAAGGAGGGGGGAAGAAACCCCTAGAGAAAAAAAAAAAAAAAGAAAAAGAAAAGGAGGAGGTAAATAGCAGCTGTGGGAAAGGGTTAGTAGAACTGATGATTAGGCAGGTGATGCATGCTTTTTTATTTTGTGCCAGGCTCTATAAATCTTCCCTGTTACCCTGAGCCTAAAAGTGTGGAAGCTTGAGTATAAACTCAGATGTTTGGACACTTTTCCAGATCTTACCTAAATCATATAAACCTCCTTATATATAGTGCAACTTAGCCAGCCATAACTTAAGAACTCATTTTTTCTCATGCTACTTAGCACAGCTGGATGTATTATTCATATTCAGTAATACTCAGAGCAAATACAACCTTTTTTCTGTTGGAGAATCATTTGTGAATAGGCTTTGAGACTGATCTCCAAAATGTGAAATGCCTCTTGATCCTGATGATTCCTCTGAGCTTTTTATTTTTTTCTTTAATGCAACTACAGTCTGAAATTCACATTTCACATGAGTTAGGTGAGTAGACTAACTTTGCTCAGCATCATCAAATAGGGACTGCTTTTGGTTACAAGCAGAATATGAGGAAATATGTAGCAGCACAGTATCAGTCTTTCAGCTGCTCTCTAATCTCAGCTTTTATTTCATAAGCTATACAGTACATGTTGCTCAGGTGTAACTGATACCTACCTGAGTCTGCAGAAAGCCTGAAGTAGTGGCTCTAGCAGCGCTACGGCACTCTTCATTTCAAGAGGAGTTAACTAAGTTGTTTTAAACGTCAACAGTAAGTTTCTTTCTACACTGCTCAAAGCATGTTTTGGAAGGAGGGGAAAAATCTGAACATGAAGATCCACACAGACTGCTCTGAGTGTTCATTTTGGTATGCTTTTAATAACACATGGGAGGGGTGAGGAGTGCAATTGTTCTTATTTTCCTAAAAAGACAGTTCAACTTTCAAAGGTTTGGGAAATGCTAACTTTGGGGGGTTCAGATACTGTTTAAGTATTCACTGCCTCCTATTCAGAGCATGCTATTGGTCAGCTAAGTCACGGGATCTTCTTCCCAATCACTAATTGGGTTAGTGTATCCTTTTAAACCGAGGAATAATGAACGCTCTTGTTTGTAAAGGAATAGCCTCGTTCGCATGCAAATACGGGTATTCACACAAATCAGCCATTCCCCAAACCTCCTCAGGAACAAAAACCTTTCTGTCTGAAACCGCAGGAGCAGCAGATAACAAGGGGCCTTGATATGGATAGATCAAACAGCCATTTCGAATTCCTGCAAATGTTCATGAATACTGTTGTCCAATACTCATCCAGTTCTGGCTTTTCCTGTGTTATGGAAGGAAAACAAAAAGTTAAAATAGGATGTAAAGGAATGAAGGATATGAAATAGATGTGCTTTCCAAACCAACTCAGGTATTCTGTTATAGTATTTTTCAGGTTAGTGCCTTGTTTTTGAAAGGCAAATGATTACAAAAAATAAATCACCTAGAAACACTTTTGGGGATTCACTGTTTGTTCAAATTCAGCATATCTCAAGACCAGACAAGAGATCCAATAAGCATGAGATAACCCATAACTTCAGATGCCTAAATATTCAAGATACACAGTATGTAGGCAGATGAGAAATAAGATTTGCTGTCTGAAGATTTACTAGAAATCCTTCGCCAGTTCTCCAAGACTCCTCAAAGAGTGAGTTATGACCTCATCTGGCTATAAAAATAGCTATAGCTATTTAACCATAAAGTCTTATACAAAAGTGAAAAGAAAAGAGACTTGCAAAGAATGACAGCTCCAAAGGTAACTTGGCTCCCTTTCCTCACTCTGTTTTTATAGCTGTAGGAATTCCTTATTACTTTTTCTCAAGCTGTCATCAGAGCAACAGAAACCGCTGTTATTTGGGTTTCTCTTCAGATGGAAAGAAAGGGATGTAATAAAAGCAGGTCATGAGCAATAGGTTGTAATCTATCCACAAAGTGGCCCCACCTTTTCATTTGTTCCTTTGTATTGTGTTCGAACAGACTCCCAGTAAATATGTCTGCTTCACATTGATCATCACTGATAGTAACATCCCTAATAGTGGCTCCATCTTGACAGAAAAATGGTAAGCACCATTGTGCGCCAATGTTTTTGTCTCTTTCTGCAGCCACTGCAAAACAAAGCTGTTAATTTATTCGATGAAAGACATGATAGTGAATGTTATGTACAACCCAGATGTTTCCCCACTGATTTCTTAAATAGGAGCACATAACTGTGATGATTGGGAGGCTATTAATTCAAACTACTTGTAAGCAAAAGAAAAAGAAGACCTCAGCTTACATTTTCACTGTGGCAAGCTTCTGTGCATGAGATGTCTGTCACTCTGCTCACTGTTTTATAAACCTAACCAGTCAAATAATTCCCCCAGTTCTTCTCCATCTGTTTTCTCACAACAGTGTTAATGTTCACTTAAATAACCATAGCAGCATTAACCTTTTGAACTTTTGTCTCTTGGCTCTGCTTAGATCAGATTTGTGGTCTAGAAAGTTGACTCTTTCCTCAACTTTGACAGATTTTCTTATTATCCCCTGCTGACCTGTAGAGAATTGCACTGGCTCAATTCCTGAGGCACCTACAAGTTTCAGATGGACTCAGCCTCCCTATCTGATTGCCTGTCAAGAGAAGCATCAGTGGTATGCTTTTTATTTCAGCTTATTCCCTTCCTCTCAATAGATATAATGAATTCTTTTGCACTCTTGTGCTCTTCTTTTCAGCAGACCTTGCATATCACGTTTTCATCCTCAATGCAAAGACCACTTCAGAAAATCTGTCTGTCTTCAAAGAAATTTTTGACAGCACACATAACAACAAATGCTTTAATATATGCTTTATACGGATCTGATTTTACTGATATTGTCCACAGTAAATTGTATATAAGTTGCATAAGCCACTACCTCTGTGATTCAATCTTTCTATATTTGTGTAAGTACTATTAGTACTGGTAACTAAGGATGATAAGTTAGGTTTAGATAGAGCAAAATAGGGATGAATATGGCTACTCTTCATGCATGAAGACTGCAGAAGGAATTATGACTCTAGATTGAAACTGAAACTTTGGATAGTGCCATTCAACACAGAGGCTGAAAGGTAGCTAAAAGAATAAGCACATTAAAAAAAAACAAAACAGTTTGGATAAAAATATTACCTGCATTGGTGAATCTTGAGTAACTGCCCAGGTATGTATTTTAACTCCTAATGCAAATATGACTTATGTCAGCCACTTTTCACTGCCATAGGTTGATTTCTCCTCTTTCACCAGCAGCTGTGCTAATATGAATTACATCACATTAGCCATGTGAATTACCACAAATCAGCTGGCTTGTAGTAAATTGGGGTGAACTCGAGACCAAGAAAGAGCTTTTTAGATAGGATTGGTGGTGCTGTTTGAGTTATGCTTAGACAAACCAGAAATATAAACTCTCAGAAAGCTGTGGGCAAATGGCTAATGTATGACCTTGGAAGAGTATTTGAGGAGGGGGAATATAATTGGAAAAAGTGCTTAGAATATGGAGCAAGGAAGCTGTTACCTGTGCAATTTTGACCCTGTTTGGAAAACATAGCTTTGGTTTGTACAAATGAACAGAAATAAAAATTTATCTTTGGCATCAGAGGACAATAGTCAAAACAAGGCTAGTACTAAAGAAAGAGATCCCAAAAATGAGGTACAACACATAAGCAGTGTAGAAGAAGGAAAAGAAATACTGAGATCCCCACCCTTTTAGTGTAATTATCCCATTATAGCAGTTTCTGTTTTCCGTGCTCTAGGGTTTATGCTCTAGTCTCTCTGTAGCTCCTACAGCAAGCTTCCCCCTGCATCAATCTGGGCTTGTTCTGCTGAGAAAGAGCTGTGAGAATGACTGTACAGAGATGAGAAAGGCCACAATTGCAAAGTTGAGATTGCTTAGGTGGAATAATCTATAAATCAAGAATTCAAGATGGAAAACACAAGCATAGCCAGGAAAGTGCAAAGCCAGATGCAAGGGGGTATGGGTGGTGATGTCCCAGAAAGAAGCTGCCATCAGTGTCATCAGTGTAGGCGGTGACACCTCCTCACTGCTGTGGGGCCTCTGGGAGAGCTGTGGGGCCAGTCCTACCCCTTTCTGGCAAACACTGGTCCAGGCAGCATCACATCTTTGGTTGCCTCATTCATCAGGGTGACGAGCACACATGTGCTTAGCCTAACACTGCTTCATAGCTATCTTCAGTGTGTGCTAGCCCTTGAATAACCACTTTACACTGTTTCATTGCATATGTTATTCTTGCAGAATATCTTTACATGTCTCTGAAGATGCCTGAACAAGCTGACAAAAGAGGGGCATTAAGGAAGACATGGAGCAGAGAAGGAGCAGTGCCATGACTTCACTGTTGGCCCAGGGTGCGCAGTGTTTCATGCAACAGGGTGCTGACATATGCAAGGAGCACCTGCTCCAACCTCAGTACTTACAGACACCAGGTGTCTCATGTGGCCCAAGAGGACTTGTAGACCATACTGATTTAACACCACTTGCACAGGCTAGTGACATAAATGCCACAGTTTGGCCCCTTGAGTGTAGAGTACAATCCTCCCCTATTATGCATAGCTCCTAACATGCGAGTCAGAAAGCGATTCTTGAAGGAACAGCAAGGCAGCTTGCAGACTGCCATAGGACAGTTGGAGCAACTGGCAGGGAAAATCAGATGCCAGTTAAGTGAGGCACTGATCCAAAGCCCTTTTAAACACCTCAGTGACTCTCTTGAAAATAAGATGTAGGAGCTTTTCAAAAGATTACCCTTAATCTGTCACAGACAGCAAAACAATTTAATACATTTATCATTTTTTTTCAGCTAGTGAATTCAAATCCCACTGTGACAATTCAACTAGTAAGTCAAATTTCTACATGGTAAATGTCTGTCCTAAAATTGCAAAGAGTGGGTCCTTTTATCACTGACCTGTCTTGTACATGCAAGGCCTCCTATCAGTGGGAATTTTGTCACTGTATCTAACAACAGTAGCACTGGGCAACCACTGCTCTTTGTGTCTCTTTGAAATCTTGGTTTATACTACCATGTTTGATCTAACCACCTCTCAAGCTTCAGCTGCCAGCTCAGGTCAATAGACACGAGCTCACTTGTTAACCTGTACCCAATGAGCCAAGGATTACTTTAAACCATCTAGAAACTTCTCTTATTATTTTACATGCTGATCTTCTCAGCAAAGTAAATGAGCTGTCTTTTGCCCTTTTTGTAATGATTGTTGGCTTGTGCTTTAAACAATAAATCAGCCCTCTGTCAGGCTTGTAAAAATCCGTGAGATGCAGTGCAATAGAAATCTGTTTTGTCTTTCATTTTATATCCTGCTTCCAAAAAGTATCAATATTTGCTCTTCAGACATACTGTTTGGGTATTAAGGTATTTCCTTTACCATCTTCAAAAGCTGATTATTCTAATACAGCTCAGGAAAAGTCTAGTATTTGCCTTCTTTCAAGTCAGAAATATACAGAGTTTTATTTTTAAAAATTCTGTTAGATTATTCAGTATTAGATATATTCAAACCAAAGTCATCTTAATACTAAAAATCAAAGTGTCAGATATTAAATGCTCTGGTTAGTGACAATTAAAAAGCAGTAGTTTCTTTGGAGTAAGTGCATATTTCTCAGTGGCCAGATATAATTTTGAGGTCTTATCCAACCGAGAATGGAATTTTTAAATACCCTGTTCTATTATATCCATTCTATTACACCCATTCTTTTAGCAATTTCCTTGTAAAATTAGATTTGTGGAAGGTTTCTCTCCCTTAAAGCAGTGAACCAGAGAACTGCAGTAATCTCTCTCATGCCATTTTTAACCTTATATATGTATTAGATACAGATTAATATTTTGTCTGGGAGAAGCTTACGTTTCATAGAATATGCCAGTGTTTCATTTAAAAAAAATCAATATACCCTTCATGCTTTAGGAAAAATAGGAGGATGTTTTCAGTGTTCTCCCTCATAGGCACTATTCTCAAGCTTTTTCCAGTGCGACTGGAATAACGGCACTATCATGTACATTGTTTTTACAGTGTAATGAAACCTCATTGAACAAAATGGCTTTTTTTCAGTCACATAAATCATTATTTGCAACCTACTAAAATGTGACAGTATGAAACTTTTTCCAATTTAACAGATCTCCGTGGATTTAAAAATTTAATTTTGAGTTCAAGAACACAATCTCCAGGAGAGAGAGAATTCTGTTCTGGAAGACTTATATAAGCTGGGAGGCATGCTATTTTGTTTCCTACCAAAGAAAGAAAGTAAGGAAGAAACATAAACATTATATGATAACACTAGGCAGTCCTCTGTGCTCCCCTGGGCTCCCAGGTAACAATGATGGCTGAGCACAGATGCACTCTGGTCCAGATGGATACCACAACCTGCAGTGTAGCCATGCTAATTAGACCAAGCCAGTATCTTCAGGCACACTGTGAGTGTGGTGGGAACATAACAGTCTCCAAATACGCTGATGAAGATATGCCTGCTCCACATAGAGAACTAATCTCTGCATAGTGCCAGCCAAGGTAAAGCATAATAAGGCTGGTGGGGGTTTAGTGGCACAGGAGGAGTGGGGCAGCTGGCCTTGCCAGGGGTACCAGGACCAGGGAACACCAGTCTTCCCCTGGCTGCAGACCTCTCCTCCACTTGGCTCAGCCTCTCTCACTTCTTGGCAGTCACTGCTGCTCCATATTTAAGGTTTCTGCGCTACAATGCAAGAAGGGAGGGAGGAGGGCACTGGGGAGAGGGGAGTGGCATGACAGGACCACCCAGGTGCTTTTCCAGGTGGGGAGTGAGGGGGAGAAGAGTCTATTTGCCCCAGGACCCAAAACAGCTCTTGGTGTGGGTTCTAATAGAACTGCTGGAACAATGAGACCTGCAAAACACTCATAAACACAAGGGTGTATTTTTCTTTTTTTCCTTTTTTTAACTTACTTTCTCTTCACTTTTTTATTTCTTTCATTCCTTTTTCCTACTTTCTTCTTTTTCTTTCTCTTTCTCCCTTCTTTGCTTCCATATTTTTACCTTTTATTCTCTCTTTTTTCTTTTCTTTTTAGTTTTTCTCCCTCTCTTTCTTGTGTGTTTTCTCTCCCTCATGCTCTCATGTACAAACACACATGCAAACACACACCACTTCTTCAGAGAACACCACTATATACTTTAATGGTAAAAAGCACCAAGGACTCTCAGCGGTATCAAAAACAGTGCTATTGCTTCAGCAGCTTAATTCAGAGGTGCTCCCCATAGATAAACTGCTGTTTTAAAGCATAGCTACATAAAGAGTTTATTGCAAAAGAAGCCAGAGTGTGCATTTATAATATCAGTTTTGAGGCAGGAATTGTCTGAAAACAGCCCTTATAAGCATTCACGGGCCATGAGAAATAAACAGAAAGTTGCTGCCTATGTTGACTGCAGTAAACCACTTTTGCTTAGGGGAAGGGTGCATACAAAGGCAGTTTCTTCAGAGTAGCTGCACGTAAATCTACATCCTCACTTATCTGACAGAAATACTCATAAAATAAAACCCTTTAACATAGTGTTCAACTACTAGCAGATCCTGGAGGGGACATTATCTTTGTTTTCTAGGAAGTTTAAAAGATTTTAGTTTCCTGATCTTCAGTCAGCTAAAGTAGCATTCCCTTTGCTCTATACTCTTTGCATTTTAATCTTTTCATATTATAATTATGATTATGGTATGCATCCTATTCTATTGATGGAGCTGGTACATTTGATGACTTTAACTCTCTATGGAGTCTTATTTTTACTTCATCATCCTTTATCCCAGCCACATATTTTTTTCTTATTTTTTTCACAGGACATGAGATATTCTTCACAATGCATGAAGTCTTCACATTTTTGTGATCTTCAGTCATTGCCGCTCAGACAGTGGTACAGCCTAGGCATTAAATTTAGTGGCCATGTTTACAACATATTTGCAACAAAATAAATTATTGCAGAAACAAAAAAAAAGTATAGAGGGTGAAAAAGAGAACTTAATTTTAGTTAAAAACTTGTGGTATTTTACTGTCATTTTCGTAGAAATTTCTCATTTCAGATTTTTTTCTACTAACAGAATATCTGGCCAACATATTTCATAAAGTTAAAAAAATCAGTAAAATAATATGCCTTTTATTGAGGGGAGGTCAAAAAATCATGTCAAAATTGCATCCTTTGAAATATTGTTAATGATGTTATGGAAAAAATCAGAAGTGCAGGCCCCAGGTAATTTTTACTATAGCAATGTATCTTCCCCAGAGGTGTAAATTATTCTCAAAGTTAAATAAAGATTTTTCTTTACTGAGGAACAAATACTAACAAAAAGAAAGTTACAATAACGTTTGAATTCAACATGTAACACAGTGCTTCGCATCATTCCTGAAGCAGCAGAGGCATTTGAATCTTCTCTAGTTTATAGGGATGGAGCAAAGGGTGTTTTGAGGGCCTTTCCATCACTGCTTTTCTGTAATGCTGTGCTCAGAAACACCCATAAAACCACTGCTCCAGATGACACTGTATTGTCTTCTTGCCTAGAAGACAAATAATGCAATCCTACTGCCAAATAATACATTATCTTGGTACTGTCTCACACTGTCACTTTCTTCAGTTATTGAGCTGGAAGAGGCTTTTTTAGTACATCCTGCCGTAGTGAGGCAAGATCAATATGATGATGTGTGCTGTCCTAAACCCTATACGCTAAAGTCCACGATCTCTCCAGGAAGCCTATTGTAGCCTCTTTTGGTTCTTGTAGTCATTCTTTTCCCTCAGAAATTGTGAAGGAATATGTTTTACATCTTTCCTTCAGTGGATGATTGTGAGCAATTGATCACAACCCTCTCCATAGCATCTTTTACACATTAGAAGGTCCCTCCTTAGTCTTTCCTATATTAGAAAAAGCAAAAACAATCCCCATTGTAACAGGAGATCTAACCTCTTTTGCTTCTTGGTACTATTTTATGGATTCGCATTAGTTTTTCTTGAAGCGTGATAGCTGCATGTGAAGATGAAACTTGGGCTGATGAAACTTAAATACTAATGGGAAGTAAAAAATTACCTGCCCCTTTATATGTGCAATACTCTGATTAATATATTCCTGAACAGAATTTCCTTCCTTCTCTTGCAGTAGCCACACAATGGTTGCTTCAAGACTTTGCATTTCATGAGCGCTTGCTGTAGGATAACACAGGGTACTGCTGTTATAATTCTTCAAACAGCATTATGGCACACAACTTCTATGGATGGAGCCAGGGCTGTTCGAAAGTAGATGCTTGTGTGCATAGGGGTCCCGTTCTAATGTGGATTTGCAGGTGTGTGGTATATATACCAGAACCCACTGAATTTCTCCTGACTGTGGTAGTATAGAAATAAATGTTATTAAGTCTTACTAAAGTACAATAGATATGATCCAAGGTAGCCTCCTGCCTTCTTTTTTGTATATTAATCACCAGCTCTTTAATCTTTTTGTTTTCATATTTGAGTGTTGTGTTGGGTTTTTTTTCCTGGTTTGTTTTTCTTTTTTTTTGTCTCTTGCTAGACATAGCACTTTAAGCTAATCTATATTGGTTTTACTTCACAATTTTCTTTATGCAGTTTATCAGTACCATCTTGAGTTCTACTTCTGTCATCCAAAGAGCTTGCACATTTGTCACTTTATGTCACTATCAAATTTCCTTTTAAACCCAAGTTCTTAACTAAACGATGAGGCTGAGACAAGTTCAAGACAGACAAGTCATTATTGTTTACCTGGATAACAAGTATTATTTGCAGATATCAAAGCAGTAAAGAATGTTTAGTATGAAAGTTTGGGGCAGTGAAGAGTTAATGGTCATTAACCATGGCTTTCTGAAAGAATTATGTTTGCATCAATTAAAGAGTCAACAGCCACCAAGTAAGGAAAAGCATGAGGAAAGATGAAAGTCACTGCAAGAAAGGTAAATTCAAACCCTGGCAAGAAAACTGAAGGCCTGAACAGGAGGGAAATCTAATGAAATGATAGCAGGAAAGCAGCAGAGGGAATTAGAGAAAGACATCTTTAACTGCTGTGACTCACATGTTTCAGGTTGTTTCTATGGCCACAGAAAAAGAAGGTCAAATCAGATCAAATAACACAGGGCAGAACCGAAAAGTACAATTAAGCCATAGTCAAAAAGTAATTGCTTTTCCATCCAGTAGAGATTGCATGTTATTTCTTGGAACTGTACATTATTATCTAAATAATAGATACTAGCCAGCGATGAGACTGGGAATAAATCGGGGGGGGGGGGGGAAGCTAAAAAGCCACTTGGCTAAATATTACAACAGTATAATTTACATTAAAGCTCAGATAAACTTGAAAGTTGGATACTGGTGGGTCTTACCATATTTATGTTAACTCACCAAGGGTCTAGAGAAATAAAGAATGCAGCACAGAACTAAAACAGAGTAGTACTGAAAAAACTATTTTTTAAGTTACCAAGACAGCTAAAGTAGCATTCCGTTTGCTCTGTACTCTTTGCATTTTAATCTTTTCATATTATAATTATGATTATGGTATGCATCCTATTCTATTGATGGAGCTGGTACATTTGATAACTTTAACTCTCTATGGAGTCTTATTTTTACTTCATTGCCCTTTATCCCAGCCACACGTTTTTCCTTATTTTTTTCACAGGACATGAGATATTCTTCACAATGCATGAGGTCTTCACATTTTTGTGAGCCATGTATGTCTCTATAATAGTTCACTAGAAAAGTCAATTGTTTGCAGTGCTGAAGCCAATCCTTGGCTGAACTAAATGACACAGCACTGTTAATGCTAGTAGAGCTTCCTAATCTACTTTAAATGCAGACATGACATAACTCAGAGTTTTAAAAAGTATACCTGTCCTTATGAATTCTCACAGATATGTTACCCTTAGTAACAGATCTTCATTTAGCATTGCAAGAATCATCATGCAGCACCTGAAAATCAGTAGGACTACTCCAGTACTGCTGGAAATAAAGTCCAAAGTAGTGTGAATCAGCCTCTCCAGTCAACAACTGCTTGTTTTGGTTTTTTTTTCAGAAGCCCAAATTATCCTGTTACTTACAGCACACCAGTGGCTACCACATCCAAAGGTTTGCAAATCATTCCTACATCAGAAAGAAAGCATGCTATGATCATACTACCTGTTACTGTCACCCCAAACTAGCAATATTTCTCCATTGCATTATCACTTGAAAGAACAGCTCCTACACAAAAGTAATTCCTTCAGCTCCATCTGCCAGCCCTGGAATCAAAAGGGTTAAAGAAGCTATAATTTATTTCTACCAAGTGAATAGAAAATTAGGATCTTTCACTTTCTTTCTCCTGCGTCTGTAAAAAAAAGAAAAAAAAAAAAAAAATCACTGGAAATTATGATTTCATCAGATGAACTGAAAATCAAGAAATAGACCACTTTAAATATTCACACCATCTTGATTAAAGCAGGTGTCTCCAAGCCCTATTATTGCAAAGTGATTGTCAGAATTTCCATTGTAAATCTCTTCCCTCCTTTTCAGTGGTTTCATACTTGTGCCTTGGCTACGACAGCACATTCCAGGCTAGAATTTAGACTGGCTGATTATTAAAAAGAAGAGAATTTTCCTTCAAAAATCATATTAAAAGAATTGTAGGACTAATAAAATGTTGGCTTTTCAGTATGGTGGAAAGGCAGGGCACATTTTTGTATGTTACACGTATTGATCCAAAACAGTAACCACAATCTAGTGGAGAAAGCAGATCTAAAAAATTGTCACATTTCCCCAGATGTCAAAAGAACACTCTGAGCTACCAGCCCACTATGCTACTTTACTCTGCTTCATTCCATGCAACTTCTGGAATGGAACAATGGCATGGGACAGAAAGGGATGTAGTTATTCTCTCTAATTACAGAAGTCACAGGACTCACTATCACATCATGCATAGTCTTTACTATGTTTAGTCTCCTGACATACTGTGAAGTACAGGAATGTTTTTGTTCATTTTGTAGATAAGAAATAAACAGAAGAGATTTTCACCTAATAAACTCCAGGTTGAACATCAAGATACCAGCCAGTTCTTTTCTTGTGTTCTGTTTAGGCTTTGTTCCCATTAATAAAATTAACTGTCTCAAGAGATGTATCAAGACACATACCTAGGCACTGAAAATTAACTGTAAATGCTGTTAAGTGAGTACCAGTGCTATAGCAGCTTGTGTTTTTTGGCCAATGCCAATTAGTACCCTCCCAAGCAACTCTTGGGCATGGCTCAGAGCTAGCACTGGCCAGAACCATTCTTAGCAGGAGAGAAAGAGAGTTTAATAGCATTGGCATTAGCTGCTCCCTGTCAGCTGGCCAGAGAGCAGTCCCAGACATGTTTAATTTACAATTACAGAAGCTGCCAAAATGGTCAGCACCAGCTAGCACAGTGCATGGAAGCCATATCTTTGTGCTGAGTTATGCCTACGCTAGCAAAAGCTTTTCTCATCTTCAGATATAAGAATCTCCTCTCTAGCTGTCATATTCTGCAATACTTACCATGGCTGAGAGTGTGGTCTTTTCTCCTCTTTCTGTCTATATTAAGGTTATATACTGATTAACAGCAGCAATTTTTAGCGTAACTCTGAGTGAAAATTCACGCATATTAATACTTTTATGGAAGTAGGAATATAACTGCTCAAAGGAATTGGCAATAAGACACAGACTGCTTTTTCGGTGCGCTCTCTGTAACAACATTTCATAAGCATTTTATTCTCTTTTAGTAAAGATTCAGTGTTACAGGTCCATAAAATGAAAACATGTGTTCTCTTTAATATGCATTCAGAGTGAAAATCGCTTCACACACATAAAACCTAATAATTGGACTCTACGTAGGGAAAGTCTGAAAAAAGTAATGAAGTCTCCTGTGAAGTGGCACTAAAGATGGTTTGCAATCCTGACACCAGCCACAAAAATGCCTAAGCTATCATCCCCCACTGGCTTGAGTAAACACTACATTTTCTTTACATCTGCATGCAAAAACTTCTAGGACACAAACCTACATCTAACTGAAATAATTTAAAAAAAAGGTAAAGAGTCTATTATTAATAAAATACATTGTTCATTTGAAAATTATCTTCAATATGGTTTTTAATTATAAAGCCTGGATGTAATTAAATGGTATCAGTGACATTGATTTAAATATAGATTACTGTTCAAGCCTTTTTAAATGTCTGGGGTCACAGAGAATGGAGATAAACTTCTGCTTCCTAAAATCCAAGATGCACACCAAAGACTTCCCTTCTTCCCACAAATAAATGGAATAGAGAGTTGAATTATTAAATTTTGGGCAAATTTCATGCATCAAGAAGGGACTTTTTGTTTTAATTCTAGATTTTGTATACACTTTGGTTACATACCCTCCATTTTACCTCATTTAAGTTTTAGCATACCAACCTACAGACCCATCAATACTGATGGGAAGCTTTTATCATTCTAAGGAGGTTAAGCCAAACACTGACTCAAAGACAGCTTTCAAAAGGAACATAATGAAAGTGATGTCAAATTGAAGCCCACAATCAGCTCTAGAACACTGTATTTTTTTCTTGTCCCCTTTAAGGTATGTAACAAGTAGTATTAAAAGTGCCTTAATGTTTAAAATACAGATTTTTTTCAAACTACAGCTTTGAAAATAAGGGGGCGGAAGATTCTATAATGTAATTGAAAACTTTTTATGATACCACTGTGGAAACATTGAGGCAGCAATAACTCTCAGTAGGATTACATCCTGGCATGAAGAAAAGCAAAATGCCTGAAGTGATCCCACTGTGTGTTAATCACATGGTTAATTTGTTAAATTTGCATTTCATTTGTTTCTGTAGCTTGGCAGAAATTTTATTGATAAGAGCCTTTTTTATTGTTTTGGTTTGGGTTTGGATTTTTCTTTTCCTTTGTCTTCCAAGAGATTCTGCATTTATCAATCTGTTTTCTGTCAGCAGCTCTGTCATAATTAGTGACTGAGTATGTAGCTGAGCAAGAAGAGTTAATGATAGGGCACAGTCTTTTGTGTAGTCTCTTGTTGTGTAATTGTTGCTTTTCTGGGTTCGTCGGTTGCATGCAATTTGCTTTGGGTTTGATCTTATTTTCTTGCAAAATTGCTTTAGGATAAGCTTCTCTCAGTGATTTTTTTTTATTTTTTTTAAGTCTTTCTTCTTTCTTTGATTAATTTTCATCCTCCTGATTTCCTTATTTTCCTTTATAGCAAATGATTGGGGTGAGAATTCTAATCTGGAGCCAAGTGGAGAATCCAGCTATCTTGCTCCCCCCAGCTGCTGAAGAAAAATAGCAATAGCAATAAACCTGAATTGTGCCCATCACTTCCCTGGCCAGACATTTCAGCAAACTAAAACCAAACACTTTTGAAAGAGAAAAACATTTGCATCCGGACTTAGATACTCAGGAACAAAAAATTCCTGCATAGCAACAACTTCAGCCCCCTTGCTAACCCCCAAACAATGCATCACAGGAGAACCTAAAGCTAAATGAAGCATTTCTTACACATCTTGCAACTCACCAGAACCAAGCATAAGTATATCCTTGGCTAGATCACAGTCTGTCTAAAATGTAGGATGTTGCAAACCCCTTGGAGTAACAGAAGAACTGATATATGAAAAATCTAGGACACAAACTGATTAGACTTCATAGACAATACAATTAAATATCTTTCGAAACAGGCAGACAACTACTCCTTGGTTATTTATAAGGGAATCCTCTAGAAGTATGTATTTCTTATTACCCTATGACTGACTTAAAGGATTGGTACTGCATTTTGCATTGCCTAAAAACTGCAACTGCTTTTCAAGGACAGATCCGAAAGACAGCACTATATAATGAATTATCACTATCATCCCCCAGGAAGAATCAAAGCCACACTGGTTTTGATTGGATTAAGGTCTTGGAACAAACATGTAGGGGAGCAAGAAAAGGAAAAATAAGTTGCAATGGCAGACCCAGGGTCTCCAGGTCTCACAGACACTTCTAATTTCTCTTTTTTTTTTTTTTTTTCTCTCTGTAGGAGCAATCACATACCCCTGACCCTTTTTTCGGACAGACTAAAGGGTGACATTTGCATCCCTGATTCATTGTGACTACAAGAATCTTATTTGGATAAATACAGGGTTTCATCTTTCAGTTGTTCCAGCCTTCTCTTGCAATTAGTTTCACTACTTCATTCACTGACATTCCTTCTAACACCCACATTTCACTAATGGATCAGCAAGCTCAGTTTCCACAGGCGGAACTATATTCCCAAGCAAAAATCTTTTACATGGATGAAACCTTTAGAAGATCTTACCACTCACTACTATGTCCAGAAAGGTGGAAACTGCTGACCTCAAGGACTTACTCAATGCTATGGCATCTCTCACCGAAATGTATGGGAAATAAGAAGGACATTTTCCTTTAGAGGAAAGAACAGAGAAGAGGTCCATCTACATCTGTATTGCATTCCTTTATTCTCAAGTATGACACATGCCTGCAAGAAACACTTTCTGCTAGGACAAATCCTTTCAAGAGGATCCTTCAACAGCCTGAAAGAAGACTAACATGCACAGCAAAAGTCTGACAGAGGCACTTGGGAGGGGATAGTAAACTGAGAAAAGTGCAGCAGGAAATTCTTTTATCCTGTCTTATCTTTCTAGAAAGAAGGTAAATGGTTTGGTCTTTGCACAGTCTTTCAGAGAACACCATCTACCGGGAAGCACCTGGCTTTTGTTTTGAAGGCCTGTGGGGAGTTTTAAGGCCATAGTACATTTTCTGACAAATGAATTTTCAAAAAAAAATATATGGTTAGAAAAAGAATATGTTCAGCAGGCAGTGGAGAGCTTGAAAGGCTGTTTTCACTTTCTCATAGTTAAACAAGAAATACCTATTAGAAGTCAATGCAACAACAATAACAGGCTGCTATCTCAGGGTCTGGACAGTAAAGTGGTAAGGAACACAAATCATATCTGACAATATGTGAGGTAATAAAGTCATCTTCTAGGTTCAGCACTAACTGGTGTTCCGGCCAGGTTATAACATCAAAAAGGATCAATGTTGACACAAATTTCAAAATCTGGTGCCACATTTGACTGCAATTTTTTTCACAGTGGCTGTAATATCTCTGATGTTTCATCCCCTTTAGCCACATCCAGATTTGAACCAGGAATAAAGTTCTCTCTAATTTTGCTTGTGACATAGGTCCCTGTCCAAAGTCACCAAACTAAATTCTGAACTTAAAATGTCAAATTCAGAACTAATTTTTATTCTGTCTGGCTAGAACTCAGGCTGATTGAATAATTCAGGCACACCCCACCTAATCAATCAAATGATTAGAGAAACACCAAACCAGACTCTGACACTCAGGTTTGACAAAAAATCCTACTATCAGTCCAACTCAAGAATTTGATATAAAAGGGTCCAAAAATCTTTCCTTCAGTGTTCTTGATTTGTGAATATAAAAGATAAAAAAAAACAGACTATCAGTTTTAGTTGTTTGCCCCAGAAGAAACTGATTTATTTAATCTCCTGTTACTATCAGAACTGCCCAAAAGAATAAAACAAGAGAAGAAACTCTTCACCCATGTTCATAGAAAATCTGATTAAGAAAAGCATTTAAAAAAACAAACAAATAAAATTTAAAAAGTCAATAAAAATACAATACCAATAGTGGCTCCATTATTTTAATCACTCTGTAATGAGGGACCTGTTAAACAGATATATTAGGAGAAAAAAATTAATCCAGTAGTGTCCACTCCTGTGAACTCATATCTGTTGCACATAGAAGAGAATCCCCTAAAGAAAACTCCTTAAAAGTAGCTAATTAACATATAAACCACAAATGTCAGAATATCATAAATATTCAAGTAGTGATGGATAGTGGGATAAACCCTGAGTGCATGCCATAAGTTTTTTATCTCCATAGCTATCTTGAGTTGGATATTTACAGTAAATTACAGCTGCACATGCTTTACTCCAGAGCCATATGTTTTATTATTCAACCAGATGTAAGCTATAAAACTGTTTTATCTATTTTGTGGCTCAGCCTAGTACTAATAAAATAAACTACAAATACCTGACTTATAGCTTTGCTGGCATTTTTGCGCTCCAGTGAAGTGCAGTGCCAATGCCTCATGCAGTGAAAGTGATCTAAGAAAATCATATGTTCTTCACATTTCTTATACTTTCATAAGGACCTTAAATATTTGAGTGAACAGTGTTGAGCTATAGCTTGTTCTTTTACTGTTTTTCATCACATGGACTATCACCATCACTGATAATTCATTTTTATTTCTTGTAGATTGGAATGGACATTGTAAAGGGACTGTGCTCTTTCTTGCATCTTACATCCCTGATTTTCTCTAAGCATTACAGGGTAGCATCAAATTACTAAAATAATCATATATCCTAGGAAGGACATATTTAGTTGCATAAAAAAGATAATGTTGCCATTAACAAGATTTTTTTTTATTATTAATCTATCTTATTAAACCTTGGAGATAAGAATCTTAAAGTATGAATTTGTCTTGCCACTATTTGGGGATTATGATACCTTTAAGCACCTGTGGAAGCTGTCTTAAGAGCACACACTAATGTTTTCCATTTATGTCAAGTGTGTTGGAAGACAAATTCAGCCTTCATATCATTGGCTTTGCCAAAAAAAGTGTTTTCAGAGGTTTTAGAATCCTATTTCTCCTGTGGAATGTGACCGTAAGCAACACAGTATATAATAGAGGTACAGAAGACATACAGAATATTGTGAAAAGATCACAAGATGCAGCCAATTCTCTGAACATTTTTAGGTACACTGCTGGCCTTGAACTAATATACTTAGTCTCAAGGTTGTCATGGACATCTGTTAATAAGTCTCCCTAGCCCAACAACATTCATTTGACTCTAAAAATGCATACCCTAGCAGACTAATGAGGAACTGAATGCCGAATGTTTATCAAAGGGGACTCTCTTCCATTCCATCCACCTCTTGCATACTTTCAAAGAATTAATCTATTTTAACAAGGGACCCTCTCCCTGTTCTATGGCCCCAATTCAATCTCTAAAACAGGGGATTAAATCCAACATTCTACAAGCTGAAATTAAAGTGGTTTTGGTTGTTGTTTTTCAAGCTATTCTGAGTGTTAATTGGGGTAAAATCTGCAGCTTCTGGATTACCATTCACATTTCCATTAATAGAGGAGGAAAACTTTGCCAGAAGTCCACAAGCCCTAAGTAAAATGAAGTCTTTTAATTCTTTCTCAGCACAGTAAGCAGGTATCACTTAGAGGAACACAGGCAATTTAAAATGTTTTGATCGCTCTACAAAAAATAATGGAGTTGAACTAAAAGTACTATGTCATTTTTTTACTCCTCAAAAATTCTTCAGATTTCATTATGATTGATTAAAAATAATTGAGCAGATGTTACAGACAGTAATGCTTTTAAACACTTCGTGCTTAGATTTAAATCTGAAATGACTCAAAGGAAGTGTGAAAGATTTCATACCATGGTCTCACAAGTATTCGTAAAATGTAAGTGCTGTTTAGATACTTTCTTATGCACAATACTTTATCATTTTTATGTTGTTGCTGAAAGGATAAAGTCTCAAGTGTGAGTTCCTGTGATAAACACATTTTCTTTTGGATCATGAATCATATACAATGTAAAAAGATGTTTTCCTCTGAAAAAGCCAATATTGTGAACATCTGGTTCATACCCTTCTTAACAAAATTTGTTCCACTTCTCTATTACATATAAACATCTGTCATTTATATCAAGTAGTTGACAAATGCTCTATCATGAATTCTAAGAACTGGCATGCTAGATAGTTAAATATCTTTTTATACAAAATAAAAAGTGTTTGTGTCGAAAATAGAGTCTTATTCAACAGAGGTGAGACTTCTTTATCAAATGAGAAAAATGGGTTAACTTTGTATCAACAGTCTTAAATTTTCTTTCTCCTGACAACTGTATGTAAGTACTGTAAATCACTCTTCACTCTTCACATAAGAGACAATGACGTGCTACTGGGTGACACTGCATATATACTCTTTCGTAAATGGTTTTGTCTACCTGAAAGACTGAAAGTTTTGAGGAATGCCAGACCATTGGTGTTTTCCATATATTCATAAATACACAATTAATTTATTAAATAAATAAAGCAAGCTCCACTTTCTGCTGGTGTTCAGTGTTAAGAAATTATTTTGTTCCTTTGCTTTATTCAGAAGGGAAGGGACAGCCACAGCCACAGAGACAAGCAATGCTTTCCAGAAAATACTCTTCCTCCACAGGTGTGGAATCAGTTCTGCCTCTTCTTTTTTGGGACTTAGAAGCCCATGAAACAAAAATGTGGGGCAGCTATCACTCATTTTTGTAGTGCCCCAATGACAGTTCAAGCACAAGGAAATCACTTGATTTTCCTTGAGGAAAAATGGCTGTTTTGCGGTCCCCTCCCCATTCTGGAAAGAGCAACAGTCTCTTCCACAGCAGGACAGGACAAAACTCTCAGGAGGCTTCAGCCAGAATCACCACAGGATCCTGTTTCCTTGAGTACTAAAAGTTAGAAATGGGATGCAAATAGGAAGGGCTTTCTGTTATTTTGTGATTCATGACCCCAAGAAATGAGTCCACTATTAAGAGCAAGTCAAGATGTGTAAATGAGGTGTCTCCTTCTCTCCATTGACTGTACAGACTAAACAGAAACCTGGCAACAATTAATAGAAAAATGGATTGCATTTCCTAAATGAGGTGAATGAAGTGGGCAGTCTGCACCTGGCTGTTTGAGCTTTAAATTTGCCATCCTTATTCACAATGCATGAAGTATTTTTCATAGCTTTCAGGACAGGCATTGCACAAGACATTTGTAACTAGCTGAAAACAAAGAAACCCTGTGATTCACTGTGAAAAAGGATATTTAGTTAGATGCATGACAGAGCCAGAGGCAACTTTGAGGCTGCAAATGCAATTACCACTGGCCAGAGGCATTTGCTTTTCACTTGAAAGAAAAAAAAAAAAAAATTTAAAAAAGATAGTTTGTTCGTATTTGTCTGGTTTCCATCCAGAGAAGAACAGCATAAAAGTTGTCCAGTCTTAGGAGATCCGGAAGATCCTCCCTAGGGAGAGAACATAAGCGGAAAAGGGCCCTTTACCTACATGTGAAACAAGATAATTTTGTCATCTTCTGCCTTCCTCCTGCCCTTATTATAATAGGCTGAAAATTGTTTTTTCATTGCAAGATGGGCAAAAAATGTGGAGCAATTTGATATGCAGCCTGTACTAACATTGAGAAAGCCAAATCTAGTGTCCGAATGAAATCTATTACAACATAAAAACGGTGTGTTTATTAATAAAGCAGAACATTATTAGATTTTCCTATTGAGCTAGAGCATTTCAAGGCCATTTGGGGCAGGGAGAGAGAGCAATGCCTTTACAGTACATTCTTTGTTTCCTTAACACTGATCACCTGTCGTACTTTATTCCCACAGTGGACCTTTTATAGCAATTTGCTATTCTGACCTTTGCGTACATTTTTTGAAAGCTTTACTTTGGGACTGTTTAAGCTGGGTTGGGTGGGCATATGCTGAGTAGACTAGGAAAGAATAAGGAAGGATTAAATTTCAGTCGTGAACTGGCTGCATCTCTTGAACCATTCATTACTAGATTCCCTAACATTTGGGTTTTCAAAAGGTGATGAATTTTTGTGTGGAAAAGGGTATTTTGTTGGCTGGACTCCACCAAAGCATACTTTCAACATTAACTCCCTATTGGCAGCAGTTTCTGCTTATGATTTGTTTTAATGAACACCAGTTTAAACTGGGCTAATCATAATGTCAGCTGGAAAAAGGTTAAACCCCAGCATAATTTATACAAGCCTGACCCAACCAGTGCTCATGTGCTGCATATGGTAGCCATGCAAAAGGACTTCTTAGAGTGTGGGAGTTAAGTCTGTACAGGATATGGTTAGAATACATGGGGGAAATTAACATTTTTCCATTTCTTTTTTCTTCCTGTTACTTCAGATCCTCATCTCCCTTACTGCTGCACGCACCCACCACCTTTCTCTCTGACCTTGCTGATGTCTCCCTTTTGCCTGCGACCTCTACTACTCCCGCATCCCCCACTGATCCCAGTTTTCTCCTGCTCAGTTTACATCCTCTCAGTGTCCCGATCCCACTGCTCTTCACTGTCCTGAAGACATACATTTTCTCAGCCTCATCGCACATTCCCATAGTTTTCTAAATCCTCCTTCTTGCATTGTAGGCCAAACAGCTGGAACCAGAAAGGAAAATGTTTCTAATTTAAAACCTCTAATTGCAAATATCACACATTTAACAACTAATCATTGAATCTCTCAGAAATATCCCTAATTAAATCCTTTTAAAATACTGAAAGATCTTCCTTACCAAAGTCCACAGAACAAAGCCAAAGCAAAGTTATTATGTTTATTCCTGAGGTCATGAACTGAAAAGGCATTTTTCATTAAAACTAAACCATAAACATATATCATAGCAATAATAATTTTAATCTGCATTTTACCTAGCTATTCAGAATTAAATTTAGAATAAAGAATTTCTGGGGAAAAAAAGAAAAAAATGTAGTTCTGATGAAGTTTGGGAATCAGCAGGCAATCAGCTTTACAACAGGATGTCAGCTAAACCCACATTGATAGAGTGCCCATATCATTCTGCATCTGGTTTACATCAGTGTTGCATTTCCAATTAGAACTTGCCAATCCATTTTTCAATACTGGTCTACAAGTGACAGGGTTGAAATATTTTTTTGCTATTGAGATATCTGCCAGTGTTTCATGTATTTTGGTTTAAAATAGTTTAAAGCAAGCATGTATCATAGCAGAATAGTGAAAATCTCTTTGGGAATAGTAACCATTACAAATTGAGGACAAAATTGAATAACTTAAGTATTAAATATGAAGGGACAGATCCTCAGATAACATAACTGTTATTGCTATTCTACTGATGTCATTAAGGTTGTATTGATCCAACCCTAATGAGAATATGCTGAAAAGTAGTATCACATCCTGCAGGCAGAAGGAGTACTGGAAAAAATATATCAGTCCCTTATCAGAATCCACTTTGCTTACAAAAGAAAGCTATTTCTTTGTGGCTTTATATTAAATTTTATTATTGTGAATATTTGCCTCTGAGTTACCTTCAACTCTCTCTAAAGCCTTTTCCTTTTGAAATGCAAGGGGCTCAGTGTTTCAGTATTGCAAGGAACAATAACTTTATGCAATTTACATGTATAACTAAGCACTTGGATTTCAAACCTTGAAAATACCTTATTGGAACACTAAAGATTCCTTCTCGAATACATAACCCATTTCAATTATACCTGTAGAGACTCCATTTAGTTAAGAAAATAAATCAACACTTATTTTATTTGCTAGTGTGCTATTTATTCTTCCTTCTTTCTACTGCAAACATGTCTCTATGTACTACTTTGTTTAGTAACATTAACAGATAAGTCCCTGGAGGATGGAAATCCTGCCTCCAGGATGGTGAAAAAAAAACGACTACAAAGGACTCAAAAGGAGCTGCAAATATGGAGACCAGAGAGGTGAGATTTCTAATGCATCAGGCATATAATTGCATTAATTCAATACAATGATTAAAGAGCTTTGAAGTAATGCTACTGCCTCATCCAGACAGATTCTGATTAAGCAAGAGAGGTGTGAGAAACTGCTACGGATCAAAGATTGATAAGATATCAGTTGGGGAAGAAAATAGGTTGGGAAGATTTAGGAAAGATATTTAGTGGCTCTGAGGGAAAAGAAAATGTGTTAGATATAAGCTATCCTTAGATTGTTATGTAGAATTACAAATGTGCCTTTAAATGCATACTTCAAGGAGCACAAAGTGATACTGGATAATTTAAAGATTTTCTTTAAATGCTATTTTAAGGAAGAGAAAATAGACAGTTCAATTGCCGTTCAAACATTAGCCTATCATACTTCCAACTTAAATATCTAAATTTAAACACTGGTAAAATAGCTAAGCTTTGAAATACCTAAAATCATTGGTGGATTTAAGGAGGTATCGCAGGGTCTGCAACACATGCCCTTATTAACACCACAAACCCAGGATTCACTCTGGGCAGCCAAATCACTCCAACTTGATTCTGAGGGCTGCAGAGGACACATGGTAGTTAGATTTCTTCTTGACTCCAAAGGTCTCACTCAAAATCCTAAAAAGCAAGGCAATACATAAAGCCATCCAATCATATAAAACTCAGTAACTTAGCATCACAAGTCCTAAAACTCAACAACCAAGCACGGGAACACTATTTCTGAGTGCCTTTCTTTGCTGCTTGTTCTTCACATTAGTGCCTTGTTTTGAGAAGAGGTAGTCCAGAAATAGACTGGGGAAAGGTGGGCATGTCAAGTAGTGAAGATTTGGCTGATTATCATAGTTTCTGCTATACATTAAATGGCCATTAAATGGCACGGGCTTCTAGATAGGCAACATGAGACTAATATGCTAGCAAATAGGCTTTTCATTGATTTTTATATATATATATAAGTTCGCTGGACTGTACTTAAATATGGAGACATCAGATCACACATCTTTATTTTTTTGAAAGGGTATTTTAAGGATTCGGAGGGAAACGATTTCTTCATAAGGGAGAGAGTAGGTTAAACCATGACGAGGGCTTATGAGCAGCCACTAACATAATAAAATTTATGTACTAGCAGCTGCTACAAGTGAGCATTTGTATTTCAGAAACAGTAGCTTCACATCAGAAGCTTGTTCAAGAGTTATCCAATGGACAATTTCTTGTTTATACAATTTTTCTTGTGATATATAGGAAGAGAAAATTACCAGAAATCATCTTTCTTCTATTATTTATTTAACAAATTTTCAGTTGCTTCAGGTCTTTTCAGGATACACTCCTCTAACAAATGAAGTGAACCTAAACAGTGCTTTTTTTTGAGAGCTACCCATTAGCTGTTACTGAAGAATCTCCATATGGTTCTGAATTCTGCACCTTCCCTATGGGAAGATGAAGCAAGTGAAAACTATTACTATGTAAAATAAGAATAATACTACACAGGGGCACCAAAAATGAGCCTTCTGAACAGTGAAACTGTTCAGGGAAGCCATTTTCTACGCCCATTTTAAAACTCTGTGTTGAGCTAAATACGGCTGTGACATCTTTCTCAACACGCTTTAGCAATCTGAATTAGATGTCCTAAACTTGACACAGCTATACCAGACATCAGAAATGGGAAACAGATGACAAAGATTCCTCCGTGTCCGTTCATGGTCATCTAAAGAATGAAAGTCTAGTTCTGACACCTGGATAATTTTAGCACTCTCAGGACCCCTCCACATTTCAGACACCCACAACAGCCTAAAAATCTTCTCCAACAGCAGGTTTCTGCAGTGAAACAGTAAGTTTTTCCTCTCAGAATCTCCCTCCTGTTTGGGGAATTCTCCCAGAAAACACTACCTTCACTCCCTCCTGTCATTTTGCATTAGCACTATGTTGAAGCTCATAATGCTAATGAGTTCCCATACACAAACACTGACTTGAAAAGACAGGCTATGGATCACTGAACCAATATTGTTGCTTCCTGCACTGTGAGTGGTTTCTGACATATTCTAACATCTCTTCCAAGTAGCAGTCATGAGTCTTTAGATCTAGGACCCAAAGCGTGCTTCTTTTCTGATAACTGAAAGGAGTATAGCACAGAACAGTGTGGCTGCAGTCATTGCATAGATGGCAGTTAGAGTTCTTAACATTATGTTTATCCCCTGAAATTGCTTATATTTGGAGCTTTCTTGTGCTTAGAAGTACTAATCCCACTGCTTGAAAGGCTGTATAGAGGAATACATGCTTTGCATATAATTATTCTCTTCAGCAATTAGCTCTGTGAAAGTTATGATGTTGAGTCCTCAATGTTCTGCATAGTAGTTTTATTATATCTAGATGAGTATAGCCAGAAACAGAATAAAAAGTGCCTTCCTAGTGTTCTGCTTTCTGTTTCACAAGGGCAAAAGCCTAATTTCAATCATCCATAGTTTTACATTTTCCCCATGTGCTAAATATCTCTAATTTTTTTGACTTTTGGACTGGGCAGGGATGTTGGTATTGAGTAGATCAGCAGCATGTGACAGAATCCCTGGTGCAGGGAGGAAGAAAAAGAGAATTATGTAGTTAGCTGTATTGGTCTGTAGGTTTCCATTAAATGGATGACTCTGGCTTGCTATCATTCACTGTGATTGCAGTGTCTGGAAAGTTGACTTTCCCTTGAAACTAATCTATTTTAGAGTTCAATGGATCAGGTGAAGCTTTTGAAAGACTTGTAAAATTTTTTACACTTCTTAAATACAAGAAAAGACAATACTGCATACAACACATACTTCTTAGTCAATAATTTATTAGAATATTAATTTGAGACAAATTTTTCATGAATTCCACAGGCAAAAATGGGCATAGCAGAGCACTACGAACGCATACAATTATCTACATAATAATAATAATTGTTTTCAGAGACTACATTCAGATAAATTTAGCTGTTACAGTTTATATTTCCCATGTTTTGCCATCAGTTATGGCTGAACTATCAAGACAATCAAAAGGTGCTGCAGAGAATTTCAGACATGCTCTGAAGGGAAGATTGTTATACTTTAAGACATTTTTGCCATTTTGTCCAATTGTATAAATAGGGCCATTAGTCCTTTAGCCCTTCTTGAGTTTCATTTCTTCACTGAAATAATTCAGAGGCTATTGGAAGCTCTAAAGCTATATAAAAAAAAAGCTCTATAAAAAAAACATAAGAAGAGGATATCCATTATGTTCTGAAATCTCTAGTGGGCAAAATGTCATCCTTCTTGCCTGGACATTCAAACTATGGCAACCCCATCAAAAAAAAGGTAATCAAACAACAATGGCAGAGGTAACCTTCCAAAATTTCATTTCTGTGTCTGCTCTAATGTCTGTGACTACTGCAGTCTCTGTTCAAATCTCAAAATCAACCTAAGATTCATACAATATATCAATGGTCATACTTATACCTTATTTACACCTCTGAACATTTCTTTTACCGAACGTCAAGAGTGACCAATCTTGTAGCTTTCACTGAAAACGAAAGCACTCTAGTGTATGTACCATTCTTGGCCCATGGCATTGACTACACAAATTCCAGAGAAAGAGAGAGAGAGAAACCTCAAGCAACAGTTGTTGTGCATGTTGCTTAATGTATGACTGGAAGGTGCACATTTGCTCTGTAAAAAGAAAAGCGTGAAAACTGAAGAACATTTGCTTTCAGTCTTCATTAAGGAACATGCTCACACTTTCCAGACTCCATCTTGCTTCCATTTTTGGGGTTGCCTAGGAAGCCTAACATGAAGCAGGTGCATAAATAGGTGGTGAAGTACTTCATTACAGACGATAAGCTTTGAAATGCACCCAGTCCTCTTCTAAACAGCTGTATTCAGAAATCAGGAGCAGTGGAGATACTCCACATCTGGGCTCCTTTCTCTAGCACTTCAGGTTAAACTCAGTATATATAGCTCTTCTTGAAAGAAAAACACATTACACTCAAAGACTGATGTTCAGTGTGAAACTCTGAACTGCAAAAACCTAACATTCCACATTGCCCGCTTTTAGAAAGCACCAGTGTACAGCCCTCCTTGATGGGCCTGCATGAAGAAAGGGCACTGAGATCTTCCCCTGTGAGGGGATGCAAAGGCACACTGCTAACTTGCACCAGTGTTCTCAAAAAACACTATATCCAACTGTAGGTCTGCTTTACACTCAGACTGGAAAGGGCTGCATGAGAATGCCCAGCAATGGCTGAGCATGCCCATCTTCCTGTTTTCTCTGCAGTGCTTTTAGCTGCTCCAGAGGCTGATCTTGCAAAAGGCACAGTAACTGAGTCTAATAGTGAGGTCCCTGTACAGATATTTTTTTATGTTATCAGTGTAGCAGCATTTCACATGGCTTATGACAGACCATGGCAGAAAAGAGAAGAATGCTCACTGCATCAGCCTTGGGGAGTGGTAGCCGCCTCCCTGTTGTATGACTGGCCATACAACAGGAAAGCCACAGCTGAGCATCAGACCCCTCATATGATATAATATCAGCAATTATTGCCATCAAAACCATAGCAAGACTGTACTTGGATTTGTGGTTTACATGAGAGAACATGACTCCCTTATACTCCTGTTGGCTAGACACAGATTATACACATTTGCTCAATCTATCCCTGTGCTCCTATCAACAGTGCCATATTGCCTAATATAGCTCTTGTGCTGATACTGCTTTTAAAGGCATATTTCTGTTCTATTAGCATTAAACACCTTTCAGACCATTTTCCTTTTCTCTTAGGATTGTTCTGCTGTGAACTCAACAGGTTTCCCCAAATCCGGCTGCGTGAACAAGAGACTTTGGAGACTGTTGATTCAAGAAACTGGAGTGACTGACTGGAACAGCAGTACAGTAATAGAGGGAATCACTAGGGGGGTGTTGGAGCAGACAGCTGTTTTATTATTTCGGACAGGCAGTTTTCCTTATAAGTATTTGTATTGAATGTATTGAAAAACAGGCAGCTATTGTAGTACTGATCTGGAAAAAAAAAAATGAAAAACTACTAGGATTTTCCCTGTGAGACCAACATCAAAAGCTGTAACTAAATACACATATGGTCCAATATTGCACAAAATTTAGGCTCAACCTGTATTTCAAAACTTCCAGTGAAACACTGTATTTTGAATGCAAGGCACCAGTGTAACTTTTGTTTGAGCAAACATTTCAGGACTCCCACCTATTCTTCACAAATTTTACCCAACCCAAAACACATGCCTGACAAAAATGGCCAAACACCCCTCTGATATAAGTCAGCCTCCACAGCACTCAACACAGCTAGCTTGTTTTACACCAGTAGAAGATTCGGTCCATGAGCAGAGGTCAGTAAATTTATTAAGAAATCATTTAAAGGCATCCAAAACACTTTCCTGAGAAGTTGCTGCTACTTTTATTATCACCTTCAGAATATCTTAAATACAACAAACAATTTCTAATACCTATACTAGATGCAGATTACTTGAAAAATATCACACTATGAAATTTCAAGAGCTTAAATATTTGAGAGAGCCATAATTTAGTTGCTGTTGTTCTTGTTGTTTTTAAATTGTCTCCTTCGTTCTGTAAAATGCTCTACCTATGAGATAATTGACTTTTCCCTGTAGTTAAACCTGCAATTAAAAAATTGTTATCATCACTTAAATAACTGCTTGGGAAACAATTCAATGAAAAGAAGAGCTGAAATCGAACGAATGGTCTTTTCTCAGAGTGTGAATAACAAGGTTTCGTAGTCTGTCAGTCACAGTACCAGCAAGCTTGTCTTTGAAAATGCTTCCATTTTTCAAGCTCTTAGAGGGATTGCTATAGATCTTCAGGGCATAAACCTGAAAGAAAGATCATAATTCAGCTATAGGAGGTCTGCTTATCTCACCCAACAGTGAGCTGGCAGAGGATAGGGACCCATGCTTTGTTTACAGGGGGAATAAACAGCATACCTGCTTCATGCCTGCATGGATTCCAAACCCCCATGGCACACAGAGGATGGAAGGATGGATGAGCTAGGCAGAGATAGCAAGGAAAAAACTGTGTGCATGAGTATGTAGGTGTGTAATTAGTGGGGCTATTCATGCCTTCAAAAAAGAAAAAAGAATCTGCCTCATCCTTACAGTACCCCTTGATCTCTTTGTTAAATTGTATTAGTAGGTTTCTATTGAAATGTCATTCAGGAAATACCATTCAGCTTCCCATGACACAGAAAGAGGGAGGATGGTATGAAATGACCTGTGTAGTGAAAGTAAAGCTATGACTCAATTTTATATTATTTCTAATTAAACAGAAATAACTGCAAAAGAGATGGGGAAAATTTGGAGTGGAAAAAAAAAAAAAAAAGAGAAGACATTAGATCCTATTTATAACACACCTTTCATAGGCCTAAATTCTGCTATTCCTACTTATTCTGGATTACTCTTCCACCTAGGGCAGACCCATTGATTTCAGTGGATTGGTCTACTTGCAAAATATTCCTTTAAAAAAACACAAAGGTGCAGAAGAGGTTAAACTGATTATAGCAGCACTGTGATGATTTACCTAATGAGAACTCGTCATTTCACCATATCAGAAGAAACATACTTAAAATCTAATTATGATTGTATAATTTGGAGTTACAAGTAACATTCACCAAATATAAAGATCACTAATTACCTTAGTTGCGTGCCACAAAACCAAGAAAGCCAAACCAAACAAAATGTTAGCTGAAAAAAGAATCATAGTAGAAGAATTAAACATTATAACATTATTATATCAAATAGTGATATACTTTGACTTTGGCTTCTGACTTCCTGTATGCATTTCTAAATAGCTTTCTGTTTCGATATCACAAGAAAACAGACTGAAAAATTACCCCAATCCCATTTATTATATTTAAGTGCATCACCTTTAAAAATTATCTTTTGAAAGTTAAAAACTGAAGATAAAAATTATTACCTGCTTATTGTCCAAAAGAAAATCTGACTTAAACATAACTATTAAAGGTCTTTAAGAATTTAACAAAGTAAATATTTCTATTTTCCTTCACTTTACCTTTTTTTTACCCCATCAGAGCTAAATGAATGTAAAACAGGTTTAACTGTTTTAAATAATCAATTTGACTGTCTCAGTTCTTCATGAAAGATAATGAGGTGCATTTAATCACTATTACATAATGATTTTATGTAATCATTAAAAGTAGTTAATTGGAAAAGATGAGTTGACATAAGACTGAAGTTTGGATCCAAGTTCAGAGTCAAAAAAAATGTGTAACAATTTGTTTTCCCATGTGCATTAGTTTGTGTGATGTTATGACATTAACAAGTCCCCCAGTTATATCAACTTTCACTTCACTACATGATGTTGAAATAATTTACATTTTTTGAAATTACATTTGAGCTTCTGAGTATGGATTACTCAAAGAAGCAATTGGGTATTTAGAAAACTACCTTTCTAATAGTCAAACAAATGCTGAATCCTTACATTTTCCAGTGTCAGTCATATTCTTCATATTTCTGAACTGAGCATGTTACCTTACTGATACTTGTTTTAAAATAGAGTACAAATGGTAGCCAGAAAAAGTAATACTTTTGCATGTTTCATCTGCATAGTTAATGACATTAGAGTAACAAATATTATGCTTTCTCTAACTTGTCATGGGCAAATATTGTTTGAATGGCCCTACAGACCTCATAGAAGCCACAGCTCTGATTAAGATCTACAGAATTAACTATCAGCTATTACTATTACCTTTCTAGAGGAAAGCAAAGACATCTTTTCAGACGTAACAAGAAGAATTGCTGTAATAAGAACATTCAGAGCTTGACATTTAAGATACCGAAAATAATCAGGTAAGGTAAATACAAGGGAGAAAGGAAGATATACAGGACTGATCAAAAGAAGGAAATCTCCACTGAAAACTGCAGCAAGCTTTCAGCCTATGGAGATTGAATACCATTGGATTGGCATACCATGAACAGGTGCTGAATAAAATTTTCTTCCCCAGCAAATTGCATAGTGCTTTGGAGTATGGGTGGGCAGTAGGTCTGGGAGTTCCCCTCCATAACTTATCCATCCCCAACTTGTGGGGACAGAATGAATGGCATATCACTTTCCATTGCCATAGAGAGATTTTAGATAGTAAATTTAAACTGGACTCCTCACTTCCACAGTGCTAATGGGTGAGATGAATCCTGAGTGTTCTCTGTTGTTTTTTTTTTTTGGGGGGGGGGGGGGGGGGTGCAGCAAGTCACTAAAGTTCAGGTAACTGCTCAGGATCCTGGAGGATAGAAGAATAGGTTTGTTTTTAAAGACTACATTAGTTGGGGGTGTTGGAAAACAGTCAGAGCTTCAACTTGTTCAAAAAAAAAGGTGTGAAAACACTACTTTTCTTGTGCAGAATATGTGTTTGATTACTAGAAAAGTAGATTACAGTTTAAAAACATTGTATATATCTGTGGCATGCATCCGCTATCTCTCCTGCTAAATGGAAGGTTTCACAGGGTTGTTCGAGGCTAATTTGCAAAGTAAGTTTGTAAAGTAATTAGGTTCTTTAGAATGTTATTAACTGCTGTGTCTTTAAGAGATAAGAATGTATTCTTCATCAGGGACTGTAATCAAGGAGCAACAAAGAAAAATACTGTGGAGACAATGTTTGTTCTACCTTTTTGAAGTTGTATCTTATGTAGTTACAATTGATCTTGTGAAGTAAGCAGGAAATTAGGTCACTCGTACTATTTTTCAAGTTAAATTCTACATTAAATAAATTCAGTTCTAGTGCTTTTAAGCACCTGGACCTTGATTGCTGGTTGCCTTGCCCTTCAGTGATGATACTTTTTTTTTTTTTTAATGCAGTTTATATAAGATAATAACAATGCAAGATATGAGAGTGTAAAGAGTTCCGCCATTTCATCCTGAAGCTTTAAATCAGAAACAGTCTTTCTATATCAAATTTCTTTCCCAGAAAATTCAGAGAGGGCACAAAGACTATTAAAAGGGCATTAAACAGAAGAGTGACTTACAGATAGAAATGGTACTGCTGATTATTGCTTGAGGAAAGCAAAAAAAATACTGATGGAATGTATCAGTTGATGTTAGTTGTATTATCAAACTGCAGAGTATATCTTTATAACTGAAACCACTTAAAACTTTGTTGGGATCCAGGGAATCATTAAGCGTGGTGGGATCCTGGTTCTGTAAAGAACTGCTTCATATTACACTTGCCCAAAAACAGTTTCTACAGAGAAACATCTAGGCAGTTGTCCTGGGTTCAGCAGCAGCAGTCATTTTTCTCCTCCTTGGTAGCTGGTGCAGTGCAGTGTTTTGACTTTCGGCCTGGAAACAGAGCTGATAACAATGATGTTTTGGTTTGGCCAAGGACTTTGTGAGCCTCATGCTCTGCCAGGGAGGAGGGGAAGCCAGGAGGAAGCAGAGACAGGACACCTGACCCAAACTGACCAAAGAGGTATTCCATACCACAGCACGTCATGCCCAGGAGGTAACTGATAGTTACCCAGAAGGGCTGGGAGACTAGAGGGTTGGAGGAGGTATGGGTGGGTGCTTGGTTGGGGGGGTGGGGCGAGTTATCGGTTGGCTGGTGGTGAGGTGTTGTATTCTCTTCACTTGTTACTTCCTTTATCATTGTTTTCATTGGTGGTAGCAGTAGTGATTTGTGCTATACCTTAGTTACTAAACTGTTCTTATCTCAACCCATGGGAGTTGCATTCTTTTCAATTCTCCTCTCCATCCCTCCGGGAGCAGGGGAAGGGCAAGAAGGAGGGGAAGTGGGTGAACGAGTTGCCTGACTGGGTTTAAACCACGACAGCAGTGCACTATTGTAGGCTGCAGATCCTCTGAAAAGCCATGGTGCACTGAATATTAACACCATTTCACACATTCCCAAGATGCATGCAATTACCTCAGGGAGAGGAGCTGGGAATGTGAGGTCTCAAGGGCTTAGATAATGACATAAAATAAATTGCAACGATTACCCATGTATTTTTCCAAGAGACATATTATTTAAAACCTGTCTAGGCTTTCAAGAATGAAAGACAGAGGAACGTCCACTTTATGAAATTGCTATTAATGTGTGACCTAGAGTTGAAGACAAGGTTAATTATGGGTTTTTAACAGAAGTATCATTCTGGTTTAATATCAGTACCCAGGCCTTAAATATTGAAGTAAGTCACATTTTTCAGGGACAATTGCCTTTGAATGAAGAATGGCAGGGCTCTGATCTTTGCTGACCCTTCCGACTCCCGTTGTGCAATCCATAGAAACAGCGTTGCTACAGCAACCAGGGAACACATCGTAAAATAGGGTAAGACCATGAAATCTGATGTCATACTTCCACGAGATGCAAAATCAAAAACGGCTTCCTAAGGCAGATTTTTTAAATGATTGGTATATTGTATAAAAATTATATGGGATCAATCTGAAATGAACATTGCTCATCGTACTGTAGCATCATCAAAATAACTGGAAGGCAAGCCAATCTTACTGGACATATTGGTGCTCTGGTCAGATGTTCAGTGCTTAAGACAATTATCCTCAGATCATGTGCATCTTTCTGTAATGTTTTTGTTCTCCTGAGCTTTTTCCTCTCAATCAAGGTACACTTGATTTAAATCTGTGCAGTTATTCTAAATTAAATGGAGAAGAAGATACAACTGTAAACGATGCTGTGTGAATAAGAGGGAATTATTCAGGATATTGTATCCAGAGTTTTATTCTTCCATGTTTACAAGCTGATTTTTCCTTGGGTTAGTGTGCACTCATCCAAGCAGCATATAATTTACATGGATGTTCACAAATACAACAGACAAGCTGGTAATATTAAATTCTACTTTCTGAAAAAGAAAAATTCTTTTTCCACCACAATATGCTGCACATCAAAAGCATTAATGGTATGTTACAGCTTTTAACCATAAATATAAAAAATTAAGCCGTAAAATCATAGAATCATAGAATCGTTAGGGGTGGAAAGGACCTTAAGATCATCTAGTTCCAACCCCCTGCCGTGGGCAGGGACACCCTACGCTAAACCATATCACCCAAGGCCTTGTCCAACCTGGCCTTGAACACTGTCAGGGATGGAACATTCACACCCTCCCCGGGCAACCCCATTCCAGTGCCTCACCACCCAAACAGTAAAGAACTTCTTTATATCCAATCTAAACTTCCCCTGTTTAAGTTTTAACCCATTACCCCTTGTCCTATCACTACAGTCCTTAATGAAGAGTCCCTCCCCAGCATCCTTGTAGGCCCCCTTCAGATACTGGAAGGCTGCTATGAGGTCTCCACGCAGCCTTCTCTTCTCCAGGCTGAACAGCCCCAACTTTCTCAGCCCGTCTTCATACGGGAGGTGCTCCTGATCATCCTCATGGACCTCCTCTGGACTTGTTCCAACAGTTCCATGTCCTTTTTATGTTGAGGACACCAGAACTGCACACAATACTCCAGGTGAGGTCTCACAAGAGCAGAGTAGAGGGGCAGGATCACCTCCTTCGACCTGCTGGTCACGCTCCTTTTGATGCAGCCCAGGGTACGGTTGGCTTTCTGGGCTGTGAGTGCACACTGAAACCGGCTCATGTTCATTTTCTCATCAACCAACACCCCCAAGTCCTTCTCCACAGGGCTGCCTTGAATCTCTTCTCTGCCCAACCTGTAGCTGTGCCTGGGATTGCTCTGACCCAGGTGTAGGACCTTGCACTTGGCATGGTTAAACTTCATGAGGCTGGCATCAGACCACCTCACAAGTGTGTCAAGGTCCCTCTGGATGGCATTCCTTCCCTCCAGGGTATCAACCGAACCACACAGCTTGGTGTCATCGGCAAACTTGCTGAGGGCGCAATCAATCCCACTGTCCATGTCACCAACAAAGATGTTAAACAAGACCGGTCCCAACACCGATCCCTGAGGGACACCACTCGTTACTGGTCTCCAGCCGGACATTGAGCCATTGACCACAACTCTTTGCGTGCGGCCATCCATCCAGTTCTTTATCCACCGAGTGGTCCATCCATCAAATTGATGTCTCTCCAGTTTAGAGACAAGGATATCATGTGGGACAGTGTCGAACGCTTTGCACAAGTCCAGGTAGATGACATCAACTGCTCTACCCCTGTCCATCAGTTCTGTAGCGCCATCATAGAAGGCCACCAAGTTGGTCAGGCAGGATTTCCCCTTAGTGAAGCCATGCTGGCTGTCACCAAGCACCTTGTTGATTTTCACGTGCCTTAGCATGCCATCCAGGAGAATCTGCTCCAAGATTTTGCCAGGCACAGAGGTGAGACTGACTGGTCTGTAATTCCCCGGGTCATCCGTTTTACCCTCCTTGAAAATGGGGGTTATATTTCCCTTTTTCCAGTCATCGGGAACTTCACCTGACTGCCATGATTTCGCAAATATGATGGCCAGTGGCTTCGCAATTTCATTTGCCAGCTCCTTCAGGACCCACGGATGGATCTCATCAGGACCCATGGACTTGTGCACATTCAGATTCTTAAGATGGTCTCGAACCAGTTCCTCTCCTACAGTGGGCGCAAGGTCTTCATTCTCACAGTCCCCGCATCTGCCTTCCAAGACTTGGGTGGTGTGGTCAGAGCCTTTGCCAGTGAAGACCGAGGCAAAGAAGTCATTCAGAACCTCAGCCTTCTCCAAATCTTGCGTAGCCAGTTCTCCTGAGAGCTTCCTGAGTGGGCCTACATTCTCCCTAGTCTGTTTTTTATTTGCTATGTACCTGTAGAATCCCTTCCTGTTATCTTTAATACCTCTAGCTAAGTTTAATTCTAACTGGGCCTTAGCTTTCCTAACTTGGTCCCTAGCTTCCCGGACAACATCCCTGTACTCTTCCCATGCCACCTGTCCTTGCTTCCACATATTGTAAGCCTCTTTTTTCAATTGAATTTTCCTCAGGAGACACTTATCCATTCAAGGAGGTCTCCTGGCCCTCCTGCTGCACTTCCTTCTGGTTGGGATGCAACACTCCTGAGCTTGTACCAGGTGATCCTTGAATATCAACCAACAGTCTTGGGCCCCTCTGCCCTCTAGGTCTGTATCCCATGGAACCTTCCAAAGCAGGTTCCTGAAGAGGCCATAGTCTGCTCTTTTGAAGTCCAGGGCAGTGAGCTTGCTGCACGCTCTTCTCACTGTCCTGAGGATCTCAAATTTTAACCTCTCATGATCGCTGCATCCAAGGCTGCCCTGGAGAGTCACATTTCCAACCAGCCCTTCCCTGTTGGTGAGCACGAGGTCAAGCATGGCACCTCTCCTTGTTGGCTCCTCTATTACTTGCAGAAGGAAATTGTCTTCTACACAGTCGAGAAACCTCCTGGATTGCTTGTGCCGGGCCGTACCGTCCTTCCAACAGATGTCAGGGTGGTTGAAGTCACCCATGAGAACAAGGGCCTGTGAGCGTGAGGCTTTTCCTATCTGTCTATGGAGTGCTTCATCCGCAGGTTCTCCTTCATCAGACGATCTGTAACAGATCCCCACAGTAATGTCTCCCATAGCTATATTCCCTCTAACCCTGACCCACAAACTATTGACTGCTCACCTGTCCCCAGACAGATTTCCATACTCTCCAGCCTATCCCTAACATAAAGGGCAACTCCCCCTCCCCGCCTGCCAGGCCTGCCCTTCCTAAAGAGCCTGTAACCTTCCATTCCAACACTCCAGTCATAGCAGCCATCCCACCATGTTTCTGTGGTGCCTATTATATCATACCCCTGTAGACGAGCACACATCTCTAATTCCTCTAATACATCACCACATAGTCTGAACTATCAGTAATTTTTAAAAGGTTATGTTTTATCAAGAGCACAACAAACAGTCCAAGAACAGAAGTCCTATTCATTACAAAAAAGTTCTTGCTGGTCAATCCTCACATTTGTTAATTAATATAACTTTGCAGTAAGCTTAAGTATGTCTCACTGAATTGACGGATTGTGCTATATGTATTATAATAGGCTCAGTAGCTATATAGCACAATGAAGGAATTTTTTTTTTCCTTTTGAAGGATCAGAAGGAATTGCACTAATCAATTTCATACAGTTTTTCCCCTGTATTTAACAATAGTCAAAGCTGGGTATTTCAGAAGAAGCTGTAAAACTCTAACATTGTATGCAACTGTAGATTTCTATACCATAAAGCTAAATTTCTGCCAAAGCACAGATGGTGATCTACCTATTTCCTCAAGCACAAGGTTTGATGGCTCCTGTAATTTGATTCACTTTTGTTAGTACAGCTAGTCAACGAGGAGTGCCTTTCTCTGAAAGTTTTGCCTGTATATTGATAGCATATAATGTTATGCTCCGCTGCACATATTATACTGTAGACATTCTGCCTCCACAGGAGATTTTAAAAGCATGTTGGTCCAAAATATTAACCTTACTAATGTCTGCGTATTTAAAGATGACTTTTTGATATAGAAAGTTCAAAGGGACACTCATATAAATCACAAATTCAAGCAAAAGTGGTCCTGTTCTTAGATAAAAAGGTACGAGCTCTTTAAATGCCCATGTAGATGCAAACCAAGAATATTATTTTTCAGTTCCTTTTTCAGACATTTTAAGGCTGTTACATGACAAAATATTTATCTTCTCTAAAATTACTCACTTTCATTAAACATACAAGCATTGATCGTGCACTATTAGAACTGCTTTTAGTTTTGATCAACTAATGTTCATGTTTATGACTGCTGAAAACAAAACAATATAGTATTTTCTTTTCCAATGAAAAGCTAAAAAAGCCCCAGTACTGTATTAAAAAGAAAAAAAAAAAGTCATTACTACCCAGCTGGCTCTAACCTCCTTATTGTTATCTACCACAGAACTTTCATGGCAAATACTGATTATCTTTGTAAACTAATTGCAACAATTCAGCAAAAGAACTTGATTTTATGGCTGAAATTCTAATGCTGACAGCAGATTTCAAGTGCTTGGGAAATCTGACTGCAAACTCAGGGGCATAGAATTGAATGTATATATATTCTCTTTTTAAAAAAAAAAAACAACAAACAGGTAAGATATTCATAGCTCTGCTCTCCCTACTGAATTATACAATTATATCCACAAAGCAGTAATATAAGAAAATCTTCTGGGAGATCTGTTTACAGAAAAAACTTTCCATGTCCATTAGCTGTAATTACAATAATACAGTTTCAGAATTAAAATAGAAACTCCCTCAACCTCTTTCCTTCACTTTGACTACATTTCTACAGGGTATAGAGCCATTTTAGCCAGGTAAAAAAATGAATTAAACTGAAATTATGGCATTGTTGGAGAAGCAGGAAATTTCTTTAAAGTTTAGACAGGAGGAAGGTGTTTCGAAGTTCTTCATTTTTTAGCATCCCCTTCTGCTGTAGAAAGGATAAGTCCTGCAGTTCATTTCTGAAGAACATCACTGAAGAAGGTGTTGATATGCCTGTTAGTCAATAACTGCTATTCTGGCCTGTGGCCCAGGTGTCTTCTGAAGTGTGATCTGTAATACCAGGTGGCTACCAAGCTGTGACTACAGGACTGTCATTCTCCATGGTACAACCTAAAGAGAGGGCCCCCTAGCCACCCAAAATGGGGGGATCTTTTGGCATGTATGTCAGCACCTTCCCTGCTCATGTGCCTGTTTTTTCTTCAAAGGGAAGAACGCTTCCAACTAAAATATAGATAGAAGAAGTGTAATTTAAACACTTCCCTAGATAATTTATTGTATGGACTTCCAGTTCTAGAAAGCATTTAGTTTTCTTGTTCCCTCAACTGAGATGATCTGAGACAGTCCCAACAGCCTTCGTTTCCCTATATAACATATGAGATCGAGATTTAAGTCTTCCAAGCTCAGCCATCTGCCATTTATTTCAATTATATTCCTGTACTTTAGATTTTCTTGACAGTCAGATGAATTACTCATCTATTTTGCTTTCTCATATCCCTGGATACACACAGAAGTACATGTACACATGCACTCCTGCAGGAGGTCAAGCACAGGCTCTCATACTGGGGATTCAGAGGCAGCAGGAATACCTGAGTTAAGAAATACATCCCAACTTTGCTCCTTCCAAATGCAGGTCAGAGCCTAAATATCTATTATTTCTTGCTACTGACTCATATAATCTGCAATCAGTAACTCATAAGCTTTATTATCTTTACCCGAAATAAGATTAGTCACAAAATGTCCCATGAGGGTTAAACTATTTTCAGTGGATATATTTTCAATGGATATAGTTTATTTTATGGATTATTTTTTGTCTATACAAGTTTTTCTATTTTCACAGGGGTCCTCTTCCCTGTTATGAGTATATTCCGTGTGAAAAGCAAGCAAAACTAATTGTTATGTCTATTCACCTTATGTTTCCTGCTCCATTGGCATCAGGAGGAACTTTGCTGTTAAACTCAGAGGATATTGGATCCGGCCCTAAACAGGCTCATGTACTGCAGTAACACCATTTCCTCTTGTTTTCAATGGCATGCCTTGTTCTTTCTATTAATGTCCATCTAACACATCAAAGGCTGATTGAGTCAAGGCAGGTAATAGCTAAAAAGAACATAATCCCCACCAGCAAAGCTAAAAGCTGAAGCTACTACCTACTTTATCTAATAAACAAAATGGACTACACAGGTGCCAGAATTCCACTGCAATCAACCACCAATATTTGTTTTCCAAGAGTGAAATAACAGCAAAAGCAATTTTTCTGTAAAATGAACTGACTCTTGTCAGTTTTGTGTTAAAACAAGAGACTTCTGTGGGTATTTTTGAATGTACTTTTAATTGTGAACTTTTAATTCTTCACATATGTGAGGTAGGGAAGGAATATTTATATGATTTGATTCTTTTATCGACTTTCCAGGCTTAATTATTTTATCAGCTGAAAAGCTGGAAAACATTCTTATGAATAAATAACTTCATGTTTATCATTCATTTTATTTTTTTAGCCAGCCCCCATGATACCATTTTAATTCTGATAAAATTGATAGAAGGAGCTGGAAGCATTTACATTGTTATCTAACAAGTCTACTCATTCAAAGACATTGTCAAATATATAAACCACTTGCCAATAAACTGGTATAATGAATATACTTCATACTGCAATAGTTCTCTTGCATAGATCCTAATCTTTTTTTATGCATTCTATATTTTCACAGGTTTATATATAGCTTAGTTTTCTATGTAAGCATTGGTTCTGGGAAGAACAAATCATAAATAAATCATATTCCTATTAAACTGTAAGATCTTTAGCGCTGACATTCTTGTGTTAACCCAGGAGGGAGGATTTACAAGAATGCTGGTGCTGGTGCACTAATAACAAATAATTGCCATCTCCTGTTTATTTGCATTTTCCTGTTTTGTAACCTGTTGTTATCAAATAGGCTTGCAGAATCAGAGTGAGTTTTCATCTTGCAGGCTATGTAGATAACTTTGACTTTTTGCAAGCATTTTTTGTGGCAATTAAATTTTGATGGTCTGTCAGACATGTGCAGCCAGCAACATAATTGGCTCTAATTTAAAAAATAACAACTTTTGCTGTTCAAGTAGCCAAAGAAAACAAAGAAAGGGGACAAAGGGTTAATATCTGAGCCAACTGCCTTTCCTCAGGAAAAGCCTGTAGTTGAGACAAGGGGAAATCATATATGAGAACAATTTTCTCACTCTATATACAAATAAAGAGAAACTTTACTGTGAAAATATTAACCATGAGGATTTTTTTGACAGATGTCCTTACATCTTGGTTCCATCACAGTTCAATATAATGGTTTTGAACTCTACCTCATTTCAATATATATTTAATCAGAGAGGGGAAAATGACAGCAAGATGCAACATTCACAGTTTTTATTGTAATCTTAGAATATGCAGATAGCCATCATCCAGATCATTACCCAATGGTGCTGGGCAAGTAGCAATCACAAGATTTTTTTAATATGTGCACAATTGTTTCGCATTAAAACCTGATAGACTGTATAGTACCTCCCTCTAAAAGGAAAAGGAGGGGAAGAGAATAATAAAAAGATGGGGAGCAAGCAACAAATTGTTATACCTTTGTTTGCTCTTGATTGCCCCTTTATATCCATAAAAGCTCTCCCCCTCTTCAAGAGGCTGCTATTTTTTTGCAGGCAGTTTGTAGCAGAAGAGAATGGTCACTGACACTACTTGAGACAACTGGATTTTAGTTCTTCCAGGTTTCTTTTTTCTGCATTTATACAGTTTCACTTTAAGTATAGCACCATGACACAGGAATAAGGAAGCACATGAATGTATACAAGCCCCTTTACTTCTTAGCTTACTGCAGTTCTTCTGTGCTGGTTTTAGGTGGAAAAACCTTGACAGGTTTTAGTTGTTCCTGTTGGAGTTTTCACTGAAAAAAGATGTGCTTCAATTAACACAGACCTGCGTGACTTCTGCAACAGTTTGTCACATGCCTCACTTCAAAAAATCAAGTGTTCTCCACATCTTCCTGTCACACACGGCTCTCGTGGCAAGGGCTGCTTTGTGTCTCACACAGCTGAAGCACCTCACTGTTTAGGAAACCCCTCTCTGTCTGTGGCCTGAGGAAGTACTTTAACAGAAGCCGGTGCTGGTGACCTTTCTCATCTTCACCATCTTTGCCACACCTCACAGTGGAGATGTGACAATCAACAGATACGGCGAGAAAAGGGTTTCTGATATTATTGAAGTCTTACCTTCACCAGAAAGAAACTTCTCCACCCCACTGCAGAGGGCCAGGGCTTACCATTCCTTCCTGAGGCTCCTCATCTTTTCATCTCTACTGTTCCTTTAACAGCAGGATACACATGAAACCCCTCAAATATGTGCTTTCAAAATAGTCCAGGTAGATCTACCCCAAAGCTTTTGTTTAACTTTTTATTTTCAACGAAAGTAAAAATACGGCCATAGGATGTTTAAAGGGAAAAAATCCTGCTGTGAGGAAAAAGGAGAAAAAAAACAAAACCAAACTAAACCAACAGAAGGGTACCCTATTTGTTCCAGAAGGGTCTCATAGAGATGACCATCTTCACTGAACATTGGCAGAGACAGGGTATTTTATTTTTTTTTTAAGTAAAAAGTAAATCTGGTTCATAGTCAGCTCCACATGCTGTTTATGAAAATCCTGTCTCACTCACCAGAAACTCAATGTTTAATAGCTCTGAAACAGGTTAAAAAACATCATTGATTAATATGGTACATTGATACAACAATCTCTATTTGTTTTAAGCATTATTTCAGATATTCAATAGAAGTCTGGAAGAGATATAATGAAGAGGTGTTGAGGATCCAGATTTATATCACTAAGGATTCCTTGGACACCCCATTAGGCTTTCTGAGATGTGAAGGAAGGAAAAATATTTTTTTCCAACTCTCCCCAACATAATGACTAGAAAAAGATCTCATCACCAGACATTGAAAATGAAGTTAGTATTGAGGCTTGGCTACCAAACACATTTGCAAAACATCCAAGAAGATAGAAATGTTTTTCTCATTCTCAAATGAAAGAAGCCAGAAAAGCTGCTGTTAATCAGAAGGTAATATAATTCCAAACACACCCTTTAGAATACTTATACTACCACTGTGTTTAACAGTGATGCATGATTTTGGTTATCCTGACTCCATGTAACCATCCCAAGTTTTAAAAGACTTGATGTTTAGAGGATGGAACTGAAACATGTGAAACCACTTATTCAAAAATCTCAATTTTCTAGCATATTCAGCAATACCTTAAAGAAGTGAAGTGCTGCCACCAGTTATTTGAGACTGCTTCCTAATTATCTCACTGTTTCTAGGATATGGCTGCTCAGAAATGAGTTCCCTGAAGCACAGAGCTATCTGGACTAACATAACCTAGTTAGTTCAGACATCATTACCACTCCAGTGTCAGCAGCCAGAGCTAATTTCTCCTCCTCAACAGAGCAAATTGCTCAAACTTCAGCAGAGACAGTTTTAGAATAAGAAATTGCGAGTTTCTGTAGATACAGTGTACAACCTCTTCTTAAAGTTAGCTTTTAACATGGGCAGAGTAAATCATCATTAACATTTGTGTAATATACTGGGGATTTTTCAAGTGGTGACAGATTTTAAGGTATGCAATAAAACTCTTAATATTTCAGGAATGAAATTGTGGAGCAAAACTGTACATTTACAAATGTTATCATTCATGGTACTGAAAGATCAAGTAGTAGAACTAAAGAGACAAGCAGATGCGCTTAGAAAAAAATCAATGCATATGAGATATTTCTTTGATGACACATGCCTAGTTTCAGACTCTGAAGAGGTGACAGGAGAGGGAGGCCAGCTGCAGGGATGGAAAAGATGAGTGAAACAGAGATAAGGCACAAGAGAAACAGGATAATATAAAAGATAATGATTGAGTAATTGTGAAGACAGATATTAAGAGAAGAAGGAAGCATGGCAAAAACAGTGATGCAGTAACACTGTCTCGTATATCAAGTATTGGATATCATAGATAGTGAATCAGAATTTTTAATATAACACTTAAAAAAATAAAGACAAGAAATGTCAAAACAATGTAGTCAAGGCTAAAATAGTGGCAGAATGAAAGTATAGAAGGGAACACTGAGAAAGAGAGACACATTTCAAAGAAGAAAAAACATGGAAGCAAAAACCTTGTGAATTTTTTCCTTTAATTAAAGTTCATCTCTATTCTTTTGGCTCAGTCAGCAACAGTTGCTGCTTATTACTGATTTTTATTTTCTTTACTGCACTGGGGTTTTTTATCATTACTATTATTATTACAAAGCTTTGTTCAGTTAATAGCTGCTTTTGTTTTGCAGGCTCATTGTTGCTAGGAAGCATTTCATAAAGACTATCTTTGTTAGCAGGTACCCTCAGTACCAAATTTACCCCTTGGGTGCTGGTCTCCCAGAGTTGGTAGGGCTGTGCAACCTCAGTGAAGGGCAAGTCCGATCAGGTAAGCACTCCACTGCGTGTTACATAATTTCCATCAGGAGACCAGGACACAGGACACACTTTCCTGTCAAATTTGTGTCACTGATAGTGAAAGGAGAGGTACTCAACAGAAATAAATAGGTAACATCTTCCGGCCTGCTCTGCTAGTCCACAGCCAGAGAATATGTCTTCAAGTGGGAGTTCTTTCCACTTGGAGCTTGATGAGAAGACACACTCGATTTGTATTTGCACCCAACTTCACTAACCCTCAGCTCCTTAAGTATGACAATACAACTGCTGTGGTATCATTGCACCAGCTACAAATTGCAGACTGTCCTCAAAACATGAGATGTGGAAGGTGACCCAAGACTTATTTCTTATTATCCCTCTCATTGAAATTCCGAGAATAAAAAGCAGTATAGTCTTTATGGATATGGTGGGCCTTGCATTGCAGGGGAGGGAGGGTGGCCCACAAGAAAAGTTTTACTTCCAGCTTAAGCGACTTTGTCTCCAGCACAGACTGTGACTTTATCATTATGCAAAGAACTGTTATTAAACACATCAGAAACCAGGGCCTTCCATATAGAATTAAAAGTATCATAGCATCCATAAACCAATCTTCCTAAATTTTTGACTCAGATATAATACAGAAAAAGTCAGCATGTGCTACGGGAACGACTGGTTTTCCAACAGGGAAGTTGATTGTTGGTTGAAAGTCTAGAAAGTAAGTTTTTTTCTCTTTTTCTTCTCCCATTTGAAAGTTAAAAAATCAAAACAAAACAAAACAAAAAACAAAACCTGAAAGTGTTTCCTTGATCTAATTTAAACTACATCAAGTATGGAGTTATTACTCTACAAAAATAAGAAGGCAAGTAGTGAAATCAGCTCATTCTTTTTCATATTGTTATAGTCAGTTTCTTGGTAGCTGCTTCTCACACCTAATTTAGCTGTATCTACAGTGTCAGTTGATTATTCAGAAATTTCTAACTGTTTTCATTGAATTGCTCATACTGAAACTACTGGATAATTTGGGCCCTATACCATTCTGAAACTTTGTAACAGACACAGTGTTTCTTCCATGCAAATGAAGCTTAAACATCACATTACCATGGGCTTCACTCACTGCAAGTTGCATTTATAGCAAAGGAGTCTGAAGGTCTAAAGTGTTTGAAAGTACAGTCAAAGCTGCAAGTTTTTTAGCTGAAAAGAACTTAATAGTTAAAAGTCACACCTGCTCAGAGGACCTTGCCAGATTCTTAAAATGAATTTAAGCCCTCATAATATTGCTATAAATTTAAGCAGTAACTTATCACAGAAGCCTTGATCTGGCTCTAGACCCAGGAATGAATTTCACCTGTAGTGAGTGTTGTGTGAAAGGAAAAAAATGTATGAGAAAGATTCCTCAGAACTAAGCAATCTGGTAAGTTAAACAAGGGGATTGGCAGAGAGCCTGCTATGATTGGTCATATTGGATAAACAATGTAAGAAAAGTAATCTGAGATATTTTAAAAGCCATTCTAAATCCTTACCTAGAAACAAAGGAGAGATATACTACACTTTTTTGTGTTAGCAAGAAGAAGGAGTGAGGATATCGTTCTTCCATTCATGCCTTTGCTGAGGCCCTGAATTTCCAAACATACTGAATTAAAGCCAGAGGAAAATCTGAGCTGTAGAAATACAAAACAAACCAATGACAAAGGAAAAGAATGCATAATAGGATAACTATTAAGTACTATTTTCCACCAATTAATATAATAACAGATACAGCTCTAATAGGATTAGAAAAATATAGTTTGACATGATATCTTTGTGATATAGAACACAAAAAACCCAAGGGCTATAGCTGAAGAAAACTAAATATGTTGAGTTGTATGAGCCAACCAAATAGATTGCTAACTATCAAATAAATCAGATATCTAAAACCAACTTTAAAAAGCTTCACTGATCTAGTATTCAGGCTGGAAGACTGCTACTTCACATTTTGCCTCTGCTGGCAACTTCTGCAGAGATTTCTCTGCTTACGCAACACGAGTACCTCATGTCTTTATGCAATCACACAAACTACACATCCAAATACAGGTTGTATATTCAAGCTTTTATATGTGATTGGTGCCTGTAACAAATAAATGGATTTGAAGTAAAGGTTAAATGAATTATCATATTTACCGGGGACTCTCAGCTGTTACCAGGCTTTCCACAGGCTAGCACTGTGCTTAGCAGTGTGCATTTCAAAGTAAAAGGTTAAGGGGTTTATACAGGGAAAAAAATAATCAAATAATCAACCAGTTCATTTGCTAAGTCAAGTAATAAAGACACTTTATTCTTCAAAGTCGGAATAGAGGTAACATGGTTTGTAAAACTCTGTATGAAACTAGGGAAAGTTGAGGGCTTCCTTTAAATCTTCATCTTTTGGTGGGAAATGCAATTTAACTTAACAAGGTAATATACATACTTTTGATTGACCTTGATTTTGCTTTACAGTGACATCAGATATTCTGACATAAGACTAGAACCAAGTAGAATAGAAAACAGACAGGAACTCCTGGTAGAAAAGCAGCAGATTTTGGAACTTAGGTTCACATTCACAAGTACTCAAACATGAATTTCACTTCAGGAAATACAGTATACAATTACAATATAACTGTCCAAACATTACTCCTGTATGGCAACTGTATTTCATACCCCTATTATGCATGATTTCTGAAACTAGTTTCAAAGCTGTATGCTAGAAGTGGCTTCATTCCAAGTCATTGTGTGTTGGATATTACTAAGCATAATAAAGCCCAGTTACTGCTGAATATGAAATGGCTGTCATTCATGTATTTGCTGTGTTAGTGACAAGCTTACAATAAATATGTGGTTAACTGAAGCAAAACTCAGTGTGTGATGCAAGAAAAAACTGGCCTAATTAATTATCTAAGCTTATATGCTATCAGCAGTGATAATAAATTCCTTAATTCAGACAGAGTCTCCATCTTATAGCTTAAATTTAAAGCAGTATTTTGAAGGCGTAATTGTAGCAGTGTACATTAGATAGAACCAGAGACATCCTTCATTCTGCAGTACCTAGCAAAGCTTTTAAAAATGAGCTCTAACTAGAAAAAAAAAGGTGTTGCAACCTATCATAGCGTAAGTGTACAGACCTGCAGAGTGTGAATCCACAGCATGAAAAAATATAATAGGCTACCTAGTTTTACTTGGTTTTAAATATTCTGCATGCTTTTTATAAATAGCTATTGTTATGAAAAGGAGCAGTTGTGACACATTGTCCTCATTTTTCCCCCAAGTATTAATTTCATAAGTTTGAATTAAATACAAGCATATGAAGATTACAGGATCATGCACATGAAAGTATATACTGTGGCACATACATGTGTCTACATTATTTTTAGGAGAGGCCCAGTACATCTATAAGTAAATGAATCTGAGGGTTCTAATTATTGAGGCTAAACCAATAAACAAATGAAACATAAACTGAGGTAAAAATAAGTGCACACTTCCTGGACCAAGCTATCTTTTCTCACCCTGCAAACCATAATGCTCCACAAGGATAACAGTAGTTAACTATTTCAGCCATGTACAATGTATAAAATACCTGAATCAATATTTCTGAATGCAAACGTTAGTTTGATTTCACCGTATGCCACAGGAATTTGTGGGTTTAATTATGACTTTGCATCAGAATAAATAAAGATTTTAAATCTTCCAAGTAAAACTTTCCAGATTTCTCCTAAGGGAATCCCATTATCATTATTGGGTTTTTTTGACAGGTTCAGTGTGTGAAACAGACTTATCATTTCATTACTTCAGGACATTAAATTGTGCAGCAGAGTGAGTGCATTCCCCTCTTGGTGCGTTGAGTCATGCAGCATCTATGCTGGGTTTGCAAAATTCCTTTATCTCTGGTAACCTCTGTGACCCACCCCAGTGACTGACTGGCACCTTCACTGTGTGGGGTTAGGATACCTCCAGGCTTTCACTTTGAGGAGCTTTTGTAAACCATTCTTTTAAAAGCTGAACAAGGCCTCCACAATTATGAAGTAATCCAGGAAACTTTTCTGCCTTTCTAAATTCTTGCATAAGAGCCTAGTGTCAATGAAACTGTGCCTAAATGAGCTCCATTACAAAAAAAGATAAACGTTATAATTGTAGTGTTTAAGCTGACCTGTGATTACCTGAATTGAGTCTGACACAGATATGCTTCATGCTGAAAGTTGAAGTGGCCACTGGCAGATTATTAAACCTTGGCAACTCAGCAAACATTTTCATTTTAATTGTATCAAAATGATGACCCAGTTCAAATTTTCCTATTTTCATTATCTGGGTTGGAAACATCAGCAGATAATGTTGTCAGTAAAATCAGCTGTCCTAGCCACAAAACCGAATAGCCCAGGGCAATGATGTCTTCTTCCAATTAGGGCTTTGCCTTGCAAAGTTGGCCCATGCATAATTGGCATGAACAGCAATTGAGCTAAATCAGATGAGGCTGAACAGCCAAACACCTAAGAAGAGATGGTATTTATCCTGACCAACCTGCAAAAATAAGCTGGCAAAAAAAAAAACCAACCTGTTTTTTTTTTGTTGTTGTTGTTTTTGGGGGCTTTTTTTAACAATAATATAATAATCTGCCTAATAATTCTGCCTCAGGGAATGTGTATATGCACAAAGGTACAGACTTCATCAGTTTGTACTTGCTTTTTTAAATAAATCTGCAAATACAAACACAAAGAGTAAAAAATTATATACCATCATCTAATTTTTGGCTGTGCATGAAAGATGCAAGCTTAAAGTATGAGACATACAAGAAGTTACTTATTTTTAAATGTGTTCTTTCATTTCTATCCTTCAGAAATTACACACTATTTTACAGTGTGAGCACACCTGAAAAATGAAGAGACAAGGGGAAGACAGCAGTTCCCTGCCTATCCGCAATAGTTGCATATTGCCTTAAGAAAAAGAAAAGATATTGCACAAAACAAATTAACAAAAAACCAGCAGCCACAATACTCCTGTAAGAGCAACGTAATGTAAGCCTACAGTCACAACGCACTGCAGGGCTTCTGAATCACATGATTAGGTTGTGGTAATGTGTATGTGTTTATTTGAAACAAGGCGGCACTAATACATACTAATGTGGTATTTTTTGGTACCAAAAGAAAGAAAATATTTTTGGAAAGTATAATACCCAAAATAAAATGGAATAACAAAAAAAACAATTGATCTGTTCTATACGAGGCGTATATGCTACTAAAAAATTAGGAAGGAATGAAATATAGCCAATAGCATAGGACAACTTTGCACCTTCCTACTGTCCTGGATCCTAGTGGTCAAAAGCTTCAGGATATTTCTGATTATCTGAGACCATATTTTAGTATCTTCATAACATGCCCTGTAAGGAATCAGGCTGATTTCAAGCTGCCAGTATAATGAATAAGGAATTTCATTATTTGGTATTTTAAATCACAAAAGTGACTTTGTACAATTAATGCAGAAGAGGTCACTTTGTGGATATCTGCACTGTATCTCTCCCTGCTTACCAGTGTTCCCCTCTGCATTTGTCCTGTTGGATCTGTACAGTGTTGCCCTTACTTACTGAATCTACCCCATCCCACAACCCTGTCTTCCTGCTCACCCTTCTCTCAGGAATACCGCCCGCATCTGCACTCCCAGCTCTTCAAATTCCTAATCTCCTGATGAAACTGTTCCTTGCTGCAGTACTGCACTATGATAACTGATGATTAAATAGCTGTCAGGTGTGACTGTTTTTCTGGATTCTGTTTCCTGAGGCCAGCACTGGTGGAAAAAATCAAAGTGACTGTCATGATTCTTTTTATTAGCTATAAATACAAATTTTCATATCTAAAATTAATCAGAACTTATAGTTTATGTGTGACTTCATCACAAAAGAAGATTTTTTGGTTTTGTGATTTTGTTGCTTTGTTTGTTGCGTTTTTTTTCAAATGGCCAGCAAAAGGGCACTTAGGACATGGATATCTTCCTTAGCTACTCAATGACATTTTGCATTGGCATTTCCAAGACACATTTACACTGAAAATGGCAGTATATTTCCATATTTTATCAGCCATTATACTCCTGGCGTTCCCCTGCTAAACTTTGTTTTCGGGAAGTTTCCTCAAAGGCAGCCAAGCGTGTGAGTTCCCTTTTATTTCTGAATTCAAAAAGAGAATATGGTAAATGCCTGCTCTGCTTTTTATTAATGCATAGTTTACAGTGGAGATAATCCACATGATCCAAGGAAGAAAAACACCCACTTCATGCAGGTGTGTGGGCACGGCTGAGTTTCACTGTGCTGCCAGAAATCTAACACAGGCCTTAAGACTTATGCTTACTGGATAAATATGCAATCCTTCAAATGATTTTTCATCCAATATATAATTAATTTATAAAAGTAAGCACATAAAAAATGGCACCTGCCACTTAGTGTAGTCTTCAAAAAGCCTTGGTACAGTAATGATTTACCCTGCCTAACAAGGAGAAAATAATGCCTAGTAAACGGTTGTTAACAGTTCTTACAAACCTCCCAAACAATCTTTTTTTGCTCAGTGATGTAAGAAGTCTTCACAGGTTTTCCTCACACAAAATCTCTAAGCAGTTATCCAAAATCTGCAGTTTTTTTTCCTCCAGCATTCTTCCTCCTCCTCTTTGCTATTCTACTTGGCTCTGCTCTTGAGTGTCAATAAAAGGTGCCATTCTAAACCAAAAAGTTTAATCAAGAGCATATAAATTTGCTGATGTGATGGTATATCAAACACAATGGCTTGTAGAGCATGCTTTAAAGAAAACCCACAACATTCTATAATACCTCAAACATATACTGCACTAGAGGGTGTGCGCGCCAGCATGAGAAAATAAAAAGGGGGGGGGGGGGGGGGGAACAGGATGGGGACAGGACCAAATAGAAACAAAATCAAAACCAGCAAATCAAACAAATGTGAATAATAGCTGCTTGTTTCCTGATCTGACCTAGTTACTGTTTCTCCTTCTACTCCTGGGCACCTGCTGCTCTGGGAGGGGTTATTTGCTCAGGTGCAATAGTGTGTGAGCACAGTTAGCCAGCTCAGGCTGCAGGGTACTGTGTTGTTTTGTTTTTTTCACATGAATCTGTGTCCTACCTAGTGAGCCCTCTTACAACTAAAAATATTAGGATACTAGAATATTAACCATGGGTAAAGGCTGTTCAAGTGTGGCTTTATTGTTTCTGGACAACGATTCCAGGTATTTATGATGCATAATACCTGATCTAATAGACACGGCAGGATCTATGTTTCTTCTCTGAAGTCATATCTGGCTTTACATCACAGCTTTACTCATGTTTGACTGTACCTACTGAGGTCTCAAACCAAGGATTCCTTTCACCTCACCAGACCTGATGTTGTGCATGCATGGCACATTGGGAGAAGGAGAGACTAGTGATTGCCAGCAGTCAGTATTGTTAATAGAAACCTTATGTTCTGATTCACAAAGCAGCATAGTAGTCTTTTGACACTGCTGTCTCTCATCTTCAAATGAAAGCGTTGGAAAGACCACTTCTACCCATTCATTTTAATACATTTTAATCTTGTGCCTTACTTTGTCACACTTATTTGAACTTACTCCACAAGTCCTCCCATTGATGTTAAAATGTCAGCTTACAGTGATCAGGCTACTTTAAAGATTCTTCCTGAAAAAAGAGCAATTTTATCTCTATAAATTTTATCATCTCATACAGATAAAAAGCTTCTTCAAACAAATGCCCAATAGAACAGGTATCATAAGAAATTATGTGGCAGATAATGATTTTAATTTATTATTATTGCCTTTTCATATTCCTAAAGTCACTTATTAAGACAGACAATTTCCCCTTAACCAATGTCAAATAATCTTCATGTTACTAGCTTTCTAAAATAGAGGTTCTCACAATAAAAGAAGCATTGCAAACAATACATGACTCTGTGTTTTGGCTCACAACATTAATGAGTATCTGGTTGTCACAAGGAGTACCTGAAAAACAGCAGGTCTTGGTAGAGTGCAGAGTGATGTGTGGGAGCATGCCGGACAGCTGGGGAAAGGTTTTTTTGCATAAGGTATGTGTGTATCGGTATATAATAGCATGATTTTTTAGTAACTCTCCTCCGAATAGCAATCTTCTGCTGTTTACAGTTCTTCATTACCATATCAAGTTTCTCATCAGACTGCAATACATCCGCGATAGGATTTGTGTCTAGCTGATCCTTCTCTAAGGTATCTAAGATAATACAAGGATGTCATAAGTACATATTTTTAATTCTTTCTTCTCTCTAGTCATATTCTCATCTCTCTTTATGAACTGCCACTCTTTAGAAATTGTGGTCTTGAAGATTTGTCACTTTCCTGTTTCTCTGTGGTGTTACACTCTGCCTCCAATTCAAGCAACTAAATTAAGTCAGTAGCACCCAGCTTCTCTCTCTAGGCTTTCACCTGCTGCTTCATGGCAGAAAAAAGAGCAGTTCACCCCAGTCTGCAGCTGTGGGCTAATTATCTCTGGTCTGTCAGCAGAAAATTTAAAGAAATACACACTTTTTTCTTTTTTTTTTTTCCATTCCTTTCAAGTAAACCACAGGCTAAGTGTTCTCCATTTAATTTTCAATTTAACCCCACAGACTTCAGAGCCTGTACATAATAGCTGAATTTAGTTGAGTAGATTATGATTTGCCTAGTTCTTCTCCCCTGGCACTAGATGGGAATTCATGCACCACATTTGGGTCTCTGGATTCCACTACAGAAGTCAGACACCTAAAATTTAGGTTTGAGCATTGCCTACAATTCTTTTTGCATCTTGTGCACTGAGACCTACATCAGCTGTGCCTAAGGCTGCTTTTCTCCCACACCCCTTCAGACTGAGGTTTTCTGCCCCACCTCAGCAAATAAATGGATAAAGGTCATTAAAGACACAGAGTGTCTCCCTCTTTCAGATTATAAACAAATACGATGGTGCCTCTGATGTTAGGGGAAAATGTGCCTTATTTCTAGGGATGCAGAGTTTTTCTAAAAGCAGGAGTTTGGTAAGAAGTCTAGTAATAGTAGCAAAAAGTTAATTATTCCTCTTCACAGCAGCAAGAAGGAATTAAAACCCCAATTAATTCAATAGGTGACAGCTTCCTTTAATGACGCACTTAAGCATGAAACAATAAGGTGACACAGAGTTTACACCTGTACTATTGAACACCACTAAAAGAAGCATATGGAGCAATGCTGAATTCTCTGTTGGCCTAGCAGTAATTTTATTTGTGTTGCCATAGGGAATAGACTGCTCATTAATTAGCTTACTCATCCTTAATATTTTCTTTCTTGCATTAGCTTGCAAATAGACATTTCTAGGTTAAATCAATCATTTGTCAAGGATCTGATGGTTTGGCCATCATAGAAATGGTTATAGAAAATGGTTAACACTGCATTGAAAATGTAGTGTTGCCATAGAAAATGGTTAACTTAAAAAATGTTAACCTTGTCATAGAAAATGGTTAACACTGCATTAAGCAGCTAAAAATTGTTATTTCTTCTAACAGAAAAGAAATCAGAATCTGTCCAAATCTCATGGAACTAATTCTAAAATAGCAAGACAAACCAGGCAGGCATTCATACACTTCTTTTCCACCTTGTAGTAGAGAATTGAAAGCAGTTGTAGACACCTAAGCAAATGAAGCCCATGGAAAAGACATATGGCATAGGATGCATCCTGTGATTGCCTGGATATAAAATACTGAAGACATCTGAAAATGTCATCTGTGAATCTTGACTGTTGGTGGGAACATCTCTCACCCAGAGCTAAGCTTTTTGAAGTGCAAGGCCTCAGCTGTTTCCTTGGCACTTCCTGCTGACATCCTTGTCTTTGATGCCAGCACCAGCTCTGCCTCTTTTAGGATAAAGTGTGTGTCTTTTACATGAGGATAGATTTTATTTATTCATCCTTAAACAATTTTCTTCTCTTGCTCTGTTTTTTCAACTGTCTGTAATGTCATTAGTTTCAATAAATTCAGGGTTGTGACTGTTATAAAATAAAGTCCCCCAAATGCTCCAATGGGATGGGATTTTCTTCAGCTATCATACACTTTGCAAAATTGTCCCAGCTGCCTGACCATTAGATGTAAGTCAGCTCACTCTGGCTCTTAGTGATAGAAAATGCACATGTAAATTGAAATCATAAGATACGTTTTCAGCAGTCTTCCTTTCTGCCTTTTCTCTTGTTGAGAAAAAGAAGGCTATTGATTTCCTATTATTTATTTTCTACTGTTCTAATTTTAAGCCTTTTGTGGTTATATGAACCTTAGGGGAACTAAAACCACAGTGCTGAGAAAGGGTTAAACAGGTTTTTAAGCACAGAAAACGTGTCCAGACTTGTTGAAGCTTTCAAAATACCATCTAAAAATCAGTATATAGGAGTCCGCACTGGCTCAGTGGCTGAACATAGAAAGCAGTGCTTTCAAAAGAGCACTTTATTGTTGAAGTACTCTGAAAGTGTATTTTAAAACATCTGGAGCTGCAAAAGCTGTATGACTGAGGCTGTTCATTATGGAAAGAGGCAGGGGATGGCAAGCAGCCATAGGATCAACAACGTAGCACCTGGTTTCTGACCTAAAGTGACTAAGAAACTGAAGATCTCATCATTGGCAGCCACAGCTCCCCTGCAATATGATATATTCTCTGATATATTTGTCTAATGCTCTTTCTAGGCCTCCTATAGGCTCCCTCTCCAGAAAACGATCCTTCTGAGTTCTTTCTTTCCTTGTAGAAACCGGCAGAGAGATGAGAAATAAAGTATGAAAGATGGCAAATAGATCTCAGCGGGGGGAGCCCCTCTCTCCTTATAATGACCAGCCAGCATGCCTATTGCTCCAAAGCAGAAATACAAGTTTTGTCTTTAGAATCACCAGGCATTTCCTAGACCTCATGGACTCCCTAATTTTACCTCCATTACCACATTATAGCACTCACACTTCCAGCTACAGGGGTCTAACTGCACCAAAAGTTTCTCAGTCTGACAGGAGGATTGCTTAGAGGCACCAAGTATTTGTTTCAGTCCTACACACTTCCGTACATTTCTTGGTGTAGACGTGTACAAAGTCAGTGGGAATTATTCCTGTGTATGCCAAAGCTGAATATGGCCCTAGATTTACTGTGTCATCCAGCATTTGTAACACAATAGCATTTGTCAAAGTGCCAGTGTGAAGTGCAAGTGGATTTCAAACAGCTGTAGTGCTGCCATATGCTAGCCTTTGGTTAAGCCACTACTTAAAGTTCAGCTTCCCATTTAGAGCAAAAAATGACAGATTCATCTTTTTCGGATCTTCAGAATGAGCCAGGCTTCTTGCTGTGCCTTTCCTCATCCAAATCCTTCAGATGGGCGCTGCTGACACTTCCCCTTGACATCAGACACAGTGGGTACCTCGATTTCTGGAAAACAAACAAGCAAAATTCACCTCCTGATGGAGTTCACTGTCCGCCATCAAGGAAATGTTTGGGATCTCAGCCCAAGCCAAAACTCAGAGGAGAGCTTAAGAACAGACATGTTGCCAGTAAGACCTGATCTCCCACTTAGGACAACAGTCGAATGGGGGACAATGTAAGGGGCAGAACCCTCGGACAAGATTAGGTTGTGTAGATGGGCTTGCAGTATCTTCTGTACTATGGGATGTGCCCTCTATATTAAAGGGTAATTCCCTAAATGTCAAGTTTTGCAATATCTTTGATCCGCCTCTCTTACGGAACAGTGACAGGATAATGCAACTGCATATAACTGGTGAGGCTGGAGAAGAAGGGTTAGACCCTGACCCCTTAGACTGCTAGTTCATGAATTTTAGTATGTTAGAGGTTCTTCTGAGCAGTGAAGGTTCAGCTACCAAGAAAGATAAAACTCCAACAGAAAAGAACGACAGACTCAAAATGCCTGGCAGGGCACTAACTTGAAATCATGTATCTGTATCTCTGTTCAGAGTCATGTTGGATATGTATTTAAAGTCAGAACTCCTCACCCCTGGTGAATGACCTAAGCTGGAAGGCAAATGCATGTTTCCAGAGGTGGCAGACACGGTGACAGTCTAACTGCTAGCAGGAACCCTTGGTACCCGGGAAAGGACCCAGCCTTTTCTCCAAGTATGGTCTTGTCTATGAAATATGGATTGAGAAATAAGGCAAATTTTTAGTACAATGGTGACCCACATGGTTTGTGAGAGAGAAAAAAAAAGTTGAATTAAAAGGCATATTTGAAAAAGGAGTTTTATGCACCAAGTTGGAAGATACAACAACGGAGTATTCAGAGAAATATTCCCCATTAATGTATTACAAAGGAAACATCCTGATTTTGCTGTAGAGAAACATAGGTAGAAACCTCTGAAGCTTTGTGACTACAGCTGAAAATATAATCCTTTCTTTCTCAGCAGGATGCCTAAGAGGTGCTGAGCAGTTTTAAATCCTTCTACTATTAATGTAAGCTTAAAGTGCTTATCACCATGCAAGATGTTTTACAGGAGCTGTTTCCCACAATACTGTGGACATAGAAACTGGCCATGATAGCATCCAGACTGTTTCATATGCAGTTCCTCCTCAGCTATTCTAAGATTACACTATAGGAAAAAAGCCATGCAATCTATATATATAGCAAACTATATATATTCCCTCTCTCTTTATTTTTAAAGGATAAAGTGGAGCTAAGGGAGAGTTCAAAGTACAGAAAAAAATAATTAAAAAATAATTGTTTGGGGCATGGAAAAGTCACCAAATGGAAATAGTCTGAGGAGCATGGGTACTATAAGAGTAAGAAGGAGATGAATTATTTTTTTTTAAGATAGAATATGCTAAGAAGTGATAGAATTTAAGAGTTTATTTCTCTGTCTCAGAAGAAATGAATAGAGTTTCAAAGGTGGGAAGCTAAAAATTGATCAAAGAAAACACTCTTTTATATGATGTGTGACTGAACTATAAAACTTACCTCCGCAGAAAGCCACTCAGGCCTAGAATTTAGGTAGCTTAAAAAAAATCAGAATTTGAATATTGAATAAAAGTGCTCGGAGTTCTGATTTTCACTGTTTTTAAAGAAAAAGGATTTAGTACACTCAAAGATTATGTGTATCTTAAAGCAGCTGGCAATGAATAGCATTTTTGCAAGAGCTATTACTTCTAAGAGACTTGGAAATGTTACTAAATAAATTTTATATTTTACAGTGATTTAATTGCCACCTGATTCATGGCTGTCAATTGGTGAGTGATCAGGGGCCAAATTCTTCAGGGCACGGAAATCAGTCAACTGCATTCGTGAAAAACTCCGCTTCAGGCTTGGGAAATCACGTTTGGGTCAAATGTTGTTCTAGGAGCTGGCAGTAATGTTAAGTGGAGCTGTCAAATAACAAATAGGGAGTGTAAGCCTTCCCAGACCTTCTTCTGCAATCCAGAAACAGCCTCTCCTGAGAAGCTGGTGCCCACCTCTGGGTCTGCAGAAGATGCTGCTGTGATGGTTGCAGCTAATTCTCACTGCCTCTGTGATTCTCACCACCCATGCAGTTTCCAAAGGTTTAATTAAGCTGAATCTTCCTCATTGTTTCTTGCAAAGCACAGCTGGCAGAACGCTCAGCAGTGGTACAGCAGATGAACTAAGGCACGCCAAAAGCCCTAGATCAGCCCCTGTATACGTTACTTGCATGAGCAGCCCACTTCCAAGAAATATTTTGATTCCCAAATGGTTGCTGTCACAGCCATGAGCAGAAAGCTGAATGACTTAGCACCACTGCTCAGAGCTATGGTCCTGCATTTATTCCGTTTGGTGCTGCAGCAAGGGCCATGTGAAACTCCCATTTTGTGCAACATGGAGCAGATCTTCCCTTTGAGAAGGAATGATCAAAACCCTGGGGACTGTGGCCTCGCCACCTCCTCTCCACCTCCCTGCAAAAGCCTGAACAGCCCAGGGTAATCCCTCACTGCTGGTGACTGAAAGAGAGAAAACAAAATCAGTCCTTACAACTTTTATGAGCAAGGATGATGCCTTTTTCCGGACCAAGGTGTATTGGTGTTTTGATCTGTCAGTAACGTGACATAATTAAAGTGCAGCGGCAAGATATCTCTCAAAAAACTGATGCAAATTTCATCTGGAGGCACTGGTCTATTAATGGTGCCTTGAGTGAGGGGATGCTGTGGAAATGTTGCAAGCAACCAGCTACACAGGAAAAGAAAACTGTTCTAAAACTTGATAAATATAGTTCTGATGCTGTCTTTGAAATATTTACACTGGGTGAAAAATCCAAAGGAAAAAAGTCTGCTGTTTCAAAATGCAGCACTAGAAGGGGGTGGAGGGGAGCTGGCAAAAGGGATTTATGTTTCTCCTGCAGGAACAATGTCTTCAGATAAATCCCTTGTATTGTGTGCAATCACATAGGTTACACCTACCAGTGGCCAAAGCATCCAGACTTTAGTTTTACCACTGCTCGTCATAAGACACTGAAAGGACAAAGCTACATAAATAAACCCCAAGCTGGCTGCCACCAGGCTGGTGCACCGACAGTAAAACTAGCAGCACTTCCTGCTTCATAATATTGAGCTGACTTAAGGAAACAAAACAAAACCAAATATTGGGTTTTGTCAAAAGTCATTCTGTCTTTCAAATATGCTCACTTAATTTTGAGCTGCACACCAATCACTGTTTCTTAATTGTGCTTGAATGGTGCCTTCCAAAGTGAAGTGCTTACACTTTTCTGACAGATATTTTAACAGATTTTTTTTTTTTTTAATTTATGAGAAACAAGACAAAATATTCTGAGGTATTTTTAGCTTAATGCATTGATCACTGGAGATGTAAAACCAAACAGACTGAAATGAGCTATATTTAAATTGTATTTAGGAATCTTACTCATGCTATTTTCCTTCAGATGCAATTGAATAAATACAAGAGGAAGAGATAAAGCCACATAAAAATTCAAACTAAAGCTGATTGGAAAATAAGGGGCTTAGAAGAAAACACACTCTTGGTACAAGGAATGTTCCTGTGTTTCATCAGAATTTATTCATTTTTTCTTCATGAAAAAGTTATCACAAGCTAAAATCCAGAGCCAGTCATATAAAAGGAGGAAAGCCTAGGGCAACATTTGAAAAGAAACTTTCACGGTGAGCAACTTAAGCTTTGTCCAAAAGTGAAACCTTATCTGGGAAGATATGAAGCCCCAGAAAGGGTGTTGGGACTGACAGGGCCGGTGCACTGAGCAGGTGATCAGGGCATGGCATCAGGGTATGTGATAAACAGGCTGAAGGAAAGCAGTCACCGTTTTCTCAATAGTGGAAATTTGAGAGAAGACCTCCAGGCCCAGCAGTATGCATATGGAATAGAACTGAATGCAGGAGCAGGAAGGAATGAGTTTAAATATTAGAAAAGAGGACAAAAAGACACGAAGGTGATCAATCTTTATTAGACATCTGCTAGCAAACCAGCCCACTTTTACTGAACAGATACAGCAAATTGCTGACGATGTGCAATAAAATACAAATTAGAATTCTTATGGCATTTAACAAGTAGTCTCTTATGAAAGCAGTTGTTATTGGTATGTTTTTGAGTCCAGTCTTGGTAATATTCAGGACAACACTGTTATAAAGCACTTTCTCACAGCTAAGAGGTATAATAAAATCTGTATGAGTATTGCTTAGGTATGTGCAATTCTGAATTGTGATAAGCAGGATCAGATACCAAAGCGAACTATGCTAATTTACATCCACTGAAGGCCTGATGTAGAAGCAACCATTCTCCCACCCTCAATGGATTCCCCATATTATTAAATTAATTGTACTTTTTTAGCAGCCTAAGCACATGAGGCTCTGTCAATACACTTATGAAAACACAAGTCCTGCTCCAGAGGTTATGACAGCTATGTACAAGGTTCTCTGCTGCTTAGACTTTTAACAGTCATACAGTTATTCAGTTCCTGCAGATCCTTGATCTCTTTTTCACAGGATCCCAGCTTGCAGAAAACACTAAGTTCTTGTCTCAGTTCTCCATCCCATGCAGGCTCTTTCTCCTCTCAGGGTCTAGCAGAACAATCTGGCCTCCTCACCTGCTCAAAACAAAGCCAACACTTACCACATGCTATGTTTACTTGACTTTCATCTGTCAACATTTTTCTTCTGCTTGCTGCTATCTGTTTTCTACCGAAGCCTTTACAAGAGTTGTAAAGACTGTCTCTCTAACTATCTCCACAGCTGAGCCTGTCATCTTGGTTCTGATTTCTCCCCAGGTTTTTGTCATTACAGATGTCTCGGATTCTCCTCCTCAGGAAGTCACTGCCTTCTTGTACATTTTCCCTCTCACCTCCTCCCTCTGCTCCAAGGTTTTCCTCAGGGAACAGCCTCCTGCAGCATCCCTTCCTCATCCTCACCACGTGTGGACAGACTCTTGGCCCAGTTTCACAAGAGACACCAGCCCCCATTTGCCAGCACCTCACTCATCATCAGGAGACCCAGGCATGGGCAAGGGTATCATCTGCATGCTTTTTCCAACAGGAACTCCAGTTCCACCATCAGCCCCATGATTTTATGTGTAGGGTGACTCCTATGGGTTGCATTATGTCTTAATTAAGCATCAAAGTATTTCTGTGAGTCATGTGAAAGATACTCTTTTATTTCATAGATGATAGCTCAGCCAGCTGAATCCAGCACCATTCAGATTATGAATGGCACAATCATGAATACACTGTGGTATATCCTTCAACACCCACCTTTTTCCAGAACAAATATTACCTGATTTCTGATCTGATGTTTCATGTAATGACATGTGAACTGTTGAATGAGTATGTTAGGTGCTTTTAAACCCTGGGATTTTTCTCCACCAAAATGTCTATTGTGGCTATGAAGATGGAGAGTGTCTCTTAGAAAGACAGAGTTTTCATTTTCCTTTATTTTGCTAACCACTACACAATTTTAAGCTTTTCTGCAAAAAAGAAAATTTACGGTGCCCACAGAATCAAAACGAGCATGCTGCTGACTGAGCATTTGATGAATGCATCACAGCAAAGCTATAGAGAAAGGATAAAGAAAGAGGTGTAACATTTTAAATCTAGGCAGCAACATCACTGGGCTTACATTGTGAGGCACTATTTGGTGTAAGAGATACTTATTCTGCTCTAGATTGATAACAACTGTAAATTATATTTTCCACTTAGCAGAGCCTATTGACTTGGGCTGGTTCTTGTCAGGACCCAGTCTCATAACAAAGGCAGTAAATCCTGATTTTGTGCTTATTTGATAATTAATAGTGCAGCATCAGCAAAATGCAAGTATGATTTTTTTTCCTGTACAAATTACAAAAGATTGGTTGTAAGTCAGTAACTTTATGCTGAGTGTCTAAGGCACATACCGTTTTCTACGATGAGTGTAGCAGACTCAGTGGAGGTTCTGTTATGTTTGCTGAGATATGTATGCAAGGACCTCTCATCAACCCAGCATCCTTGTCCCAAAGTATAACTATACAGATATAGCTACACCAGCAACCATTTTTTACCCCCCCCCACATTGAGACACTGTTTATAGCAACGGTTTTTCCCTTATTGCTATAACAGTGACAAAAATAGGGGGGTGTGGGTATCAGTATACAAGCCAGCTATAATTATATGTTTATCATAGATGGAAAAAAGGGAAACTAATGAAAATGCCATGTAAACTTGACACTATTGAATTATTTTTCTTATCACCACCTTCCAGTATTTACCAAGGCCTAAAATAAAAACAATAGCCTTAGTCTTTACTAAGCTAGTCACAGCTCTAACAGATCGCTGTATCAGGCAAGCTTTTAGTATAGACCAGACCCGAACACCACACAGATATTAACAATGTGGTGACCCTCACAACAACCCATTGAAATGAGCAAGTGAAATCGCCTGTGTGCAAGCACAAATCAGGGAGTGAAGTCCCAATTCAGCTAAGTATGTGTTTGCCTCCAAGTATGCAAGTCTGCTTCCTCTGAAGTGATTTACAGTGATTTATATGCAGTATTAGGCCCAGGTGATTTACTGAGAAGTCAGAGGATGCTCACATGCTCTACCACAGGGACTTAATGCCTTCCACTGGGCCACATAACTCTCCCAAGAGTATCTTTGTCCTCTGTAGAGGACAACGTTACTCCACAGATGCTCACACCATTTAAGCCCTGCTAACAAACTGGAAGATGCTCTACTTTCAGTAAGGAAAACGGCTGGGCTTTGTAAAAGAATGAAGGTATTATTTATTAAATGAAAGAATTGGTTGTCCTAGTGAAAATCACAGCAATGCAATCACAGAGTTTGTATTAAGGCTTGTGTCACCTGCTTGTTGGCCCCCACCTCCCTTAAGGTGCGATAAAGCATGGACAGGATGATGCATGGCCCTATTGAAAGAACCATGCAGAGATGTTTTGACTTTGCAGTATTTCCAGTCCTTAGCCATTCTCCAAACATCTTCCATCTCCTGTCCCTTCTCACTCAGCCCTGCCACCCTCAAGCTTGTTGCTCCCCCTCCTCAGGAGCAGCAGTGACAGCAAGAGCACCCAGAAGGCTTCACACGTATTTTTATCTCTGACTCTACCCACAGTATAAACCCACTCCATGTCTGGCAATTACTTGTGTGCTAAAGCTCTCTGACTTCCAAGAACAGAAGATCCATGTGTTTTGTTAAATCTGCTGATATATGTAAGAGAAAGCCCAGGAAAGAAGTAGGTTAACAGAAGCCAGTATATTATAAGATTTCTTTCCCATAAACCATTAGCAATCAGGGTGGAGAGCTGGGAGAGAAGGGGGGAGGAAGAAAGGGAGGGAGGAAAAGACACGCAAAGGGAGGCAGGCGTGGTGGCTTTCTAATTTTCATCTTTTAAAGAAGAAAAAAAATTACAAAACAGAGAAGAAAATACTTAAAAGCAAGGTTTCCATAGGAAAAAAATATTTTATTTTTTTAAGAACAAATTCAGTTTGAAACAGATGTGGAATGTGATTTTCATAATTTTCATTTTCTGGGAACTAATTGCAATGTGGAACTAAAGCAGATTTCAAACTTATGACCGGCTAGTCTTAAAACAGAATGAAACAAACAAACAAAAACCAACCAAACGAAACAAAACAAAAAAATTGTAACTCAAGCATAATACTGTGTTACTTACAAACTGGACAAAGAAATTCTTAAATAAATATACCTGGTACACAATTTCAGCACAAATATGCGGCAATTTGGCAACCTTTTATACCTTTTCCTCAATACAGTGCAAAGGGGAATGACACTGCTTTTAAACAAGCTGTAGCTAAATACATTGCAAAATTCAAATTTTATACAAAACATCTTGCTCAGACTTTATAAAAAACCAACATTGCTCTATATACACAATCTGGTTAAGAAAAGCCATTTTTCTTGTTTTCATGTGGGATTTTTTATTATTATTTAAAAAGGTGAATAAGGCTACTGTAACACCCCAAATCCATATACAGTAAATCTGAACCTATTTACAGCATCTTCACTTAGACATGATGGTGCAAATTCCAAGTCGGTTGACTAGGGATGATCATACAAGCAAGGCATTTACAGTAACTTTTCAAAGCTGGACCAACGTCAAAGAAAGGAACAGTTGGTAGATTGTCATAATTCTGCACCAGACACAAAACAGATGCACAGTACATTTTTTTTTTTTCTTTTCAAATGGTTGCAGGTTGCTCTTGAGCAATTCATCTGATTTTTTTTTTTCACAGTTTAGTACATAACTAGAATGTAGCTAACTGATGAAGCATAGATTTAATAAAAATTGGTATCAGTAAACCCATCTTTTCCCTTCCCCCGTACACCCCCTCCCCAAAATAAAATCTTAATGACTTACAAGAGAACCTTGTATGGATGGATTCACAGAAAGGAAGGGTTGTTGAAAAGAATTACATATGTACTGTAGTTAGTCACCATGGTAACCTTCCACAGAACCATGGGTTGGGATTTTTTGTTTTGTTTTGTATCTCTTTTGGACCAACATCCCAACATCATTTTCAGGTTCAGGAAACAAAGAGTGATCATTTTTATGACAGATATTTTTTCTTTTTTTCTTTTTTTTTTCCTTGCAGGTGCTCACTGGAGGTCTGAGATCCCCAAATGCTGTTGCTACATTTTCTTTCCAAGTCAAAAAGCAAAGTGTTACCATAGTAACATGACTATGTTAGAAATGTCTATTTGCATAGCACATATAAAAGTAAGAGTTTTTTTATTTCCTCCCCAGGGTGGGAGCTGTAGGGAACAGCCATGCTAAAGAGAAAACTTTAACCTGAAACCCCCATCTACGAACCTCAATGAAATCTACAGAACACATCAGCCTGTAAGGCAAGGGAAAACACAACACACAAAATAATGCCGGCACGCCTTGTTACTGTTAAATATGTGATGCAGTAACACTGACTTCCTGATATTTCGAGCCTTATATTTCATAGTTTTCTTGTATGAGATGCTTTGGATTAATTTTTTTCTCTTTTTTTTTTTTTTTAATATGCTCCCATTGTTATTTTTGGATGGCTAATGTTTTTCCCAGAAGCAGTTTCTTTTTAGAGAAAAAATGTGTGTATACGTATATATGCATATATATGCATATAAAGACATATATATGTGTGTATTTATGTATACACACACACATATATATGCAAAATGATGACAAGTTAAGACTATTTAATTGCCGCAAAAGAATTTCACATCTTCTGGTGTAGATTCTGTGCAATCTCAAAATATATATTAGTAAAAAAAGCAAACCAAAACAAAAAAGTAAGAAAGAACAAATGAAAGAAAAACACTTTATATCCCTTGTGTTCTATACACCTATTATAAATAAAGACCTATTTTCCTTCTCCATCTCAGTGTCATAATTTATTTTATTCTTACGGACTGCAAGAGGTTTGCCATATGTGCTTTAACTTTCAACAGAGCACCAATGAACGGCTGTGTCAGTCACAGTACCTAAACTCACTGTGCAGGGACAGCACTATAGTAAACCAAAGTGTCAAAAGGCTCAGTCAGAAAGAAATTCTCTTAGAGATGAGAAAGTGTTGGGGTTTTATTTTGGGTTTGGTTTTTGGTTGGTTTGGGTTTTTTTCTTTCCACAACTTTACCAGTGACAGAATTACAGCTCATTTGACCTGTTGGCTTACAGTCATCTTGCTCAGTTTGCTCTCTGCTATTTTCTTAAACGCTTTCCCTGTGTTTAACAGAATGTGACAGTATAGCAGCTGAGTCTGCTTAAAAGTCATCCAAAGCAGACGTTTTTGCTACAGCTTCAAAGCTGTATACTTTATTGCCAGTACCACAACAGCCCTCCCCTAATCTATCCTCAGCGGCCTGCTATTGTCTTGTCCTCTCCAAGCTTGTTCACTTACTAACAATATCCCTTTGTTCTATTGTACTGAAGGTACTATTTTTTTTTCTGCACACTGGTATTTGATAACCATGAATTCCTTCAAATGCAGCCCTAATCCACTGCGTGTGTTACTGTGTCTCCTACTTGCCTCTTAAAACTTAGCATACCAAAGTGCTGTGCTACCTAAATGTGTTTTTGTTTTGTTTTCTTTTTTTCTTCCCAGCTTCTATTTCTGAGACAGCAGTATTAACTGCAACTGCAGTCAGCCCTTCCATCCATCACCCAGTTCTGCTCTTGACTTTGTTGACAGCCTAACTTTTTGGCTGGAAGGCTCCTTACTATCAAACACGATTTCTATAAATGCATTACCCATTCGAGTGAGGCTGCTGTAGCAGATGGATGGAGTGTGGATCTCCAAACATTAATGTTCGATTAGTGATTCAGGAGGTGGAGTGAAAGGAAATCTCATGTGAAGGATGGCAGAGCCCCAGTAACAGAAACAAATGGAACAGTGACAGACTAAAAGCAAGAGAACTTTAACAAGTCTTACTTAGACACCAAGGTCTGTGTGACAAATCCAGTACATGCTGAGAGAGACACACAAAAGTCAGAAGATTGCATTTCAAGCTTGATATATCCTAGAGCACCTTCGCAGGATGCCTAGAGCTATTAACATCCACAGATCACTCCATCTTCCCTTGGCTTTTGTACATGCCTGAATGCCTGCAGCACATGGCTTTGAGGATGATGAATGTAAAAACAGTACAGCAATCAGAATGGGCATCTTCTACATAAAAGTCTTCCAGCTTTTAGTGAATACTTTTTCACTGATAGGAATTCTACAGACTAGGTAAGCTGTCCAGCTCATGTCGGCTCCTGGAGAAAGAGCTGTCACCTTCTCCCCCCTGTGCTTGAGTCAATGCTAGTGCACAAGGCGTCACCACAAACTCCAACAGAAAGCATTTGACCAGCAAGTTTCCTCTACGACTCAACTGTACCACAGAGTTGGTTGCGTGTTTCTCAGACCTTGTAATAAATGTTTGCTGGACTCTGAGGAGGCATCTCTTGAACTATGTACACCGGATGTCCATAGTCGCCGCTGACCTTTTCATAGTGGGGGCAAAAGACACTGTCTGCAGTCCTTAAAGGAATGATAATGTCACTGGGCTCAGAACCATTGTTGTTGCCACTACGTTTTGGGGTGGCTAATGTACTAAGTGAGAGAGTTGTTGTGTGTTGCGGGGAATGCTTCCTGTGTCTTCTCCGGTACTTCAACAAAAGAACCACCAAAGTGATGATGATGACGATGAAAATGATGCACCCTGATGCAATCCCTGCAAATAAGGCCACCTCTGAACCCAGTATACTGGAGTGCCCAGCCTTACTGCCATCTGTGCTAGATCCTGAAAAGAACAGAAATACAATAAACAAATGTTATTGCCATGCTGCGACGCACTTACACTGCTTAAAATGTATAGAGTAAGCAACACTGGGAAGAATTAACTGACAGCTAAACTTTGACAAACCAATTACCCTGTTAGATAGCTAAATGCAAACAGCCGAAGTCAGCAATCAATATTAAACAAGACTTTGTGTCTGTTGGTCTCACTTTTGTGCTGCTCCCAAACCACCCTGTTTCATACATCATCATCCATCAGCAGCAAGGACTGGCACTGACAAGGCAGCCTTTAATGCACACCGCATCTTTTAACAGATGCTGGCCAGCCCCAGGCAGCAGAGAGGGGTGGGATACAACTGCAGGGGAAAATAACACAGAAATTGCAATTCTCAGGCCAACTGGTTCTATTCAGTGTCACACTGTTCTGCTATTTTATCCTTCAAGCATCGATTTAAGCTAAACCATTCTTAGTGCCTCTTTACACGGACTCCTCTTGCTTGCACACAAAACAAAGGAGCTTGAGGCAGTGTGGGAGACAGGCAAAATGGCTCTGGCACGTATCTGCTTGTATTAACTTACATTTTATTTACAAGAAAACACCACCACACATTTGGTAGATAGGAAAAGCTCATGTGCTGAAACACTGTTTCTGTTGAATATTTTGTGCTGTCACCCCATCATAGTATTTGTCACAAAAATTAAATGAAAGATCACTTGACCCTTTGTCACTTGAAAAGTTGGACTTCCCCATCTTGATCCTAACTCACAGGTGGAAGAGTGCTGCAGCTACCACGTGCACGTAACTGTGAACTTTTTTTCCTGGAACCTCTGTAGGAATTAGCTGAACCCTGGCCAGTGACCACTGTATCAAAGATTCATTAGCCCAGTAACTAATGACAGAATTGGCAAGGAAAACTTGCAGCCATTTGGGGAAATCCCAGAATCAACTGCCAGAAAGTTTTGCTTTCTAGCATTTCCAATTCACCAAACTTTCTTCCAGAGACCATGGGTCTTAAGAGTTAGGTTTTTTCTTGTCATCTAATGTTGTCAATGCATCCTGAAGATATTTGTTTGGAACCATGTATTTATCTTGCTTAGATAATTATTTTAGAAAAGCAAATCTTTTAATTTAGTGAAAGTCCAGCCATTCAAGTGCAGACTTTATATGGTCAGTTAAAAGATCAGGACATTAATTATAAATGCCTTAAAATAAACTTTATAAATTGCTGTCAAGAACCACTTGATAATGTATTATATGGGAAGACAGAAAGACTCATTCATCTGCCAGAATACAAAATGTAAGGCAGCATTCACCACTGTAAAGCTGCTCAGTGAATGTCCTGTCCAAAAACTTTCCTGTAAATGAGTGATATTCTCACAAGATGTAATTAACTTCTACTGCAGAGTAGAAAAGGGGAGAGAGCAGCTGTTGCCAGAACTTGCAGCTCCCAGACATTATCCACCAGAGCATTAGAACTGGCTTTTGTTTCATTTCAGTATGAAAAAAAATTGTCTTTTTGGCACTTTAATGGTAAAATAAAACACATCTGGGGACAAAGGCTGGAGCCTCACCCCAGGTACAATTGCCACCATACCCACCTGAGTGATCCTTCACAAAAGGGCTGGTGGTGGAACTCTTCCCATTGGTGCCAGCTTCCTGCTCAGGGCGCTTGGTGGGATCCGTGTGCCGGGGCAGCCCTGCCGAGTTGGGATCTGGGGGAGAGAAAGATGGCTCATGCAGCTTCAGTGCTTGATGGTAAGGAGCCTTATAAGCTGGCTCTCAGTACCTTGTGAGACACAAATGGTTTTGAACAGAAGAATCTTTATGCAGAGGACTGGGAGATACAAGAACGTAATTTTCCTTTTAAAGCAAAATGATCAGATTAGTTATTTCAGAGGTTTAAATTGTGAGGCCATCTGCAGAAACTATAGGGACTCCTGTAATTGGCAAGAAAACCTTTGCAGATGACATTCAGTTTAACTAAGGAAGCTGACTGACTACTAAACCAACCTCTACTTAGAAGAATAATTCTTTCTTCCAGCACAATAGGTTATCTATATGTGGAAAGAGACAATGAACAAAAACCTCTCTGTAATCAGAATTTGTAACAAGCAAACTATAGAAATATTAGCTTCCCTCCTTTCATGTATTTTAAATAATTCTGAGCATTAGAATTGTGGCTTTTGTTTTTAAAATAAAAATAAAAATGACTGAAACACACTATTCCCAGGTGACCTTTACTTCTAGGGACCTCTCCAATGAAGAGATCTTATTACACTAACCCTCCTTCTGTAGAAATCTGTCAGTAGCCTAGGAAGAGAAAATAGGCTTTGCTTTCAGACTAAAGGGAGGAATGACTGCACTAGACTCCGCTGGCTCCCTGTTTTACACCGTTAAAAGAAGCCTGAAAACTAAAAGGACACTGAGACTGATCAAAGTGATTTCATGAAACAGCAGATGGTCTTTACCTTGTCCAACTTTCATGAGGATCTTCATGGTTTTTGTCTGGCACACCCCTCCCTCCTGGTTATCCAGGCCCTCCAAAGACCCATTTGATGTTGCTGATCAAAAATAAAAGAAAAATAAAAATATAAAAATAAATAAAAAACAGGAAATCAACAGGCAAAGTGATGTGAACATGAATGTCTGAAAGCAGAAATCTTTCAATCTACCAGGACCTGTTCTTGTTGCTCAGGCTGACCTATGGCAGGTTGTGAAATGCTGGAAGCCAAAGGAATGAATACACTGGTAAGCCATGCAATATATACAAATGGAGGAATGTGTTATCAAGGTTTCAGATTTACCCAGTAACCTTTTTTTCTATGCACAATTGACTGACTGACTGGCTTGGCCGGAAAACACAGCACCTTGCTATAAGGGTGATGGGAGTCAGCTGAAAAGGAAGCCCTGGAAGGCTCAGAGGAGCAAAGCACTGAAAACTCACCTCTTTTTTTTTCCCCCCTTCAACAATATCTTTATAATCACCACATTACACCTGCTTCCTCTATTACAAATCTCCTGCTGGAAGAAGTGAATGCATACAAAAGACCCAGGTGAAAGCCGAGATTCTACACTGATTGGGAAACCATTTAATATTTTAAAGTACAATCTCACTTTTCTCAGCACTGGGGAGCCTCCGTGGGGGCGGGTGGCAGGGGGGAACACACTATTCTCACGGAAACCTTTGATCTCATACAAACAAATGGGTGCTTTCCCCTCTGTTTATATTGTTCACTCTTATCTAGGTGCTGGCTGGAAACACACAACCCTGCCACAAGCTGACACTGCAACGCAATTCCAGCACCAAGCACAACTCCCTCAGAGAATCCAAAACGTTGAGTCATAGTGTAGGGGTGCGCCGCTGCTGCCGCCCGAGCCAACCCTTGGTTGCAAAACCCCAACAGCTGCTGGGAAACCATTTGGCAGCTCCGCGGGTGTAGGCACTGTGGCCACCCCACACCACGCCAGGCACCATCCACTGCTGGCACGTGTGCTGGTGCCCCAGTCATGGTGGTAATGCAGACATGTCCACCAGCAGTGGACTCTGGCTTCTCTAGTTAGGGAGTGAAACGGGTTTTCCCACTCTGGTTGCCCTAGAGGTGGGAATTTCACTGTCGTTTCTTGAAGCTGTTTATTCCAGGCCCAAAACACATACAAACAGGTACAATATACACATGCACCATTACCGGGCCACCAACTGGAGAAAACAAATAGAAAATGGGATATAGCAGAGCTCAGTACTTGTCGTGGCTGTGGCAAAATATTTAAGCATCACTTTCTTGCCTTCTCCTTTCAGCTCGGGATCTAATTCAACCAGGGCTTCACACTGTTCATATCTTTGTTTTTAATTCTCCCTCCTTCTTTTTCTGCCTTCCTTGGGGATTTTCTTTCAAATGCAGCCTATGTATATTTCCTTTCTCTTTCGCAATGTCTTCCTAGCCCCACAGCAGTATTTTTCTTGCTCTAATCTTCTCTCTAGCCATAAAGATATAAACCCCATACCGCTGAACACTGCTTCCTAGCCTTTGATCTACTTCTTGGTTTTGTTCCACTTTGCCTCCTTTGTGACAAACTCAAATTACGGCCACCATACAAACTTCCCAAATTGTGCTTTCTTTTCCTAAAATTCCCTTCTCCTAAAATGTGGTCCGTCCCAGTTCCTCCCCTTGTTCCCTCCCCCCCTGTAAAAACATTACAATGGCCACATATGCAATTACATTTTTTTTTTTTTGTAACTTGCAAAAAGGCTTTTTAAAACACAGAAGAACATATTGAGTTATTTAAGATAAAAGGTCATCTGAAATGTGCCACTGCATTGCCATGCTCAGAAAATAATGGAGACATATAGTTTTGTTTTCTTTTGTTTTTTTTTTTTTTTTCCAGAGGGGAAAAAAATCAATACTAAGAACCTGTTCTGGACATAAATCAAATGTATCTTTGCTGAAAGTGTTTTTTATGACCTATTTGCCAATGTACCAGCAAAGGACATGGGAATAAAAGCAGTAAATAGAAATACCAAAGCTGAGCATCAACTGAAAGTACAACTAATAAACACTGACATTGCCTCACATTTTCTGCTACCCTTCGTTCGTTTTTTAATCAAGGTGCTGGGGGCTCACATTACCTTAAACACTTCTACTTGATTTTAATTGAATACAGTACTGCTTCTTCTTAACATCAATGCCTTTTTAGTCTTTAAAGGCCTATCCATTTAACCCACAGAGCAGGAGACCTCAGTAAGATGCAGAGGATGCAGTCTGACCTCAGTACAGAATAAGAAAGTAAGATGGCAAAAAGAATGCAAAATTACTTCAAATACAGTCTCCAAACGGGAAGGCCCAGATGTACAATGAGTCTGGTTGTGTGCCTACGAGAGCTCAATCTGCCTCGCTTGCTAGAAGAATGCTTTAGCTTTGATGTCAGATGAATGAATTTGCAGAAGTATTCACTTTTTCCACTGTTCTTCAAGGGGTTTTCACAAAAGCCTATGTTATAGCTCAGAGTACAGACTGCCACGTCCCAAGGAACAGGGGATTTTCAAAGAGGTGCATTTCAGTGACAAAGCAAAGTTTCCATCTCAGCTGCTCCCTGTAATTAAACCGACAATTACCCAAGGCCACTGGAAGAAATTATGTTTCAGAATTTATTAAGACTATTGAAATACAACCTCACATATCCCTAGTGTACCAGGAACAAAGTGGGCAGTTTTAAGCACATCATTTCAAGCTTTGAAAAGCTGCACTGAGAAAAAGCAGCAATCTGGGACATCAGAGAAAATATAGTTTCAAATATAGTTTCATACTGCTAATGCCCCTTGACAGTTCAGTGTACAGAAGTCAAACAAGGGAGTGAGCACAAAATATTCCTCAAACACTCGCCACTGCCTTTCTATACTGATCTCCAAATGAAAATTATACCCACTATCATGTAGACTCCTCCACCGCACTCTCATTTCTGCATCAAAGTGACCCTGTACCTGGAGCTCTACTCACAATGAAAGGATATTTCAAAAAAAACCACCAGTGTCTGTGATAGGTGTTTTGGGTATAAACACAGAAACATAACACAATCTTCTTGTGTCTAAAACGGAACAGCTACTCCCCGGTGTGTTTGTACGATCAAAACCTAGACCTTCCCTCCAGTTTATTTTTATATACATATATAAAAAAGAACAGTTTGTACATTTTTTTTTTTTAAATAGGTTTAAAACGTGATAGATTTTACATACAGCCCTGTGCTAAGAAGATGAGATACTCTTTAAATATTGACATTAATAAACATCATTAATGACTGACACAGCTTCTCATGAGTATTAAATGTTCTCAGGATCCCACGCCACTTTGTATTAACACAGCAACACATAGGAAACTAAATTCAAGTACGATGTTGCTAAACAGGTAGCAAAATATTTTTAAATCTTTTGATGGATAGGTACCTCTGATTTTCTGAGACCCATCTTGTTCCACTGGTGTCAATTACAAAACTAATAATTACAGTCAAAAGCACACTGAATTATTCAGTTGACAGTTTAACCACACCTACAAATAAACACATATAATTGCCCTAAAATCTCTAATAATTTTAAGACTTTCTGACAAAATCATAATTTATAGGCAATACTAACAGCAGCCAATCAAAAATGATGTTTGAGCTCTGCGTACACAGACACTGTGTGTCTGCATTCCTTGAATACATCAGCAGCTGCCATTTTATAAGGAATTTAAGAGATGGGTTTTCAACTTTCAGAAAAAATTGACTAGTTATGAAATTATGGTTAAGAGTCTGCTGATACACACTTACTCGAGAAGCTAGTATAGATTTTCAGTTTCATAAAACAGTGCCTTAACATACCCTCTCCTTTACACAAGAAATGAAATTATTCAGACCAAAGGATTTCATTCCAGCTCTGTCTCTTCTTCAAAATATGTTATTAAAAAAGACAAAAAAAAACCCAAAACACAACAACAAAAAGCCAAAAAATACCCACCCCCAAAACCTGCAAGTCATGTAAATCAATGTATAATGTTTTACATTTATTTGTTTTTAAAACTTCACAAGTGTTATTTACTGTTTGAAATACATTAGTCATAAATGCAGAGGCAGGGAATCAGTGAGCGAAACAGAGTCAGCTGACAAGAATAGTTCCTGGCTATGACTCTTATACAGTCCCCATGGAGAGGAAGTAATATTACATTTTAATATGTCTTCATTTGATTGTTATTACTCTGCCTCCCAGGAGGCTAAGCCACTGCATGGATCTTGGCTGTTTCCAACCTATCAGGTTGGTAACATTGCTCTAATCAGATGGAGAATTAAGCTGCTGGATTTGTGCCTGTATATAGCTTTTCATTCACAAAGAGATTACAAATGAAGGCACAGTCACAAAAATTCAACTTCCTTCACTCCTAAAAACCCACATTACAAAATGAAAAAATGCCATCACAATTACTTAAAAGAAAAACAGCAGACAAAAATCTCAGCCTCGTAATTCTGCCACAATTATTACCCATACTTTTATGTTTTAGAATTATGAGAAACATTACCTACTTGCAAATTAAATGTTATGTCCTTTGAACCAACACTACATAGCTAAAGAAAGAAATTATGAACATCATACTTAGTTTTCCTGTGACCTCTCCTGTTTCCACAGACTGTAAGAATGAATGAGTGATGCCAACTGATGGGTGAGGGCAAAACTGGTTTAGCCCCCCCCCCCCTTATTGTGCTGACAATACAAGCCATTTGGCCATGTATTAAAGGCATATCATTGACGAGGTCATCAAGAATTAATTGCTGCTGGTATGGGCCTGTTAATAGAAAAATGAGAATTACAAGTTTCTTTGGGGTAGATCAGTACTGTCTGATGGTGGTGATTTTCACCTTTTTTTTTCCTTAAATACTGCTTGAATTCAGCATCAGAAAACAGGTTTTTCGAAATCAGAGCTAAATAAAATCCAATAACCCTACCCGCCTCCAATTTTCCCCAGCTGTGTTTAGAAATGAAATGGAAGAGCCTGAACAGCAGCAAAAATCCATGAAAGCTTTAGATCTAACAGCAGTAAGAAGTTATTCTTAAAGCAAAGCTGCACTTGATCTCATATGCACTCACAGGATTACTAAGCGCATGTAAAGTTTTTGAGGGTTTTTTTATTTTACTAAGTAATAGAACACTATTTTGGTCAGGCATTGTGCATTTGTCCTCTGACTGCTTTCATCTGCTTTTGGTCCTTTTAATGACTGTCTTAGCAAAGCACCAAATAAATACTTCTTCTTTCCCATAAATTATCTAAATTTATGGGACAGATTTAAGAACACCAGAAATCACACACTGCGAAACCACGAATCACAGATCACAACACAGAGGTGTTTCTAGACCAGCCAGGGATGAAGAACAAGGCAGCTGAGGTAACAGAGTGTTTTAATTAAATGAAATGGGTTTTTTTTCCTTACTCCACTTATTAGCAATGCCAGACCTACATGGAGATCTGAAACAAATGGAAAAAATTGTTCAGGACACTCACCAAAGAACAGGTATAGCTTGGCAAACACTTGGTAAAAGCTTGAGTGAGCTGCAGAGAGTTTAGAGAAAAGATACACACACCAATTTCTACTACCAGCTACTAACGGTTTACCCTTACTTTTAGTGAGACTGACACTGAACCCTTCACTTGAACAAAAAAAAAAGAAGAAACTGTCTTCCAGAATTTAACTATCAGCAGTGTGAAACCTGGACTGTAAGAGCTAAAACTTAAATGCATAATGGATAGTTGCATGGAGTACTGTCACTGTGTTGTCTGTGTTGCTATCTACAGACAATAAAATCACACCCTAACTTTTCCACCGATCTTACAGAGAGTCTTTAATACAAAAGATTAAAACCTTCTGAACTGGCTCAATTAATACAATTTAGGACACCAAGACAGTCATGAAAAATGTGTAAAAATGGTCTATCAATAATTTTGCAGTTTTCTAACCATGTCTGGTTTTCATTTGTCCTACTTGCAAAATCAAGGTGGAAGCAGGATTTTGAGTTTCTCAACCTAAAGGCCTTTCAGAAACTCTCATTCTCTCAGTCTTATTCCACACATTTCTTCAAATCAAGTTTTTCTCTTAAACTAAAGCTTATAGAGTATTTATAAATACTGTTGAAGTCAGCCTTTTTTCCCTCTATCCACATATGAGGCGACAGTTTCATGTAAAGAAAAGGACAAGAATTATCCCTTCTTTTCCACTTCTCATTCTTGTTGTTTTTTAAAATTAAGTCCTATGTTGTATGTCTCAGGATTTGTATCTAAACAGTATCCACAGATAGTATTCTGCACAAGTAAGCAATGCCCTCCCCAGTTAAGCTAAAACCAGAACTAAATGAAGTAAATAAAAAACAGGCCTCTTCTTACCTGGAAGAAGACAGAGGCTTTACAGGGAAACCTTGTGATTAACATTGCTAACTACTGCTCTAAAACATATCTTGTCCAAAGGCAAACTGTGTGACTTGCGTACTTAGATGAGACTCTTGATACAAGGGTCTTTATATAATTCCCCACAAAAGTCTCCATTTGTGGAGGACAGAAGCAAGACAGGGCAATCAGTTCTGTGCTGCAATATACCTTACTATATACCAGTTGGTTAATTCCAGGCACACTTCCGGAAATCCACAGACTCTCCCTTCCAGTATCTCATACCATCCAACTGAGAAGGACCGCCCAAGTATTAAGCACAGAATAGGGACAGAGTTCTTGTAAAGTATCCTACATTCAGAATGATTTTATTAATTCCAGGGAGACACAGCATCATCCAAGAGTACAGGTGGTAAATAAATAAATAAAGTCCTTTATGTTAACAAAGTCATAAAGGGAAAAGGAGCGAGCAAGATACAGTTGGAAAGCATCAAAAAAGCTGTTGAGCTCTGACGAGCTTCTGTTGCTTATCATTTTAAAAACAACACCATTTTATCTCTTGGTTAAGGAATACCACAGTTGAAGTGCACTAAACAGCAAACTATTGGCTGAATAATTATCTATTACAGAAGGTCACAGCATCCACCCACAACAAAATCCTACTTGCTTCAGTGCAAGTTGTCTTGGAGTAATTTAGAGATTATACAAAAATTAAAAAGCGTCTCAATATTGTATCCCTATGACTGACAATTTAAGTCTTTCATTACAGTTAAACATTTCTAAAAGTATTTCAGCTCCATATTTCACATACTCTGAGAAATGTCAGATAATGATCTACTGCACACATGGTTGCTTCTAGTTTACATAAACAAATTATATATTTGAGAGCGCTGAAGTAACTGTGGCAGATGCAAGCCCACTAATTATGATGTATTCAGTGTATATCAGAAAGTATGCATCTAAAGCAGATTACTAGCTAGTTAACTTCACCAACCACAAACAGGTATTTTGCATAAGTTTATCCTTTCTCCCAGCACACTACTGGCAGAAGTCTGTCATGGATGGGGAGCAGTATCTCCCCACCACCACAACAAGCTTTGCTTAACAGTTCAGCTGAACAGAACTAATAGAATTAGTTAGCATTCAAGTTACACTGATTATTGTTAATGACAAGCCAGCTTGCTCGAACAAAAGCAGAAGCTTTAACATTAAGTGAGCACCTATTTTTCTGTATTGTACAAACCCTACCCCACTCTTGAAGAATGTTCATCTGCCTTGAAAATCTCTCTGCACAAGTCTGTAGCACTTGGATAACGAAGGGTTATAGTGAAAGTTCATATTAAATAAATAACAAACCTCTTGCTCATTCTACTGTCACTAATTGCATGCAATGATATTAATGACCCAGTAATTGCTATACGAGTAGCACTGAAGTGGAAAACATCACTTTGAGGCAGAGTTCATCTCTAGGTGGTAGGACTTCACCAGTGACTGAATTAATGCCTAGTGACAGTTTAGAATATAACACTATAGATGAAAAATGTGCCAGTCTCATGGTCAGAACAATTTAGACGGACATGATGTTATCTGCTTTGACCACACAGAGTCCAGAAGTAACCCTAATAAAGTGCCACATTCAGAGTCTGCCCTATAGATGAACCTCATTTTTTTCAGGGGAGATGCTCTGCACTACAACAATCTAGAGCAATTTTCCACATGTTTGCTTCAATAAAAGAATACCTTCATCTCCTGCTTTTACATCAAGCACAACAAAAGTGTGCTTTATTGCAAAACACAAAAAGCTATTTACATCATCTAACTATCCTTCAGCAACACAGAGTTTGGCACCTTAGTACTGAGATCAATTATGATACCATGGGATGACTGTGTGTTTGGCAAAGATGATCAGAAGTAAAGCACTGTTTTGATTGCAGTATGCTTATGTTTGTGTTTAGAGCTTTGGAATACCCATGGAGCAAAACTTAATGAGGGAACATTGCTGAAATAAAGCAATGTGACTTTCCAAGGTGCTACAGGACCTCCAGTTCAAATACTCACTGTAAGAAATTAAGGGGTTTAGCTTTTTTAGAAATTATCACATAGGCACATCTCAGTACATTTTAAGAAACTCTGATGGGATGAGAATGTTAATCGAGCAGTGTGTGAAATTTTGAAAAACTGTAATTAAACAGGAGAACCGATACTTGTAATAATTATGTTCATACGTATTTTAATATTTCACTAGTGTTTTAGTAGTATAACATTATTAAGTTTTCTTTTTAATTTTTTTTTTTTCCCTTCTGCTACACAAATTGTTTCAAGAATGTCTTTATTCTGCTACCAAATCTGCTGTGGCAGCCTCTGGATGGCAGGTGGAACTGAGTTTCAACACAGGCTGGGGCCAAACACCTGGAAAGCAGATTTGCAGAAAAGGCACTGGACTCCTGGCGGACACCAAGTTGACCATAAGCCAGCAATGTGCACTGGCAGCAAAGGCAGTCAACAGCCTCCTGGGCTGCATTTGGCAGGGCACTGCCAGCAGGCAAATGGAGGTGATCCTTCCCCTCTACACAGCACTGGAGAGGCCACCACTGGAGTGCAGGGTGCAGTCATGGGCTCCCAGTACAACACAGACATGGACTTAAGGAAGCAAGTCCAGTAAATGCTTATGGAGATGATGAAGGAACTGGAGCATCTGTACAGGACTTGGGACTGTTCAGTCTGGAGAAAACAAGGCATGATGAAGGAACTGGAGCGTCTGTACAGGACTTGGGACTGTTCAGTCTGGGGAAAGGCAGCTAAGGGGGATTTTACCTATGTGTATAAATACCTGGTGAGGAGAGTAAAGAAGGAAGAGCCAGACCCTTCTCAGTGGTGCTCACTGACAGGACAAGAGCCAATGGGCACAAACTGAAATACAGGGAAGGCTGTTTAAACCTGAGAAAACCTTTTTAAATGTGAAGGTGACAGAGCACTGGACCAGGCTGTCCAGGCAGAATGGAGTCTCTATCCTTGCAGCTCTTCAAAATTCAGCTGGACACAGTGGTCCTGGACAACAGGCTGCAGTTCAGCCTTCTTGAGCAAGGGACTAAATCTTCTCCAGAGGTGCTGTCCAAAGTCAACCATTCTGCAATTCTGCAATCAACTGCACCGCTGTGGTCTAATGCATTTATGTGCTAACATGAAATACTTGAAAAACAAATCCTTCCTAGTTTCCCTGGCAGGATTTGGATTCAGACTTCTGTTTCTCTTACAGCAGCTCAGTGAGCATATAAGGACTAGTCTGCTGCTGTGGTTATTTTTGCTGTCTTCATCTACTGAACAGAAAACAGATAAATCATGCTAACAAAGATCCGAACATGCTTTTTAAAAACAGCCTTATCAGCTTAGTACTGACTCTTCTCCAAGAACTTCTAAGACCTCCTTAAGCCTAATCCTGCTTTTACTCACAGAAATATTTGCATGATTTCCTTGGAACTGAAAAAGAGCAACTGGAAGACTGCCCATTCAGGGTTAGTTTTATAGTCTGATTTATCAGAAATAAATCCTGGAATATTCTTACTCCAAAGCTTCCAGGATTGACTAAAGTCAGGAAAGAAGGTCCAAGCTGACATTTAACCCTGTTTTTCAACCATTTCAACCTTGTGTTTTAGTTAACACAGTCCTCAGACTAAAGTACATTTCCCTCCAATCCAGCTATGTAAAGACTTTAATGAGACAAATATTTTCAAGTATTTAAAATCAATTTCATTAAATCCTTTATAAATACTTACACAGTTTCTGGCCTTTTAAGACTTAAAATACTGTAATATGTAACAGATACTATATGAGCAACTACATAAAATAAAGACTGATGATCCCACTTGATGAGATAAATACTCATTACCAAACTTAGGGACAAAGTGAGAGTTAAATGCATTTTAGTATGCTAGTGTGCTTTTCCAATATTTACAATATTTTTAAATTATGAGGAACTATTAAAAAAAGAGAAAAATAAACAGTGACTAAAAATATCGAAAAGCTTCTTATGAAATTTTAAAACCGGTTTAATTCCCGAGTATTTCCTGAATAATTCTCTGAGTAATTACTCTTTATTTTAATCTGATTCTGTATCTATATGGAATACTTGGGAACGTGGGGGAGAATAAATGTATTTTTTCACTAGATGCCATCAATTAAAAAACTGAGCATTCCTCTTTCATTTCCTTCCCTTAGGAATAAAGAAATAACAGATTTTCTGCTGAACTATCTCTGTCTACTTTAAAGGAGATAAACGGTTGGTATTGCCTAGGTAATGACACCAAATATGAACAAAGTCCATCAATCTAAAATAGCCTTATTCTCTTACAAGACCTATGTGGTCTGGGACAAAACCCCGAAGGACCATGACTCCATTAATCCTGTAGGTCTTAAGACTCTGTTAGAAATCTGAAGCTGCACAGTGACTTTTTTTCTCCAATAATATTATTTGTTTGAGCTGTATTTATATTTCATTCAACAAGAGCTAAGTGGTATTGCTGATATATCCCTTAAAAGACTCTCAGCAAAGTCAAAGACTGACCTTTGGATATCATTTTACACTAAAAAGAAATCATTTATCTACTTTTCCAAGGAAGGAGGAGGAGAAGGGAAAGAAAAAATGTGATCTTTGTACAACTGGAATCGGTACGGCTATTATCATATCAGATTTCATTACCATGACCACCACCAAAAAAATAACAGTTGATTGTGGGACCACAGAGTCTTTCACAAAAAGCATGAAAAATGTGTTTGCTGCAAAACAAATTTAATTGAAATTCTGATAGCGTTTGTCTCCTGGTTTGGCTAGTTTGGAATTCATCTCCAAACAAAGGAAACCCTACTGTTTCCTTTTGGGTAGCTCTTACTAGGTGTTTGGGAGGTCACAGGGGGCTGTGGACTGAAACCTGCCTCAGAGAGGTGTCAGAATGCCCATACAGACAGATTAGCCAGCACTTAAACTGTTTGGTCAGAATACAGAAATAACATTTTAATGCAAACCTATCTGGCCACACAAAGAAATTTCTTCCTCCCGGCTGAGCCGTATTTCAGGGCACAATCTATATTGTCCTTTAATGTGTTCTTCCTCAGACAGTTATTGCCCTTTAATTGTAACAGAATGACAAAGTGAAAATATAAAAAGCCTTGTGACTTTTTTCAAACCCATCTAATGCAAAAGTTTCAGAATGACTGTTTCAATTTTAAAAGCCACAGTACTCTTAAAGCAGTTATCCACAATGCATTGCTACTAGCTAGTATAAACTAGTCAGGGATCAAATATATATATATGTATTTTTTTTTTTTAATTTAAGGCAGAGGCCAATTACGTAAGTGGGTCACTTGAAAAAAGTTGACAAAAAACATTTAAGGAAAGCTGCTTATTCAATTTTGCCAATGTCAAAGCCAAAAGGCATCATTAGCTCAGCAACCTTGGCTAATGGGGTCCAGGCAGAACAAGCAGTTGAGAGGAACCTCTTCTAGGACCATGTATAAACCCATCCCAAGGCTCAGGCCATTCTTTTACAAATTTTGAACAGGTGCAGGCTTCACTACAGGTGGTTTATTTTTTTAATGCTGATGATGCTAGCCCATAATCTTCATTTTACTTATTCAAAAGAAGGGATGAAGTGAGGAGAGTATGTGCTTGCTTGGCCAAGCTATGTCAGGAGCGTGATGGTGCTCCAAGGCAAGCAGCACTGCTCCCTTCCCTCTGTTGTAGCTTCCTGCAAGCTTCTCTTCCCCAGGGCGCTTCCTCACTGCAAACCCAGGGTACCACAGTGCGCTCTCTGTGCCCTCTGACTAAAGGCCAGGTTTGACTGGGAAGGATTCAGGACAACTCCTGTTCACCCAAAGTAAACATCTTTGGCATATTATATATGCTTATACTATGCTAACACATTTCCTTCCTTCTCTCCCTGCATCTGAGAGAGGCACTGAAGCACTTACACCATGAGCCAAGTACTTGCAGATCAATCCCCAAATACTGAGAAGATACTCATTGCTCATTCCAAGTAATCCACAACAGCAGAAAACTATACTTCATTCCCTAACCATGCAAAGACATACAAAGACTTTAATGCAAACATCAGAGTTGCAAATCTGCACACTCTTCTTGTGCTTAACTTTGCCCTTCACACAGATATTTACATTGTTGGGCATGATGTATTTTCCTTCACACATCTGATTAAAGATTTCCTTAGAGACTTATGATATGTTAGCTAAATGGTCGCATATTTTAGGAAAATCTAACATTAATACTTCTGAGATCTCAAGTACATTTGACCTTCTCAAGTTCTGCTGAAATCAGGTAACTGTAGGAAAACGAATCTATTAATTTCCCAGGAACAAAAAATTGATGATGGCAAAGAATAGAAAAGCCAGGACACTCTATTACATCATTTAATCACTTCCACAATACCATTCAGTATCATCTTTCCAAGTACTGCTGTTCACAGAATTAACCACTTTGATTCTGATACTCATATTAAGGAATATTTTGTCAAGAAATGGATTTGATTATTTTTGAATTAAAGTACCATTAAATCTGAAAACAGGTATCTCAGAAACTCATCTACACTTTTACTTTTTTAAAAAAATGTGAATTGTGGAATGAGAAAAGTAGCATCTTTATACACTTAGACCTTGGGAAGTACTGACCAGAAAACATCTCCTGCTATACCTATTATGAATACATCTGGATGATATAAAAATTATGGCTTGAAGAATTCCTGCACAACCACATTTCCCTAAAGGTACACAGGGTTCAGGAAGCTGCTTCATCCTGCGTTATAATTCCTCATCCCAAAATGACTAACCCTAATCTGTTAGGGTGGTGAGTCACTGGAATAGGTTGCCCAGGGAGGTTGTGAATGCTCCATCCCTGGCAGTGTTCAAGACCAGGGTGGACGAGGCCTTGGGTGATATGATTTAGCATGAGGTGTCCCTGCCCATGGCAGGGGGGTTGGAACTAGATGATCTGAAGGTCCTTTCCAACCCTAACCATTCTATGATTCTATGATTCTATGAACAGAGAGTTCACGGTTTAATACAGCTCCACAAACCACATGCTATTACCTTAGAAAAACAAACCGTGTTTTCAAATAATGGCAAGATGATAAAGGCACATGATGATGCACAAACTATTGAAGGTCTGACAACAGCCTGCCAGCATAAACAGCGTGAGATTAGGCTACAGACACAGACATAGTAAGCACTACAAAGATGCTGGGCTCAGTGAACTCTTGAGTCATGTTTGTTTGATGCCCCTTAGTCAGGGGATCACAAGATCCTAAAACACTTCAAAATCAAAAGCTGGCACATAAAATGCATCATTGCTTTCACTTCATAGCACCCTCAGACCCCTCAAAAACCAGCAAATCAAGACAAAACTCAAAACTACCAAAGGGAAGGGAAAGGAAAGTAAAGGGGAAGAGGTAAGGGAAAGGAAAAAGAGGCAGCGGAAGGGGACAACAAAAAGAGGAAAAAGGGAAGGGAAACGGGAAGGGACAGAATCAGAGTTGGTGGGAGACCCAGTACCCCTGTTAAATTACAGTCTGGGAACAGAGATGTATGCAAATGATTTATGGCCTGATTTGCATACATGATTAAGATGTATTATATTACTAGTAGAAATCACAGTAAATGTCCTAACTACCAGAACTTGCATCTGACAAGGCTGCGCCAGGGTCATGAGCTTTTGAACACAAGCTGCTAAAATCCTACCAGCTCCAGTATCTCTGTAAAATAGCGTCCTAGCTGAGCCCTGGCCTAGTTTTCCCTCTTAGTGTTTCTGAGACCAACATCACTGAGTTCATTGTTTTCTCCCTGAATGACAGAAAAGCATTTTAGCTTTAGGATGGCTGGGTTTTAAGGATTGGGTTTTCTTTGTCCAGCATATTAAAATGCATGGGTAGCCTTGATGCATCTTGGTCAGTATGCTAGCAATACAGTGATAGATTAGCCATTTGATTATGCCAGAATGAGCAGGGAACGTAATATCCTAAGGCACTCCAGTATTACTGCAAGGCCAGTGTGATTTCCAAGGCATTAGGCTGAAGGCTGGGAAAGTTCTTTCAACCACACTATACTGTAATCTTCCAGGAAATGCAACGTCTATTATACCTTACTGCTATAATGAAATAATTATACAAAACTAATGAAAATGAGACATATTTAATAATTCTCTGGGTAAATCCATGACATAGATATGACAGAACTGTCAGGGTATCAGAAAGCTCAATTTGTGCCTATAATTTTCAGCTAATAATTGTAACAGTGCCATTTGTTCCTCTAAAGCTGGTCTGCTGTGAATGTTTTTAAAAGCAGCACTCAATACTGAACACATTTAATTATTAAAGGCAACTATTTGAGCATGGTCATTTTTATGCTATACATTTTCACTGGAATTACACACTATTTCTCAACATCTAATCTTGCAGTTTTTACCCTGGTAAATCTCATTGGATTTCAGTGGGAATTTTGTCAAAGCTAAATGCTGCGTAAGTGGGATCAGGTTTCAATACACCCCTTGACTGAACAGAAAGTGCCTATATTAAGCGATCTATTTGTCAAACTTTAAAAACAAAAAAATGGTGTTTTTTTTCTCTCACAACTGTTACTTAGTAATTTCTGTATTTAATATTTAATGCAGTGAATTCTTAGTTTCTGTGACATTCAACTTGTTTTATACACAGCGTGTCTGTGTACCATTATGCATGTAACTGTGAAGTGAGCATTAATTTATATTAAATGCATTTCCATTTCCATTTTAAAAGTACTTGCTCAGAGCACTTGTAAAATTACCATTATTTTTAACTATGAAGTTAAGAAATATTTAGAGACATTACGTAAAACAATTATCAGCCCTCCAATTTTCAAGGAGGTGATAGAAATGTGTTCAGGGACAAACTTTTTAGCAGGGTCTGTTGTGACAGGACAAGGAGTAACGTTTTTAAACTAAAAGAGGGTAGATTTAGACTAGATATAAGGAAGAAGCTATTTACAATGAGGGTCGTAAACCACTACAACACGTTGCCCAGAAAGGTGGTAGATGCACCATCCCTGGCAGTGCTCAAGGTCAGGTTGGACCTTGCTCTGAGCAACTTGATCTAGTTGAAGATGTCTCTGCTTATTTCGGGGGGGTGGAACTAGATGACCTTTAAAGGTCCCTTCCAACTCAAAACTATTCTGTGATTCCATGAAGTAAGATACACCAGGATCGTACTTCTTTGTAACTGCAGAAAAGGCAGAGCAGCGAATTTGTCCACCTCCTGCTGGCCGGTGATCCTTGCTCAAGACTTCAGAAGTCCCCATGGAGCTAAATGAGACCCGCAAGCTCATTTAGTATTGTAACGACAAAACCTAAACTAGTGTAAATCGTTGTACTGCTGAGGTCTCAGCTTATGCTAACTCCTGATTCACATCATTAACTTTACACATCATAAGTAATTTGAATCACTAAACACAGTGGTTACCTCCAGACTTGTTTTCAGCTATAAATCCCTGATCAGATTAAATCTCACACAAAGTTTATCTTGCTGGACACAGGCCTGTGTCACACACATTCTTTTTATAAGGCCAGGCCCATGAAAAGAGAGGAAATTCAAGATCATGCTAGTCTAGGTTTTGTCCAAGAACCCTCCTAGCTATTATACAGACATGGCATGTATGGACTGTAGTTAGTCATGCTCAACTAGAACCCACCAGTAACCCTTGTGGGGAAGTTACATGGTCAAAGTTGGCACCAAACTGACTAAAGGTGTTTCCTGTTAGAATCCCTGGATCACTTAAGAGTAACAGCCAGCCATCTCACATAAGATGCCTCAGCTCAGAATGTCCACACCACCCTAACCCTGCTCCTGGTACAAGAGCATTCAAGTGTAAAGCCAATAGCACTGTGAGCAGGAAACACGTCACAGCTTAGCTGCTGTGAGCAGGAAACACATCACAGCTTAGCTGCACACAACTTTCAATGTGAATACAGGACGCAATACATGCACAGGAGAAGCCCTTTACAGGCGCAGAAGTACAATCTAATCTGGTTTACACAAACCAAGCTAAAAAGAGACAGAGGCCCCATGGAAGTCAGGAATAATGTCAAAAATATGCTGACAAGAAAATATTTTCAAAGAAAAAAAACCCCAAACCCATTCACATTCTTTTTAGTATGCTTGTAATCTACAAGACAACACACAAAAGAACAATTATATTTAAAGGAATCAACAAATTTTGAACTTACATATGACGTAATAATCTTTGTTCTTCTGAAATTCCAGGCCCCAGAGATTAGGACTGAACTCTTGAAACTTGATGGTAAACTTAACATCTTGATCTGGCTTGGCACAGTTGAGTAGAGGTGTATTGTCCTTTTTAATAGCACAGCTATCTGCTTGGTCTTTATCAACCATGTAGACCTTATAATATTCATACTGGCCAACTGTTTTAGAGTCCACCTTTGGGCATATAATATCCAGTTTGTCTCCTATCTGTGGATATAGTACCAATCCTTGTCCAGGAAGGAATCTGAAACAGGAAAAAAAAAGGAGGGGAAGGATATGGGAGGGAGGCGGGAAAGATATGGGAGGGAGGGGAGGAGGTGGAAACACAGGGACAAAAAAAAAAAGAAAAAAAGAAAAAAAGGGAGGGAGGGAGGGAGGGAGGAAGAGAAAAAGGGAAAATGTGAGACACTTGATAAGATCGCATCCAGAATAGTAGCAATTGCAGTGGACAGAAAAGAACAAATACACAGTTTCCAAAACCAAAATGACTGAGGCAAACCAGATCTTAATAATCTGGGCCTGACTCAATGTCAACAAGATGTTTATACAGATTTTGGAAATTACAGATGGATTAAGTCTTCTAATCCTTATCCCAGTTTTGGGAACTCTATTAGGTTTTATGTCTCTGGCAGGCATTGCTGTTTCTTCCACATTTGGCCATTTACAGCAGCTAGTACAACATCTGGTGTTGTACTAGCTACAATCCTGTTTTTCAGCTTTCGTAACATTTCTACTATTCTTGCACATAACTTTGCTATTTTGGACATGGGAGGATGACGAGAATAATTTTTTCAAACCCCCTAAGGAGCCACGCGGGAAGGGAAACAACTTAGACATTAAAATTTAACAACATATTAAGATACTGATTGATATTGCCAGTGGAAAACAAAGGAACGTCAGTCACTCACCAGGATCATGCTTACAGACCTTGGGTAGACAGAGATCTACCTGACCCAAGGATCCCACATGCTTCCGATAAAACACTTTCGCAAGACAGCATGACTGCTATACTTCAATTTCTTCTCTCCAGCTCTACCATCACCATCGTTATTTCTTGTGATGTAAGTGGAACATGTGTGTGCTTTTGCCTTACTGCTGATGAAGACTTCTTATACAAACTGGCAGTGAGCTTTAATGTTTGGCGTTAGACTCGATATTGTATCTATCCTACTTGTATTAATTAGTAGGCAAACCTCACCACTTCTTCACAAAAGAAAAATATAAATAATTACTTATAATATTGATTTATCCACAAAACGAGAAACCTTGCTCTCACAAGGACAAAAGCCACAGCAGGTCTGTTTGTTTCTCTGTAAGATATATTTGTTCCAATTAAGGCCAAGAAGTGCATGTTTTAGAACTACAGCCAACGTCCTCGAATGCACAGACCTAAAAGACTGACTTTCTTTCCTCTTTCTCCCGCCTGCCAGCCTTTTCAAAGATCTTCCTTAATGGAGAATCGGCCTGAAAAAAACAACTGAAACAACGGCTGCCTAATGAACATCCTTCTCCAACTGCTAGCATTTAAACAGCACAAGTAGTAAATCTAGCTTATTCACAGTCAGCCTTCCTGGAAACTTTAAATTAAGAGTATTAAGGCCCAACCAGAACAAAGCTCTAAGCGCTGATGACCTTCAGTCTCTGGCTTGACTAAAGGAGCCCACCAGCATGTAGTAGTGCTAGGGCAGAACTTACCAAGTTAGAGAAAATGACAATGCAACACCCCAAATTTTGAGTTCATCATTTAAAACTGCTTGCTCCCACACAATGCAAGTTTATGATCTGTGCTAATTGAGTGGGATTATTTTCACTCACAAGGCCTGTGCAAGAATTATATTTGTTGTGAAGCAGCACATAGCAGGACAAAGACATGTAATTACAGATTTAGGGAAAAAGAACAATGAAATGTTATGGCAAGAAAAGGGGCTGTTGATGTATAAATCACTGCACTCTTTTGTGCCATGCAACGTGATTTCCAGGCTACAGAAGCTAGGCTTGGCCGTTGCTGTTCAAAATGAGAAGCACTGGAGGCAAGGAGAAGCCCCACCTCCTCCTCCAGTTTTTGGACATGCCAAAAGAATGCAGTGACTACCACCTCCCAAAATCTGAAATGGTGAAACAAAGGGAAAGGTGGAAAGGCAGGAAGGCATCCTCCTCCAAATCACCAGCCTGGTAAGGGATGACAGACGGAGAGGCTAGCTCTGCAATGATGCCAAGGAAGTGGTGGGAGGAAGACCCCAGCCAGCAAATGTTCCCAAGGGAGCAGCCCAGATCCTGATTCGGGCTCTCCTCGGAGACTGGCTGACCAGGAAAAAGGGACAGTTTCTGAGCTAACCTCTATCACCTGTGACTGACTTTACCACCTTATCTTGACCACAGACACATTCTACTTTGCTCCTGCACAGCAGTGTTGTATGAGAAAAATGAAAATTACTTGTATTCCCTCATGTACACGACAGGATAAAGGCTGGTTGCTGTATGATCCCACTGCTCTAAATATTTCTTCTTGCCAGTAATTCTTCTTCACATAATGGGAATATGTAATATGAAACACACAAGATTTCAGAGACCAAATCAATTTAGATTCCCATGCATAACAAATACAAAATTCATATGACCTAAAAGCTGCCCTGAAAAACAAAAAACACTGATTCTAATTTTAGGTTTTGTGTATATATGTACACGTGTAATGAAGCACCAGTGGCACACATTCCCCAGCGGCATACATACTGCATGCAAACTCTGAGCACAAACAGGATGCGTTCACAGAGACAGCGTGCCAGGCAACCCTCAGAAACAGCTACCAGAGAAGAAATACACTTGTGTGCCTTGGTTAAGTAGCCAGGAATTGCCCCATAAAAGGTAGAGGACAGAATCACCCCCAACAGACAGCTAAAACTACATTTTATAAGAGCTTTAAACTGATATACTCATTAGACTTTATGGAAGGGGAATAGTCTTGCTATGGCTACAAGTCTGTGCAGTTTTAGAACTAAATTTGGTATATCTCCTTCCACTTGAGTTTCTGAACTTGCAGGATCTAATGTTGATGGGATTAGGAAAGAAAAAAGGCTGAAAATGAAAGGATTAATCTTAGAACTTGATTGTATTCAAATTCTTTCCACAGTTTGCACTTTTGATTGTGATCTCTACAAGAAAGATAGTTTTCCAATTTACTTGCCTTATTTCCTTACAACAATAAAGCACAAATAGGGATGGAGAGAACATAAAATTTTCACCTCATACCTTCCAGTTCAACCACAAAATTTACAGTGGCCGATTAATAGTAGGCATGATTATTATTCCTGCATCTGTGTAGTACTTTTGCTACTATATTTTCATGGAGACGTTAAATAAACCATTTGCTGGGTACTAAGCATTTTTTGAAGTTATTTATTAAATGCCAGGGGGATTAAGACTACAGTTTCATGACCTTAATTTTGAAAATCTTGTATCTGGAAAAAACAAACAAACAAACAACAAACAACCAGTCTTGGCAGAGGTTAACAAAGATTTCAGGATTAATCCTGAATCTTTATTTCTACAAGTACTGAAATATATGTACGTAAGTATTCTGGGGTAGCATCAACACTTACAACATGTTTGCAGGATGGCATCTATAAAAATAAAGTTAATGAACTGCCTTTAAAAGCCTGATAAAAAACCTTGGGTTTTGTTTTTTTTTTTTTACACAAACAGAAGTATAATACAGATGGAGGAAGAGTTTTCAGAATCCTGAGACTGGTCTTGAGAAGGCGGTGCTGCCTGGGACAGTAACACACTCTTTAAGTAGTCAGGGTAGCAACAGCACTGGAAACATTACTTTCTATAAAAAGCAAACTTTCTGCTTTTCTGCTTTAAATGTTCTTTACTGGGAAACCTACATACCAATATAGGCCCCTGTGCCATAACAGAAACTTAGGAGAAAAGCTTAGAGAGTTCCCAACTCATTTCTCTCAGCAGTCATATACAGCGAGATTAGAGCATTCAAAGAATCTTGCTCATAATTAATAATCCTAGTGCTTAGTGTGAGAAAGGACAGAAATGTACATACAGTAAAAGCTGTATGATGAAATTAATGCACTTTATGTCTGGCACTTTTGGATACAGATGGCATTTTTACTGTCAGCCCAAAATTGGTGTATTGTGGGCGACATTTGACATCTGTGCAAAGCCCATGGAAGTGAATCCCTCCCACGCTGCTTATCATGTCATGCTGCTTATCAAATAACAGCAACATGCAGGGTTCCAAAACCTTCTTAGAAGTATTGTATTAGACAAAAAGTCACATGACACATGAACAGAAAATAGGAACTGAGTAGTCCATCCTCCACTACCATCACTGTTACAATAATTCTCTGTACCACGCCTAATTTAAGGCCCAGCAGTTCCTGGCGCTAATGTAGCCTTACTGGTCAAAGTCCTAGAGAAGTTAAATTTCACTCTGAAATTTTACAAAAACCAGAATTTATATTATGTACAGTTCCCAACTAAATTCCTAAGATTCTACTTTTTGTTTAGAGGAAATTAGCACATTCGATCTTATTAAACGATAAAGGAGTTTTCCTTAATAATAACCACTCAAAAATGCCTAATTTCATAATAGTAATTTCTAAAAAAAACCCCAAACTTTATCTGTCAGCACTCTTTTATTCTGAAAATACTCTACCATTCCTTATTACACAGACATTTCTGAAACTGTAAAATTATCAACAGATAAAATTCTTAGAGAAACAAACTCTTAGAGATTTTGTTAATCAGTATTGACTGATGTAACAAATATGTTGTCATGCTTCTTCCAACTTGCAAAACTAGATACATACACACATACTATAAATATATATATACATATATATGCAGACTTAGCTTTAACTATATCCTGGTAATTATAAAATGAATGCAATTTTAGAAAGCATGTTAGTACTTGTTGTAAGTCTGGGAAAACAGTGCCAAATTTCTGTGTTTTAATATTGTACCTGAACTAATTGGTGTAGGCAGTTAGCTTTAAATTAATGTAACAAAAATAACCCTAAAAATGCGAACAATCAAGATGCTTCTTACAATGCAGCCTGAAACCTTCTGTTGGGGAATCCTACCCACTTAACTTTATGAAGTTTAACTACTAGCCTGACTATAAAATTATTCATTGAAAAGTTTTATTAAGGAAATGTCATGAATACTGATAACACAGTATGTTAGTCCGTTACTTGTACGAGGGCAAACTGAAACAGAATACAGAATAGCATTCCACATACACGTCCTTACTGTTTACAAGGAATGGTTATAAAACCATATACGCATTCATCATCTGGATTTTGAGAAAGTAACAACGTTCATGTTTTGAGTATCATTTTGTCCACAGGAGAAATATTTAAGGAAGGCGTAAGTCCTACCAGCTTGACGCAAGGCAAGTGAAAGTTCGAGGAAAAGTTCCTAGTGAGTTCACTGAAGTAGCAGTGGACTAATCACAGGCTGCTGAACAAGATGAAAACCAGCTTTCCAAAACTCTGAACTGAGTAAAAATCAAAAAACACAGACCAGAGCTCTCTGTAAGAGTCCACTGCTCCATACAGAGCTTTCATATTTGTTTCTGTCACATTCAACTTTATATGCAGACACATCATGTAGATAACAAGGTATGCACCCAGCTGTAAACCTGAAATGTGTTTTTGCAGAAGCACTTATTTTACAGGACTGAATGGATTAAGTGTGAAGAGGACCAGTAACTGCTGTGGAACAAAAAGCAAAGCAAGTTTCACAAAAAGAAGAACACCCCCCCCCCAAAGATTAATGTGGAGTCTGTCTGAAAATGGGTATGGAGTTTGGTTAAAAGTCTGCTCCTAAGAGAAGTCTCTGCAAAAAATTACCATTGTGTGACACAGCAAGATGACAGACTGGCTTTATACACAGACTAGAAAATGAAACTTTGAAAACAAAAGCACAGCATTTTATATTACTAAAATCCTTTCAAGTGAGTTTTGGAAGCTGCTTTTCTTTGCCAGTGCAGTATTATTAAATCATTTTAATACTATAACAAAGTTTTATAGAACATTCTAAATAGGGATATATTTTAATTTAAATAAAATTTAAGAAGTTTAATCTGCTGACCTTTATTTCTACATATCATTTTTCCATGCAGTTAATGAAACTATTCATATAAGCAATGGTTACTGGCATTAATAAGACTTGCAGGCTAGAAACTAAATGGAATTAACAGAAATAAATAAACAAATATATTCACATTCATCTCTTCAGATCTTTAGTGGTAAATACCACATTATACAAAGCCAGATTATAAAGTACTATAACACAAGTTGCTAAAGCTGCAGCTCTTGTATTTCTCACCTCCATTAGCATGGAAGAACCTCTATTTGGGGCTTGGGCTCCTCTGTGATAAAACTTGCTGCAAGCCCATAAATGCTTTGAAATAATCCCTTCAAACTGTAGCTAAACTCCATGGTGGGAGTTTGTGATACCTCATTGTCCTCCCCCTTCCTCACCTCCAAAGGAGCCCATCTTCTTTCAGACTACCTGGGGGGGAAAGCTTGCAGAGCACTGAAAAGGGGAATGGTCAAGTGTTTATTTCGTTTTAATCACCAACCTGGACAAAAGGTGGTAGTGGTGCCACCATTCAGTGAATCTCAAGTCGCCATGTAAATGGATGGTCGTTCTTGGTACCTCTTCCTGGACCTATTCTTACTGAAATAGGCTGCAAAACTTTCATTGATTTCAGTAGGGTAAGACAATGCACTATGTTTACAATGGAAATCTTAACTTACACAGGAATGATTCTGCAGCATTATTATGTCTTCTAAAAATTTTAAGTGGACAGGGAACAAGGGGCACGTATGAAATTTTATCTGTTTCATATATTAATTCATTGCACTACGTTTTACAAAATACTAGAGGAAAGCATTTAAAATACAACAAAGGATTTCTAGTAGGCATAAAATAAGGATGAGCTGAAAGTGCATACACTTCTACACTTTATTTGAACAAACCACTTTTTTTTTCATGGCCCTGTGAGATTTTACAATCAAATTGTACCATCACGTCACTGTCCTAAAGGCACAGAGCTTCCACTGTATAGAGGGACACTCACAGAAACCGTCCCTCTTCAAATATGGTAGAATATGCTCTAACCGGTCTCCTAGAAAGATGTGTCATGAGTTTCCCTCAACAAATAACTCGTGTGTTGCTGTTGCAAAGATACAGGCAGTCACTTTTTTTCTCCATTCAGCTTATGGCCTGACGCAAGCCTAAAGATGCCTTGCACTTGAGAGAGCACAAAACCTGCAGCTAAGACATGGTATCTGGCAAAAACCATACCCCTTTCACCTTTCATGCATATGGAAGGTCACCTGCAACCCAGCACCAAATACATCTATCTTATCGGAGGCACTCTCTCTAAAAGAAAATCTGGTACCTTAAGAGCTGTGATGTATGAGGTTGTGAATGTGATCTCATTCTGTGGAAAAATAAGCCAAAGGAGGTGCCGCAGCCTCTACTTCAGGACTACCCCAATCTGGGCTCTACCAGAGGTAGCTAACTGCAATTCCTGTCCAGGAGATTCACGACATCTCGGGGTGACCACAGACCCCCTTTCCCCATGTCCCCCCATGAAGCAGAGGCAGCATCCTGGCTTCAACCCCCCTGCGTGCAGCTGCCAGAATAGTTTTGCTGTAAGACAGCAGATCTGTTTCAACTGGACACCATCTCTGCCTGCAAGAGATGATTTAGCTTTTTCTGGAAAATTGCCCTTTCCCTCACTGCTTGGCTCTCACTTGCAGTACAAGGCAAAACCCCCACTTACACAACTAAAACCTTCAGACCAATTTGGGCTTTACCCCTCTCCCTAACATGAATCCAAGGTGCGAAAATGAATGCATGGTTTTTCCTCATGTAAAAAGGAAGCATGTCTTCCTCTGCCTTAAAAAACTTGAGAGCAAACACCTATCTTTTTGGGCTTCTTCTCCACAATGGGAAACAAGATCTGGGCTTTTTGCAGAACATCCAGCCTGGCTTAGAACATTTACCACATGGGCAAGGCTTGAAACACTGGAAAGAGGCATGATTTGATTTTTTTTACTAAAGTTGACAAAGGAATATTTTATAAAAAAAATACACATTTTATATTCAGTTTTCATATATGACCTCCACACAAAGCACTATTAATAGCAATTAACTTTTTGTGTTACTGTGGAGAAAGCAATTACCGCTCAGCTAAAAGTACTTAAAGCACTAGAGAATTCTGATCCATTTACTAAATCAATTCTGGTTACCACAAAAGAACTGCTAATGTGCTTCAGGACAGTTCTCTAACTAAGAGGAGGAAAAAAAACAAACAAAAAAGGGCATGGATATGAGCAGTGTTCTATTTTTAAGTGTATTATATTAACATTTCATCAGCATTTACAGAAATATGAACCCTCCAACAGCACTGGACTTACTGAGCTTCCACAAACAGGGAATCACTCCTCAAATCACTGTACTCTCTCATGCACAACCACAGAAACACACAGAGGCACATTCTCCTTTTTACTGCATTTTGTCAGAAATATGCTTTCTACATAGAATTTAAAAACTGCAAGTGGCTGCAGTGAAGAGTAGCAGCCAATCTGTATAAATGGATTATTCTGAGGAATTTCTGAAAGAGAAAACACTCAGTAAGTGCATTGTCATTAGCTGCTCTTTCTAGTTACCTCTTGACAAATGATGCTTGTGGGTCTGGATGAGAGCCCAACTCTTGACCCATGCCACCACTACACACTTTAGTACTTAAAACTGAAACCCCTAGTGCCTCAGCATTCTTTTTATATTGGTTTTGTTGCTTTTTCTTCTTCCAGAAAAGTGGTGCTGTTAATGCACAAGATGAGAACCAGACATGATTAGCAAATTCGGAACTCTTTCAGAAGTGCTTCGTACAGCTATGTCCTAAATATATCTGAGGAAAGCCTTTGATTCCTTCCAAATATGTAGCATGTTTCAGGACTGAGTTAAAAGGACAGGACATGGAAATGCACACAGCAAACACTGTTCCCACAATGCCTGACAATAAGCTTCGGCCACATTCATAAGTCTTTCACAAATGCAGGATATTCATGTGATTATTTTAAATGCAGGAGATTATAAACTTATTGAGAAATGCAACTTTTGCCACAAAAGATACCTTCCAAAAATAAACATTGTTTGGACAGCACTTTACTGCCCCCTTTTGCACTTTAACATTAGAACAGGTTTCAACATGAATATACCTCTGAGAAACACTGACGATCTGGAGTAAAACGACAGTGCATCATGTTTACATACTAGTAGACTACTAGGCATTGCTTTGGGGACATCTTCCACTTGCCTACACAGTAAACAAATGAAGCGTCTAGCTTTCATTGTCCCTAATCTTCCAGGGAAGAGATCAGTAATGGATGGTTTAAATTACTGTCTTCCATTTTCATCTGCATGTATATGGGCAACTGGTAAAGAAGGGGATATTGCTCATTAACACTAGCTGTCTCTCCAGCACGATTTCCTAAAGCAAAGATCATCTGCAATTTGAATCTGGCTTTATTCATCAGGAAGAAAGAATGACAAAGGACTTTCCAGTCTGAGGTCACCCATGTGTTAGCAATCCCTCAACCGAAAGGATGGGTGTATCCTTCAGAAGAACACTTCACCAACTGGCAGGCAAGAGTATTTTCATGAAAAGTGAAGACAAGAAGCCTAGACATTCAAATACCCTGCAAGCCTACAGGCGTAAACCCGTTCTGCAACTCCATGCTGCAATTACAGTGAGTACAGAATCCATGTATGTCTGTGTGTGTCCACATATATCTACAAAAGGTAATAAATCTATAGTCTAGTGGCCAGTTATTTACAAAATACTAATTCATTATGACAGAACCAGAGGGGGACCTGTCCTGCCCCAATCCTCAGCTTCCATTCGACAAAGTCCATGTGCTGCTGTGTACACTTATATTTAAACTTAATCCATTCTCCTCTGTCATCCTACAATTACAATACAAGTCACAATAATATTAAATTTCACTGCCTACAGCATTGCACAATTGAACCATTACTGTAATGAAAACTGACTCCCTTTGATATCAACACTGGTGTTTTCTCTCATTTGCCAGCCATGAAATACAGGAAGAGACCAATGTTGTTTTAATTAAAGAATTGTTGTTCAAAATATGCTACTGGGAATATTAAAGTAGCTCTTTGCTCTCGCAGCAAAGATAATCAGGTATTTATATGGTTTGGATTTTGGGAAAAAAAAACAACAGACAAATGAAAAACAAAGATAGATCTGCCATGAATTCAGCGTAACACAAAACCAGTGCTCTACTTAACTTGTGCTCACCGAGGCGGGGTGTGCCAAACCCAAGAAAGTTTTTGCTTTATTGAAAAGATGCAGAGCAGTAGTTAGCACAGAACAGAAAGTCAAACCAAATCATGTGTGCTTCTTACACAAGTCACTAATGTCTTCCCTTTTAGAAAGCTAACAGAGAGCAGCTGGCATTTGCCAAAGAACTACTTCTTAAAAAGGGCACAGTAAATCGCAAGAAAGAAACAGTAAAACCAGCCTGTATTATTGCTGTGCTATTCTGTGCTCTTCCCTGCCATTCCTATTGCAAAAGCAAATATCTTATGTCCACCACAGTACAGGGATACCAACCAAAGTCTGCAGTCTTCCTCCTCTTAAGTTCAATTTATTTGTACCTATAGTCTTATTCCAAGACATGCTCCAAGCAAAGTCTACAAAAGAGGGTGGGGGCTGTCTTGTTACTTGATGAGACACTAATAATTGGTGATTGTATCTCAAATTCAAACAAACAAACAAAAAAAAATCAGCTGCTTTGCAGTTGCTAGAAAACGTAGTATTGCATACCATTTACTTATTGCATAGGCAAACACTGGAAGTAGAACAAGTTGTTAACTCACAACTTTTAGGAAAAGTTATGTCAAAGCAGTAACAGCACTGTAAGGCAAACCAAACCTATTCTGGCAAATCATTGTCACACGAAGGCTTCAGGATCCAGTTAGAACCCTCTATCATTCCTATACTGCATCCTTTTCCTCTTTGTATTTAAATGATGGGTTTGGGGTGAGAGAAAATAACCTTGAGCAAAAATCCAAATGGGAGATTTACAACCAGTCTGCACCTGCATCTCACAATAAACGCAAGATTCAGCCACCTGCAAGAGTGGAGATCCTATTTTTTCACATTAAATACCAACTTTTCCAAAGTTTGACCGACCCCCAGAACCAGAATAAAACTTGGTGGCTGCTGCCACCTCCAAAGTAGCAGCAGTATCTGTCCTATCAAGAACCAGCTTTTGGCCCACTGCAGGTCCGAACCTCTCAAATTAAACTAAACTGACACTCGACTAGTTTAAAATCCTCCTGTAAAGGTCCAGAAGTGCATCCAACATCAGACATCCCTACCCTGCGTGGAAGAGTCAATCAGACAGGTACAGCAGATGGCTGCGAACAGCTGGAGCTCCAGCCACACAATTTTACCACACTGGAGATCCAGACACTCCATTTTAACCTGCTGCCCAGTGCCTGTGAGATACTGGCATTTTGTTCGGGCTACTGTAAGGAGGTTCAGCCTGTGCACCTGCTGCAAACTGAGTTGTCTCTCAGAAGGGTAACCTGGTCTCTTGGGAACAGCCGGGTCACTCTCAGCTGTTGGTCACCAGTGGAAATGTGCTGTTGACATCACACTGAACTACAAGCAAAAGCACAGAAAACTCAGTTCCAGCAGAGCTACTGGTGCAGTCAGACCTTCAGGACATGCTTAAGCTGTCCCAGCCAATGCAAGGGATCACCACTGGAATGGATACACTGGCTACTGGCGAGTTACGTGAAAATAAGCTACTGGCGAGTTACGTGAAAATTAAGACTTTAAAAATGCAGACACGGCTGTAGCTTCTGACAGAATTCTCTTTTATATATAAATATATAAAAAAAATACATAATGAAGCTTCAGAGAGATCTGTATTTGTCCAACCCCCAAAAGCCTTTTCACTCTGGCCTTGGTTCAAGACAGCTCATGCTTAAATTCGTTCCACTTCAGCAAAAATATTCAGCATTCAGCACATGCTCAACATGAATTTTTCTGAATAAGGACAGTTTCCTGAGTCAGGCCTTAGGAGCATAGTGCAGTCTTGTTTGTCGTGTTGTCACACATAGATCCACGGAATGGAAAAGGCCACAATAAGCAATAAATGGATTAAGATTATTCAGCTTTTTCTTCAGAAAGTGCCTAAAAACTGTTTGATAGAAGGAACAATTACCACTAAAAAATGTATCTTCTAAAATATTTATCACACAGACTAGTAATCCTGTCTGCCAACATAACCTTCCTGTTCAATTAATATATATTGCTTGGAAATACCTTGGAAAAAGAAACCCGCCAAAAACCTAAAGGTCAAATGTCACGCAGTGATTAAGCTAGACTGCTTCTGAACTAAACTGAAATTAACTAAACATGAAGAAAGCAAATGAAGTATGGGCAGTGAATGCTATGGGACTGCAACTCCTCGAAAGGAGCCAAGATGTTCCAACTCCAAATTTACACTTTTATCCAGCCAGGTATAGAAACCAACTGCTGCTCAGGCAGTAGGTAAGCAGATGGCAAGCACCAGCACAAAAACGAAAATGTGAAACCATGCACCAGTTGAAGAGTCAGAAGTGCAGTTATGTGTGCTTTCACCAGCACTCACTGCATAGGTTCCTTAAACAAACTGCTTCAAACTTGCAGAACATCAAAAGCCAGATGGGTCTTCCTGAATGAATCCACAGGCAAGGAGCCAGGATTCCTGTATGCTGCAGAAATAGGCCTGGATTTGATTTGAGCCTTCTTAGCTTTGACAGGCTGGAGTCTGGCAGAACTCCCAATCCAAAATAAAACAGCATTCAACTGTGACTGGGCTCTAACTAATAATAACAACAGTAATAATAAATTTTAGACTTCTCTTATTGGGTTTAACATGCACTGTCCTTTATAGTGCATTGTTCACCTTTCCCACTGCTGTTCTTTGCTTTGGGTACCTAGGTGAATGCACTTTTCAAACAAAAACTAACAAAATGGTGAGAAGTAGTTTGCAGCATCACAGATTTTTCAGCCTAAGGTATCATTCCACCATCAAACCTATCTGTGTAAGACAAAGCATAGAATTTCTCATTTTCTGTTGACATGTGTAAAACCTGATTATGTTTTAAAGCGTACACAGATCTGAATCCTACTATGTAAAGTTTTGTAAATCCTATTTCAGCCATCAACCATGAGACATTTAAAAAGAACACCATCTTATACATATGCCATACATCGGGAATGTTTCACCTAGCAACATAATCCTCTACCAGCCTTTATATTTTCTGGCTTGGAATCTAAATTTAAAACCAGAAAAAAGCATAGACTATTACATCAAAGTTTAAATCAGCTGCATTATAATTACCATGCTGATACCGCAATAAACACTGGGTGCTGGCTGGCCAGGACTGCCAAAAAAGATAGAGGTCCTGCCCTTATTTGCTGTCTTTTGACAATGTATATAATCACATCAAAGGAAAGTTCTCTGCACAGTTAACAACGGGGGGGAGGGGGGGGGAAAAAGAAAAATAATTTGGATGTTCTCTTTCTTGAATAATGATAAATTTTGCTCATTATAAGAAAATGTAAATTTTGCCTATAATGAAAAAAACATTTATAATGTAAACCCCTTGAGGCCTAATGTAATAACGAAATCACTGGAGGTATTTTCATGGGAGTTGAACAGCAGCTAGACAGAAGCCCTGAACACATTTATCTACTCACAACTAGAAATACAAAATAGTAAGTGCCATTTTCAAACACGGAATTTAGAATTACCTGTTGTAATTCTGCACTGAAGGCTGTTAAAAGACTTCTGAAAATCTGGCTAAGACCAAACAATTGAATTTCTAAGCACAAAAAAATAATTGAAAATGACACTGAAGACACTTCGAGTTCAGGGAATTCCTGTGTGTATCCTCATAGTTTCAGGTTTTTAGATCTCCCTGACCTTGGGGAGGGAGGAGGAGCACCTGCAAAACTGCTTTTTGTTCTGCCATGTTATTTCCATACTTGGCTTCCAGAAGCTGGCTGGAGTGCGATGTGCTTGTTTTCCCAAAGCCTCTCCACTGTTTGGTGTTTGTGGTTGGGTGGTTTTGGGGGGAGTGTTCCCCCAATTAGGGAACAGAAGTGCAAACTCCCTGTGTTCTAAGCACAACTTTGGGCTGATGTAGGTCGGGGAGCAGTACTTCGGAGAGACAGAGGGGCGCCTGCTGGGAGGGGTAGTCAAAAAAGAACCACCGGCTCTTTCCCTTGCCTCACCAAACCTACCGAGCCTCCTCGCGAACGTTCCTGAAATGTGACATGACAGGCAGGTTCGAAAGCTAAATGTTGGATAATGGTGGGCAAACAAAGGACATCGGTTTTTGCATTATTTCTTTAATTACTTTAACCCTTGTTCGAGCAGAAAGCACAAGGCCAGAGCAATTCAGCTTCTCCCTTTGTCATTTGCCTGCCATAAATATGCACCAGTCTGCATTTGAAAAGCTGAAGGAGGCCGCAAGCTTGCTGGACATTTATCATGCTCTGTTCCCTGTTAACAAGCAAATACTTTAGTTGAATGGCCCATTAACAATCATTGTCAAATGCAGAATGCAAGGTGCTTGGATGTGACCGGCCTGTAAATTAGATGAGGGTGCCCCCGCGCTTTGGAGAATTTCAGCAAATGAATTGGATCTTTTGATATACATTTGTGAAGGTTAAGCTGCAGGAGAGGAAACCTATCTGAGCACTTCAGGCCACGTATACTCTGACAATCTGCTCAGCTCCCTATATGCACTTGTTTATTTTTCATCTGTTAAATCCCATCAGCATCAGCAGCTTGACAGTTTTGGTCTTGGAGTTTCCTTCTCAGAATTGTGAAGCTTTCAGCTTACTATGGGGCAGAATAAGAATGATAAAATTCAAGCATGTAATTAACATCTTTATATATATATACATATATATTTATATATATTAAAAAACCCACACCAAAAAAAAAAAAACAAACAAGAATCAACCGACCAGAAATTTTAACAGTGTCCCAATCACTGCCAAACGAACAGCATGAATTCCATTTTGCCGAGCTCATCCCAAGCTCATTCCCAGTAAAGAAAGACACAACTGTTATTGTAGGCTTCAGTGTTTTTTCCACTTATGTCTAGACTCTGCCTAACAAATTCAGAGTGCTCCCCCCCCCCAGCAGACAAATGAGCAGGCAATAAAGTAAATATTCCTCATTTGAATCGTGCCCCTGATTTGCAATGTAATGCTGACTTTAAGTTGTGGGTGGTTACGGTTGTCAGTTGGGTAAAAAAGCAAGTCTTAACTGTTAGAAAGCTCTGTAAGAGAAAAGGTAAGGAAAATAACCCAAGTAGTTGCACTAAGAGAGGTGTTTTACTACCTTTACAGCTGCAGATCGCTTAAAATAAATGACAAAACAAAGGCTAAATTGTCTGCTGGCTGAATTCGAGGGGCAAACAGCAAACTCATCCCAATGATTTTCAGCTGGGGATGGGGGAGTAGGCAGATGCTTATCTCCTTCATTTCTAGATTTCAGCCTGCCTTTCGGAAATAAATAACCACCTCGAGACTAAGCCAAATCAATTTTGCTATCTGCAGCTTTATTGGTAAACAGGAATGGATGCTGGTTTGCTTGTGGGGGTTCTTTTCCCTTTATATTTTTTGCAGGATGGGAAACACAAGAGATGCTGAAGTATCACCTGTCCAAGGCACAGACAATGCAGTGTGTTTATCTTTGGCTGCTCCCATGGAGTGTGAGACGCAGACCACAGCCTGAAACACAGCTGAAATCAAAAGCTCTGTGTTTTCTTTCCAGATAACCCCAGTCCTACCTATCCCCTCAGCTTTCTGTTCCTTGCCAGCATGCTCCTGCCCCAAGCCCAAATAGATTAAGGCAACAAACCCCAAGCGCAGCTAATTCTTCCGAAGGGCTGCTGCTAGGGCAGGAGTTAAAAAGGAAAATCTTCCCCACCCAACAATTGCAGCCATCTCAAGTTTTAATCGGCCCCCACCTCGGCAGAAAGCAGTAAATGAAATCTATCTTTACCATATTATACACCACCAATGAGCAAGAACTGAGCAGCTTTTCTTTGCTGCTTTAACCATCCCAAGCCACAAGTAGGCCTTTCATACTTCTTAATCCCGGCCCCCAAGTTTTGCGCGGTTCCCACATAATACCTTACAGCCCGGAGCAAGGTCCTTAGTTTATAACACCCCTTTCAGAGACGTGTCATTTCTAACATCAAGCTAATCTATATGTTGCCATGGCATCACCCTTTATCTGCCTTTACATCTTATGAACTGCATGGATTTACCACATTATTTTTATCTGAAAGACAGAAAATGGTGGTTTTATTGCCATACAATCAGATTACTGCTGCTAGTTTCTCTATGCCTTTTTACCATACTTCAATCAAAAGGGATCAGTTTCTTTATACTCTGCCCTTGATTTACATTACATCTGTAAAGACCTAGTCTGGGTTGTAATCCCCTTATTAACTATGACCAGGGTTGATTTGCCTAAAAATAAAAGCAAATTGTGTCAGACCTTTTCACTTTGTTTTTGATTCGGAACTACAAAATGGATTACTAAAGAAATCTTCAGAGTTCACACGGCCGGTATAGTACTGAATTTAAAATGAGAATTAAACAAGTTAAACATGGGAGCTGTGTCAACGGTTTACATTTTCCATCATGGGAGAAAGACTGAACTGCGTTTGTCTTTGTGTTCTCTGGCTTTAAGAAGACAATGAAGCCACAGGAGTTTTTCCAAGCTCTTCTAACACTGTCCATTTGCGATCCTCCCTGCCTCTGCTTTTCATGAAACTCCCCCCCCCCCCCCAAACTCTTCTCCCTTCCTGCTCCCTCTCTGCCCCCCGAAAAACCTCTCCTTGCTCAAGACAGCGGTGGTCTGGTTAAAAGTCTATATTCTATGGCACTGCATATTTTAATCAAAATATTTGAAGCAGTTTAACATTCCTATTTAAGTTTCCAGAACTCCTCACAAAGAATGAGCTCATAACCAAATCCATGTAGATGTATGATAAATGGACCAGAAAAACAGGTTTCTTTATGTCAGCAGCCAAGGCAGGCAGACATTAGGCACACATGAATAACATTTTAATCACTATCTTTTCCTCAGAAGAACACTTTCTTCTCATTTGCAACAAGCAGTTTCAAGTACTGCAGGTTTGCACGACACATAAAGACCAAGTCCTCCAAAAAAAGAGAAGAAAAAGCTCCCAGAACACAACCCAGGTCCTGGCTGCTGCACAGGGTAGACAGGTCTGTCCGTGCTGGCATGTCACAGCAGTCACCTCAGGTCCTTGGCTGAATTTGAGACGATGCTGAGTGTCACATCTAAAGCAATGTGATCTCCTTACAATAAAACAGGGAAGAGGAGATTAAAAAGAAAAGGAGGGAGGCATTCCTGTGTGTGGGAAGAGGGAGAACTTCAGTGATTTTAGCTTGACTTTTAGTCACTGCCTTTCTAAAGGCAATTACTTCATTAAACAAAGTGAAATAACGTAGCACAGCTTACAGATAACACACTTTAAGATAATTAGTATAAATAATATAGCAATTATACTCCACATATTAAAAGGCTGGGGCAAATAACCAGCTGAAGAATTTGGCCTTCAGTTTCTTCTGAATTCATGTTGCTAATTCACTTGTGCTTCGGAGACCTGGCTATGAATGCCAGAGATATCAAATGGACTGGAAGCCACCACTTGCTCCTTGTGTTAGCATGCCAAGTGTCAACAGCTACGTTTTGGGTACAATTTAGGAGCATGTGTTTAAATCATTTTACCCTTCCACTCCTGATTCTTCAGCTTGAAGCTGTAATTGCTGAGGTTAGAAAGTGTGGTCCCATAACACAGGACTTCCAAATAAATTCTTGTCTCAGTGAGAGGCTCCCAAACATGTTGTGAGCTATCGCTTTAGCAAGTTCTTTGTGCTCCGGTTGGCTCGCCTGTCCTGTGAAACAACGACTGTCCATTACCTACAGTTTATCATCCTGACAAAATGTGAGGAATGTGGATGTGAAAGCACTAACAGTTCCACCCCTGGTGCTTTCTCCTTTTTTTCCCCCCTCTGTATTAAAACCGACAAGATTAACCCAAATGCAAACTGCAGAGCATAGTTCAAGGGGCTATTCAATCAGTAGCGAATATGCATTTGTTTACCTACAAAACTAAGAATTTCAGATACAATGAGAAGCAGACTAGTCTATATGCTATTGAATAGAACATCTAACAGGGTCATCAGTTGTAGTTTATTTTATTTTATCAGTTTCTGATATGTTAGCATTCATTCAGAGCAGGCTGTGAAATATCCCATCTATAACTGGTTATCAGAGATAAACAGCTATATCATCTAACTTCATCAATGTCAAAGGCACCACTTGTGAGGATTACCTTCCACATGCCACTACGGACAATGAACTGCCTTGCTCACGGGCCTGTAGCACCCAGGGAAACCGCCACACTTCAGGAATGTTATTTTGAATGAGATGTCTCTACCTTTTGCCTAAAAGGAGGCTTGTAACATCATGTGCTGTCCTGTGTGTCAGAGGCTGTGCCTGAGCCCTTGTGAGGTGAAACTGAGGTAATCCATGCTATCTATATACATTGTTTGTCTTGGCAGAAACAGCACAGGCAGAAAGTCCCCCATTAAAAAGTGTCAACAGGAGTTAGGTCCACAGAGTAATTTTTCTCTGTGTTGTTTTCAAGATCGTGAGATCTAAGGTTCTTCAAATGATAAGTCCATAAAGTCTACCAGAACCATCTGCAACGATGCTTAATCTCCCAAGCAATAAAGTTCACAGGTGTAATTATTTCATGTGTCACATCTTGCAGTATCAAGACAATAAAAGCAGATCCCTAAAAAGGGAGAGAGGGGGCAACAAGAAAAGGAGCTTTGTGTTCGAATAGTGACTGTGTGCTCTCCATCTAGCCACCTGCTAGAAATTATAACCTCTAGACTTCAGTGCAAAACCAATTCAGTTTATACATTCACCTTAACCTGAAATTTATTATTTCATACTTTATATTAACCTAACAACTTCTCCCAGCATTTAATTGCCTACCTGTTCAGCAGATTTATGTGCTGAGGCTTTCAATAGAGTTAAATGCACAGCTTCCCTGAATAAATTAACCAGCACCAAAGATAGTTATTATTTCAAACCTAGAAAGGAGCTTTATTATTATGCTATGCCAAAATCCCTTCAGCAGCTTGCTTCTCAGGCTAACATTCAGCCTGAATCCAGAGTGAGGACAACCTCATCTAAGGAGAAATTATTCCCTATCCTTCAGGCAAACAATTGTGACAAGAATTAGTAAGAAATCCTGCTCTGAGAAGTGGAGCTGTCTCACCGGCAGCAGTATCAGCAATGTATTTCTAAGCTTCCCCAAACGACGGGCCTCCAAGTGGCCTATAAATCACTACCCCCAGCAATTGAAAAGACTAATTTTAATAGTGTACTTCTTCACTGTGGTGATTAAGCCTCAATGAATCACTCAAGAAAACCCAATTACATCAGCAACACAACCTATTTTTAAGCGTGCATGTATTTAAGTTGAAAAAGTAATTAGATATTATCATTAGATCTACCATTAGCAACATTCAAACCTTTTTTTTTTTTTTTAAATCAAATAGTTTAGAATTAGCCAAATGGAAGCACAATTTGTATTTGATAAAGGAAGCATATCCCCGGGCTCCATAAGATGGGCTGAATTCAGCTGCTGGGATACTTTCATTTCTCTGATGGCTAATAAAAAGCTACCAAGGTAAGCTTAAAAAAAATATAAATAAAAAAAATAAAAAAAGGAAAGCAGGTTGGAGTTGGCTGAGGCGAGGAAGCAGCAGCGGGCTCGGGCTCTTCTGCATTGGAAGAGTGACCTCTGTAGGCATAAACCCATCAAGGGCCGGAATACAAAAGCCTTCCCCCTTCCTCCCAGGCTGAGCTCAGCCTGTTTTCCACTAGGCACAGCAGGCCCTCTAATGCAATGCAATCCCGGCTTGCAGCCTTTGACTTTGGAGAACTCAAACAGCATTATACAGCCCGCTTTATCACCGGCCAGATCCCTTTATTCTTAGATATGTCGCACCTTTCTTAAGCCAAAGAAAGGCTTAGCTGTGTAGCATCATATAAGTGCAGAGCGAGAGACTGGAGCTAAACTTTGGCTTCCCACCTCGTGCATATATAAAATGATCATGTCGCACAGAATTAGGAATGAAAAGTTAACTGCACAGTCCACAGCATTTTTGTTGTTTTTTTTTTTTTTTTTTTTTTAGGAACAGAAAAACTTTTCAGTAAAGAAACCGTATCGAGACACAGCAAATACATCCATTATCGAAAAGTGCCAGCAGAAATCTGCAGCAAGTTTTTCCTTCCATGGGAACAACGGTAGGTAATGATGGCTGTAAAACAAGACTACAAACTTGAGATGTTACTTCTAATTCAAACTTTGAAATCTTCACTAAACTCCTGCAGATCCTGCCACCTACACAGAATTAATCCCCGATTCAGGAAATACTCAATTCGTTCTTGTCTCATCACCACCTGATATTTCCTCCAAAAACTCTCCCGGGAAAACAAAACGTGTACTTAACTGGATTTAATGGGACATTCTACATTCAATTAACACAATGCCTATGGTTTTCTTTTAAATAAATGTAACTGAAGACACGAGTTACAAGAAATTATCTTAACGTATTTCTGGTGTAAAACTCCCCAGACTCATTGTGAAATATTTTTTCCTATAGTGATTTTTGTTTTCTAAACTCGAGTTTTGTGACTAAAGTTCAAACGATTTCACAACTAACAAAGCCAACTTTTATTATGCACTTTTCAAAAATAAAAGAGGAGAAAGAAGTGAAATTAGTTTTTCATCACTACTTCAGTTAGAAAGAGCCCACTTCCCAAAAAGTTCCTCTTCCTAGTAGCAATAATTTTGTATGTTTAGGAACTTTTTTTTTAAAGGATATGCTTCTGTTTTAAGGGTGTGCTTTGATAGCAAAGCCCTGGGAATACACAAACTTTTTTGCCTAGGTTTGTTAATGAAGAATGACACTAAATGGTTGTGTGATGGATAATGCTTAGTTCATTACTCACTGACATGTGCCTTGATACCATCAACTCCACAACCAAATTTAGCCCTGTTATAAGCAGATGTAACTTCGCTGGAGTCAATGGGATGAGTTTGCATCTGCAGACGGAGAAGTTAAGAGTATCACCCTTCCCTGGCAGCCCAGCGAGGCACGGCTCCGCCGGCCCCCCACCGCAGCTCCGACTCCGAGGCAGCGGTTCCGCGGGGGCGGAGCGCGCAACCCACACACCGCACGCAGGTTTCAGCCTCCCGCTGCCGTCCGGCTCCCGATCCCCCTCCGCCGCCCCATCCTGCCTCCCCCTCCTGGGGCCCTCCTTCCCGTCGGGGCGAGGGGCTGCGGGGCAGCTCCGCCGCGACACGGGCCCCGCGCACCGGAGAGGCCCAGATGCTGCTGCTAGCCCAGCCTGGAGACCCCGGCAGCCGCCTCTCGCGGCTTTCCCCGCCCCGTCCCCGCGGCTCCGTCCCCGTCCCCCCCTCCTTTCCCGTCCCACCGCCGCGGAGGGCATCGCCGACCCCAGAGGGGAGGCGGGTACGGGCTGGAAACTTACTTGGGGTTGGAGGAATTCCAATAAATGGGGTCTAAAACGATGGACCTCGCCAGCGCAGTTCTGCATAAAACCATCGCGACACCCCAACAGCACTTCCAGGCGGAGGCGTCTCGTCTCCGCGCTGCCATGGTCGCGGCGGCGACGAGTCCCTCCCGCAGCCTCGCCAACTCCCCCGCACCTGACGGCAATAGCAGGGGGGGACACACCGGTATCCCAGCGGCCGGGGGTGTGGAGCGCGAAGAAATACTACTACTACTAGTGAGAAAAATAAAAACCACACGCGAAGGGTCGTCGATGCACTTGGTGAGAGCTGCAGGCAGATCTACTGAGTCATGTATGCCACTCGCATGTAGGGAATTCTCCTACGAGGTAAGATCCAAGCTACTTCCGAAGTAACAACATAAGTAACAACAAAAATAATGCAAACGCTCAGTCCTTCCTCTTAATGGGGGTCTCCCGGCTGCCTTGGAAGATGCCACTCAAACTGCCAACTCCCATTTGGATCCAGTGCGCCATACACATTCAGTGTCTAATGCTGGCGTGAAAAGGAGGAAAAAAAACCAAACAGCTAAAATAAACGTAAAATAAAAGGTTTGGTGGAGAGGGACCCGGCCTCGGCAGGAGGCTCCCCCTGTGCGCCTCTCAGTGCTCCCTGCAGTTTGCAATCCGCGCAGGCACCAGCCCGGGCTGTTTCAGGGAGCTCGGAAGCAACCGCGAGTCAATAAATCCACTCCGAGTCAGCTCCACCGGTCCTAGGGAGACGCATCCGCAGGGCTCCGGCTTTCCTAGGGGGGCACTGCTGTCCTTGTCGTTGGCAAAGCCCCCCGAGAGGAGCGGGGACAGAAGGAGTGTGGTGAAAATACGAGTATTTTTAGAAGTAAAAAGAAATGAAAAGGGGGGTCCGCAGCGTCAGAACGTCCCTCTCTCCCGTTGCGCGATCCGCAGTGCGCGCCCCGGCGGCAGGACAAGGAAAGCCGGGCGTGGGACTTGCGTAGCGCGGAGAAGGGAGGAGGACCGGCGCCAACCACGGCCGTTCCCGCCGCGGCGCCGCCAACCGTGATACCGCTGCTCCTCTACTACTGCCGCCCCAGCGAGTCCCCGGCGGAGGAGCGCAGCCGGCGGCAGTGCGCCGCCGTACCCATATAAGCGCGGCCCCGCCGCCCCGCCGCCACCGCTCATAGGGCCGCCGCCGGGCCGCCACGCTGGTTGGGTGCCGCGTGTGTCATTTACCGCCGCCGCCGCGGCGGGCGGGGCCACAGAGGGCCGAGCCCAACCCCGTCGAGCCGAGCTGGGCCGAGCCGAGCCGAGCCGAGCGGGGCTGGCAGGTAACATCCATCGGCTGCCGGCTCTGTCGTGCTGCGGGCGGCCGCCGAAGCGAGGGGAGAACCCACTCACTCTTAGTCACGCCGGGGCTTGTGCAGGAGGCGCGACTGGCCCACGCTGGGAGAAAAAATAAAAATGAAAAGACATAAATCCCCAAAAAGTCTTTTTTCTGTTTTTTTTTTTTTTTTCAAAAGTAAAAAATTGACGTTTTTTCAAGTACACTGCTGTTTAAACAGCGGGGGCCGCGGCGCTCCCGCACCCCCGGGATAGCACTGCTGACTGCGCTCCGTGGAAGCAGACACCTCCGCGGGGAAGGGCCGGGTCTCCGCTGGTGCGGAACTCCCCGCGCAACTTTCTGCGGTTGCCGGAGGAGCGGGGGGCTTTCCCACGCTCGGTGCCGACAGGCCCTTACCACGGGGCCTCTGAGTGAGCGAAGTTTTATCTGGTTGCGGGACAATTAGCCAAGAAATGAGGGGAGCGGGACACGCAGAGCCCGTCAAAGGGATGCGGGATAATCAAGGGCACTGAGGGCGGCTGCGGGCTCCCTCGCCTTTCTCCGGCGATCATTCAGCGCGTTTTCCCGTCCATAATACGGGGGTTGCCGGGTTTTTTTCGGATCCGGTTGTTTTCAGACTCCGCGTACCTCGCTGGCAGCTTGGCCTTTTATTTCACTTTGCTATTAATTCCTGGCCAAGAGGGATCTATCTGCGGACAGGGCCGGCAATGCGGCTCCGGAGACGCCCTTCGGCCACTTCGCAGTGCGGAGGGCACCGACGAAGCCGCGACCCACCCCCCCCGCCCCGGCACGGGTGCGCGCCCGCCGTTCCACCGCGCTTCCACGGGGACACAGCACCCACTAGCGGCCAGGCCTCCACCAGCGAAGGGACCGGACCACACTCGCCCGTGTCTACCCCTCCGCTGCTCCTTCGCCTCCTGCTTTGCCCGCAGCCTTCGCGGTCGTGTATACCCCCCCCTCCCCGAAAAAGAGAGAGGAGACGGCGGCGAAGGACAAATGAGGCGCCGATGCCGCTGCCCTGGTGGTGGTTCGAGCCAGGAGCTGCGCGGTGGCTGAGCACCGGTTGTACCGTGTCAAAGTCAGTCCCGTGAAATGCAGGGGGTTGCCGAATTTCTTCTAGCAGGGATTTCGTGCCAAAATAGTATGTGCAGAAAAGGATTGAAAGTTAAAGCGCAGGAAATCACAGCGCTCTTTTTCTGTCATTTTCCTACCTTTTAGGTAAGAACACGCTACAAAGGACCGTAAGAAGGAACCAATTTCTCACAATTTTATTCCCGGAGAAATACGGGCTTTTATTTATTTTTTTTTTTTTAATCGGGTTAGCTGTGGAGCTCCTCCGGCTTTTAGACGAAGGTTGAGAAGCCCTTAGAAGGTAAACGACTGGCATTGTCGTTTATTTCCCTGGTCAATTTGGAAGGAAATCTTCGCTCCCCCTCCCCCAGTTTAAACTCAACTGGCGCTCCAGCCTTCGCTGTCCTGCCTGGCAGAGACCACTCCTTTCCCTCGCAAGAGACGGGGAAGGGGGGCAGAGGCGCGCTCGATGCCCCATAGATTTTGCTCTAATTGTGTTGGGTAGATTTCTTAATGAAATCTACTACTCAAACAAGGAAATCAGTTTGCTTTTCACACAAAATATCGAATGCGTTTTAAGCAAACTGCTTAATTAAATTTAATTTGCAGTGAGCAAGGAATTGCAGATCCGGGGGCGCAATTTGGTGGGAAAGGATCCGATTCCCAGGACGGAAACTTAGCGCTCAAGTGGGAAACAGAGACTGGGTATCTATGCACATCGAGGGGCATCAAAGGAGAGCTTCGCCGGCGAGGGGAGGAAAGTACTTAATTACTAAACTTTTGAACAAATGTGTGGTCTGTATCCAGTCGTGAGCCACTGTAAACACAGAGCCTGATAAACTCTTCTATGAACAGAGACGTGTAAAATAGCTTTACCTCAGTTTTGTGAAGCCCTGCTTCTGTTTGTTTTGAAGCAAAAGGTTACAAGCGGTGTTTTGCAAAAGCTGTGAGTAAACTGTGACCTCTAACTCTCCGTATCCTTGTTTTAAGTAAACCAGAGGAAATAAAGAGCCCTGGTATTGTCTGAAAATATCCTCATGTAGCTAAATATATCGCTCGACTTCTATTGTCCAGCGGCTAATTATTTTACGTAAATACAGCTGGTTTACTCTACTCAGCATCCCTTTTATGCGCGCTGTAGGCGCATAAAGGTAAGCGTTAATAAAATCCTTTTAACTAAGAACCTAGATAAAAACTTGAACTTATCTCTGAGATAACCCAAGCAACAAAAGTTAAAGACGTCCAAAGAAATACGGGCTCGGTGGCTGCTCCCCACAGGTCACTCCTTTCGCAGGAGAGGCCGATCCCCGCGGCTGAGGGTCAGGGCGAGGAGCGCTTTCGGCGCCGCAGGGTGACTTGCGGGTCCCCTCGGACCCGCGGACGGGAGCAGCAGAGGGGCTGCTGCAGCAGCCGCGGTGTGGCCGCGCTCCCTCCCTGTGTCCATCCCCGTCCGCACACCGCCCGCTGCATTGACCTCCGACTTTACCGTCTCGCCTCCGAGGAGCAGCAAGACTCGCCACGGACACGGAGGAAACGTGAGAATACGTGTTGAGGCCGGAGGGGTTAGAAGCAGAACAAGCTCACACACGTTAGGAAGTTAGCAGTGGCCTTCAGCCGCGGCTTCTCGGGGGCTATCTCAGGAGCAGGTCCCGGCAGGTATTTCGGGTTTCGCGGGGAACACGATTTCCTGGCAGACAAACGCGCTGGGGACAGGCTTCGGGGAGAGGAAATCCTGCTGCCGCCGTGGGACCGGCGCCGCGGCCCCGTGTGCTCGGCTTCCAACAGACGGACGGACGGACGGACAGATGGATGGGTGAGCGGGCCAGCGAGCAGGTGAGACCTGCTTTTCCCTCTGCCTTCAGGGAAAACCAGCACTCTGGTATTTGCACTGCTCAAACCTTGATTTCCTGTACCTCAGCCAGCCTGACAGCAAAAATCCGGTTTATAGCTCAATAATCAACCCCTTTCGGCTTCTTTTTGACAGTGACATGGGCAATAATTGCATAAATATTGGCTCCAAGCCTATAAAATCTGTAACAAAAAGAGCAGCTAATCTGAATGGGATCAGGATTGGGCCCGCAACCCGACTCTCTTAAACATCAGTCTGAACATCGGCGATTAGAATACATGGGACATGAAATCTTTCATTAAGTAGAAAAGTTTCATTATTACTCGAAAATTTAGCGGTTTTGAAAGTCAAGAATAACTCAGTAGGTGTAATTCCTACTACTTTTAATAAAGACAAGTGATTGACACTTACTGATTTAAATGGGTTGTTTATTGTTTGTGCAAAAGGCCAAGTGTGCTGGGTACTTGAAACAGCTCCTAAAATATCATTCACACCCTAACTGCATTTTCTGCACTTTATGGTAGAGTGTATGTCTAGATGTTAATTTGTCTCCTCCATGTCTGTTTTATAACCGAAATTTTGGTTAACCATAGCTTCTTAGAAAATGAGAACACAGCTAAAGAATTCAAGCAGCCTTGTAATAAAATGAGGCAAGAAGTTAAGTACATCCTAAGTATGCATTTTAATTCTCCATTTGACTTATTTTTATACTGATTTTAAGTATCTCTCTGTGAAAACAAAAATCCCTGCATTATTTTGTGGTCTGTGATAACGTGGGTGAAAAACCAGTCCAGGGATCAAACTTAAGCTGCATGACTGTCTTTTTGTAGAGGTTTACATACACTTGAGCAGAGCTGACCACTGGGCCAGCCTAACCCTTAGTTCATCTGTCCAGCAAAGACAATGGGAAGCATTAGGTTGCTCAGCATAGAAATGTCAACAGAGCTTTAGCACTCCCCAGCTGGCAAACAAAACAGCAGGATGGGAAAATGGGGATAACCCCAACGTGCATGTGTTCAGTAGTACTAGCACAGAAATGGAACAGAGGTGCATGAAAGTCATGGTTCAGCTCCAACTGGACCAGCCTGTTGGTCCAAAACTGTACCAGCCCAGGCACTTCGACCATATCCTCCTGCCTTGGAATGAGCCTTAGGCACACAGGCAGCTCTACCGTTCTCTTCAGAAATAAATCACCTCTGTAATGCAAACTGAAGTGTTTTTTATCAGCATGAATTCCACCTGAACTTGCACTGAGACCCTGCAATAACTGAGCTAATAATTTTCCTCCTGCTTGCCAGAAGGACCACACATCCCCCAAATACTCTGAAAATGTTTAAAGAGATGCTTCATGCAGTTCAAAGTGAATCACAGCCAGCACCTTCATATTAGGTGTACGTGCAAAAAATGGCACAAAAAAGTCCAAACGACTATAGCATCAGAAAGAGGGGTTTACAATCTTCAAGTCAGCAACGTGAAGTGTATGAGGTGACAGAGAGCTTCAAAGAAAAGGAGCGACAATGAAGACAGATCCTTCTTTTTCAAGACAAGATATGAAGTAGATGAAGTATTGATACTTCAGTAAGATAATACTGACATATCTGTCTATACACAGGCACACAGTTGCTTGGCAGCTTAGACATCTTGCCAACCTAATTGTCTGCTTTGCTAAGCTTCAAGGACACCAGCTCTCCAAAGTATCTCACTGCAGTCAGCTTTCTACTTGTGCTTGGAAAAATTATGATAATGAACATGGGAAGTTTAAAGGGCAGTTTAACAAATCTCCAAACAGCACACTGCTAGGACACTGCTGTAAAGGCCTCCTGCTCTCTCCCACCTCTGCTGGAGAGATGCATTGTTCAGTATTAAAATAATGCTCCAGGGCATTTATGAACAGGCATTGGGAAAACTAAGATATCTTATCATAGAAGGTAAATGAATACTGCTGAAGGTAAGTGGTAACAGGAAATGCCTACCTGCCTCCCTGGGGGAAGGGAGTTAAAAAAACCCAACACACAAAGCTCCAGAATAAACCAAGAATCGTCTAACCAAAATTTAAGTTGAAACTTCGAACTGTAATGAAATCAAACTTAAACACCCAATGCAACTTCTAGGAGAGGTTTCTCTATGTAGGCCAATACCCTTCTGTAGACCCCCCCACAGAGCTCATACTCACTATATATGTGTCAGCCTATGTTCTAACCTACTTTGCATTAGCCAGGTATCATGTTTTAAAGGAATGCAAGAACATCAAATCCTTATCATCAAATGCCACTTTACCCCCCTCCTAAACTGTGTGCATCTCTATTTTTCCTAGAAAATGACAGCATCCCTGAAGCCCTATGATAATTTTGAAAAGAAGACAAGCCCCAGAATAAAAAATGTGGCATCCTCCCACACTAGGTCTACCAAAACCTATCCCAAGAAATACTGTATACTTTAGGACAAGCCAAGAGACAGTGATTTCTACCAACTGAACACTTTATTTTTTTTTTTTGGGGGGGGGGGGGGGAAGGGAAAAGAAATACATAGCCGCTTTAGCTGCTCTTCCTTTTTTGAGGGCAGAGAGAAGGAAAGGCAGGTAGGAAGGTGTGTGGAATGGCAGAAGGGGTGATCAAACTGTGATCAGACATTTTGTTCATACAGTAGTCCTAAAGGAACACTACTGGAACAACAAAGTCTAAGCCTACACAATGTTAAGTGTAAAAAAGAGATGTTTTTATTTAGCTGCAAATTCACTATTAGAAGAAAATACTTGATACCACAACTGCACGTATGAGAACTTCTTGCTTTCAGAAGATGAGAGGAAACAAAAATGCATAGGTCTGTTTTGAGTATTGACTTTTAATAGCTTGTTTCTCATAAGGGAACAGGGGATGTTTTCTGGTTTAGAAATACAGGTATCAGTTAAGTTTTAAATACAGCCTGCTCCTGCCAACAGGTCATGTACATGATTTATTTGGCTTCAGCTTTTGTTTCTATGTATTAAGCAACCTTCAACCTTCTTCTGCAACAATATATAGACAAATTACACAGTAATAGTGTAGGTATTTTACTGTCTTCACATTTTTCTTAACATACTGGACAAAGCAATGCATGTCAACTTGCTCCCACACATTTAATCTGCCAAACCTACAGAAACAGATCCTTTGGGAATATCAGGAATTATTTCCAACTTTGTCCAGTGACATTCAAATGCTCAGGCAACTACTGGTAACTTTCATTTTACGGTTAATACCCAAGTCGTACACCAACAGGAGAAAGTTTTAGAACTGGACAAGCTATAGTAATCCAGGTTTTGGTAGAATAATTATATACAAAAAGGGGAATTTTATATATAGTTTTCAATCTGTAATTTAATTTTTCAAAATAAAACCTGTATATATAAATGGACAACATTCAAGATCTGTATATAAATAACAGTTGCTTTCTGGCTAAAACAATGTATTTAGACAGAATCTCATTTCGTTTTTCACTTCAAGTATTCTAGCCAGTCCAGTCCTTTGGGAAAAAACTTCCAATTTTTAAATCCATTAGGATCCATCAGATTCATTATATGGTCATGACCTTAACTTATACAATATACTATATTATGAGGTGAACCGAAAGGGATTAGATACCAAAGTATTGGTCTGAGTGCAGTAAGCCAAACAGCTGTTTAAACATGATACTATGGCTGAAATAAGTCTCTGTCAGAATAAAAACCAACATTCATGAAAACAGCAGCAGCCATCAAAAACATTCACAACTGCAGGGATTTGTTACTGTGTGTAATTTTGCATTATAAGTAGAAGCCACAGTAGTTTAAAGGAAAATAAAAAAAAAAATACTACTATAGTCTTGAATGTAATAACGTGAATTGTCACTTTTATAACCATTTATAAATGTGTACTAAAAAAATTTACTTAAACATATGAATTTAAGACTTTCACTTTATTCAGCAAATCAGTTTATTTACACAATGGGGAAAGCTGGTTGAATGCTGTCAATGTAATAAAAACAAATCTAACAGAGACGATACTGAACTTCCTCTATGTATTCATTGCAGAAATGACAAACTATTTCCTTACCTGTATCAGGAACATCAAACGCAACAATGGGACAGTATCATAGGACACTGATTTAACAATAAACCACAGATGTCCAGTAATACTATGGCAATTTATTCATGTATTTACTGACTTAAAAAAAAATAAAATTAAAAGTCAGCAATACCCACTATAAAGTCCTGTCAATTATCAGAGTCAAACTCTGAGTAGGTCAGTAAAACCTTACCAGATCATCCACAATTCAAAGTGATCTGATCTGCTTCAGACCACTAATACAGTTACAAAACTGATAGAACAGACTGCACTCTAAAATGCAACAATGATCTGATAAGGGTTTAACTTAATGGAAGTTTTAAAAAATTAAGAATTGCAGAGCACGGCCCCTATCAGAACAAGCTAACTTTCCAGACTTCAAAAAAAAAGACAAAATAAAAAAAAAAAAAAAAAAAAAGGAAAAAATGGAGAGGGGAAAAAAAAAAAAAAAGAAAAACCCCACACTTCAACATGAAGCTACCATACAAAGTTGTTGGGTTGTTTTTTTTTTTCCATTTTTCCTTTTTTGTTGGTGGTGGTTGGTTTGGGTTTTTTTGTTTAAGAGTTCAGAGTTGCAATTTAATCCTGGCTTTTTAGTGAGAAGGACAGTTTTGGCCTAGACTTTCCTTTGCCCAGGATAATTTTTTGCTCTTCCTTTTGCTGACGTTGTCTCTCTTGTTCTAGTTTCATCCTCTCCTCATGAATCTTTCTTTGTTCTTCAACAATTTTCAATTGTTCTTCAGCCTATATATGAAAATTGTAGAATTTAGGCCAGCATATTTTGTAGTCATAAAAGCAATTTACAAGTCTGTATTAACTTCCAAACAGGTCTAATCCTGCACAGGTATGTAAGCAGTTCTACCTGAGCTAGATGGCCCTAGTTGGTTTCAATGAAACTATTTGTAAACTCTTATTTGAACGCAGAAGAAACACTGAACACTTTCTACAGCTAATGTATTGAAATCTTGAGTGTTTACAGGCAATGCTTTTCAGCACTGCTTTGCAAACAATACATTACATTTTAATTAAGGAAGTCCGTGTATGCATGGAGAAACTCCCCTGACACCTGTCATGTCAGATGAAAGCACAATATAATGATGTAACAGACCTTCAGAAGCCTCCCCACTCAAAAATACATGTAACACCCCCCCCCCCCCTTCCAAATTCAAAACCATCTTTACCTGATTTCTAACAAGCCAATCCTTACACTGACTTACGGTTCTTACAGCTCTTCCAGTGGTCTTCTAAAGGTGCTTATTTTGTTCATTTTGTCAGTTTATACTTTCAATTTTCTAATTGTCCCATTTCCACCATATGAGGTTGGGAAAAGGGTAAAACAGAAAGAGGTGTAAAGCAGACACAGCTCCAGCAATTTTAAGAAGAATTGTCTTTATCTGAAAATGGTGTAATTACTTGGGTAATTGAAACCGGTATGAATTCCATCAGGATTTACAAGCACCTTAGTTTGGGGTTATCGTTAATAGATCAGCTACATCATACTGAATGTTCTCAAGAGGCAGACACCTGCTTAAATAGTCTTGGAAACCAGTATAAACTAGACTTTCGTAATGTAAGACATCTTAAGCTTATGCTGAAAGTCCCTTTCAGCACTTGTACATCAATGCTATACTAGTCAAAAATCCAGTCTGTACTTGTCCTGCTCAACAAAACGTAAGTAGTCACTTCTGTTTTAGAAGCAGAACATAATTTGCAAACTTAGTTCAACCTTCCCTGTAAGATACAGTAAGAAAAAAAAAGTACTTTTTAAATTCTGAAGGCATCTATCTTCCTCTGAATTAACAGCACCTGAACTATTTTTTCAAACCAGTGTTACTGCTAAGCATCTGGTCTCATATGCTCAAGAGAAGAGCAACACTACTGACATAACCAGCAACAGACAAACTCCAGAAAGGGTCAATTTGTTTATTTAATTGTGTTGCAAATCAGGCAGAGGGACCTGTATTCCCCTACAGAACAGTTAACTACATACCAGTTTAGCTTGTGCTTCTGCAATTTTTCGATTATTCTCTTCTAGTATTCGCTCTAGTTCCTCACGCTTTGCACGCTCTTCTTCCTAAACGGGAGGACAGGGCAAGATGTTAGTAAAGTAAAATACTCACTTCTGCACATTCACTAATCTTTCTCAGAATTCTTTTGTGAACTGACTTAAAGTGGCAGCTTTATAGCCACCTACTTTGTCTCACAAGGGTAAACTGTGCAGCCACTAATACTGGTCTCTAGCACTCAATTTATATAACCCCGCCCAGTCCAAACAGCAACCAACTAAACCCTCCCTAATCACAGAATCCTGACAATTTATTACTAGAATTTTAATATCACACAAATCAACAAGGACAACTACAAAAACTGGATAGTATTTACCAAATTAAAAAGTAATATAGAAAATATAAATAAAGTGAATAGTTTGTCTCACCAATTAAGTATACCTACGTATTCTTTACCTATACTCCTTTAATCAGCATTAAAAGTTGAATATTTACTGTCTTGTCCAGTGTCCTGCAGAGTGTGCTCCTCGGCTGCCATACACGCCAGCTTCCTCTTTAAAATGATTTGTACTGTTAGCTTGGCAATACCTGCATCAGCAGCTCAACCATTTATAAAGAAACAACATACAGGGAAGGCTGAGCTGAGGAATGCAGATGTTTATGATAAGAAGGAACAAAAATATGTAAATCATTCCTAAGGCAAACAATTAATAAGAAAAATACATTTACTGTTAGTGAAAAATACAAATGGTAATCCATACTTCATGGAGCTATGGGCTTCTTTCATGGGGAGAATGGACTTAACATTCAATATTTTGACAATTTTAAGACAGCTGAAACTGTCATTTGCAGTCTGAACTTGGAATTCAGGAGTCCAGGGAAGGCAAGATCAGGAAATAAAGCCTTGTAATTGTTTTCTTGGTGAATTTATGGAACTCTGTTATACAACTCAAATATGAAGACTGCATGAAAGTTTTGGAGGCGTTTCAGTTCACGTAATATATATCCAAATTATTTTAATATTTGGAAGATTTAAAGTTAGCCAGAGGTTTGTGTCTGTGTAAGAAAAAAAAGTTAATACGAACAAAGCAAGCATATGAAAACTTCTTACTATGACTAGTAACCAGCTACTAGCTAGCACACTTCACTCCAGGCATGGAGGGTTATTCTGCATTACAAAGAACCAATGGGACTTCATCACATCACATTGACAATAGCAAAAATACTTGGGGGAAAAAAAAAAAAAAAGTAGTCATCCATCTGATCAAACGAAAATCTACATACATGAAGCAATTGCTCACTACAGACATCTAAATTTAATTTAAATTCTTTGATAGTAAGGTTTGAATTTGCAGAACAAGTGTGATTTAATGGTCCTGATATTTGTTGTATCTCAGTGGTTTGGTTTGTTGGTTGTTTTTTTGTTGTTTTTTTTTTTTCAATTTAAACATATTATGTGACAGACAAGTCACACATCATATGAAGGGGAAAGCTTCATTGCTACTGTCTTTCCTTTTGTAAGCCAATCAAAATATTAATTTAAGATAAACTGTGTAGGAGGTAGAATGAAAAAGGCATTTGAGACTTCTGTTTAGCACAAATTTCCTTTACAATTTTAAAATTTGCCTTGAAATTTCTGGATCCTGGAATGATTGGTGCAGGCAGGCATCAAAGCCTTTAGTAGCAAATTACTGTCTCACAGAAAGACATTTTCAGCTTCTGCTCCAGCTGCTGATTAAAAACCAAAAAAACCCAAGTCACATGTTCAGCTTGACTTCAGACAAGGGCAACCTGCTCTTTTATAACTTCTGGGAGGAGGAAAAAAAAAAAAAAAAAAAAAAGAGGAGTTGTTAGTAGTTATTAAAACTAGATATAATGATTTGGACATAGATCCTTCGTGAAGACGTGGATGGCTTATGTTCGAAGTCCCAGAATTAGTCCAGTGTTTGCTCAAGGAAAACATTCATTTTAAATGAAGAATAAGAAACCTATTTGTTAAAGACGGGTACTGCAGCTCACTGTTGGACCCTGATTTTTGCCTGACTGAAGGCAAAAGCCTCTTACAGTCTAGGTAAACAAAATGAAACAAATTAAGGATACAAAATTACAGATTTTCAATACCCTTCCCCAAAAATGAAAGGACCGCTGATTAATCCTGCAGCCATGGCAAAAGTTTCAAACAATTCTGAAATATGTAGGTCAGTTCCATTAAAAATCAGTATCCTTGTTCAGGTTTTAGGAGAATAACTGTTTAATATCAGTGAGCTCCCCTGAATAGGCTAGAAATTAAGTTTCGCAGCAATGCAAGTTTATACGAGAAGTGAATTAGATTTGCTGTATTCCATCTCTTTCTGAACCGAACAGGAGGCACAAACCAACACTGAAAGTTTTGCCATGGACTGTTTCTACTTTCCAAACGACCGAGCGTTACCTCTCTGGCTTTTTGTGCTGCAAGTTCAGCTTGTCGCTGTCGCTCGAGTTCTTCGAGCAACTGTTTTTCCATGATGCGCTTAGCCTCCTCCACCCTGCGGAGAACCTCTCGCTCAATCTCATCCTTCCTTTTCTCCAACTCTTCTTCTACGCGTTTAGCCACAAGCTCTTCTACTCTTCGAGCAGTTTCTTCTTCTATGAGTTTCTCTTCAATTTCTTGTTGTCGACTAAAATGCAAATGTATTACCTTTTTATTGAATAAAGAATGGTTGCACTGAAACAAACTCTTTCAAATACACATCATCAACCACGCTCCTGAACCGCTTTAAAACAGTTTTATACCTTATATACATAGGTATATACATTTTGCCATACATTTAAGGATAATTAATATTCAGACAATCAGTATTTCTATCCCAGGGAACCCATTCAGACCGTAACGTATTTAGTACCCCTTAATTTCTTTAGGAGACTAAGCTTGAGGAGACAGCTTATCTTGACTTCCTGGTAACTTTTAGTTGAAAATAAAAATAAAAGACCTCATCCAACTGTGGCCATCCTTCACCCTTCAGGAATTCAAATGGTCTCAATTTTAAGAAAACATCTTGTAAAACTTATCTTAAAGCAACCACCTCAGAAGAATCAAACTAATCCCTAGTATCTAAGACAGAAGCAATAGAATTCGCAATTTGAATCAGAAGTTGTGTCTGTAATCTAGTTATTATCTACCTTATCAAATTTCAAATACCTCTGCTCTCCTTAACATCTTTATCGCAGCATCACAATAAAGCATAATAATGGCTTCTAACATAACTACCTACAATCCTTTTGGACAAATTTTTAAACATCTTTTATATACTAAGCATCCTTTTATTTTAAAGGGGTTTCTTTAACCCTCCATGAGTATTTATTCAGCAGCAAGTACTCTCACCATCCTGTACTGATACAGCAACTGATGATGGATGTACTACTAAGTGCTGTGCCTGCACACATTTCTTTCTTCTCAGCTCAAGTAATTCCATTCAAATTTAATTAAACAAAATGTATCTTTTCACATTCAAAGGCTGCAACATTATAAATATGTAATAATATATATAGTGGCTTTGACTTTATAACAAAAATAAAACTGTAACCAGATATACATTTCAATGATCTGTTCTGTAGACTATACCAACTTATTTTAATTGCATGAACTTACAGTATTTTATATAGAGGTGTAAGTTTATCATCCTGACCTACTGAGCCATGACACCAGAGCAACAGATAAGCCGTTAATGTAAAAGCATTTTTAGTATGAACCATTTACTTCTTAAGACTAATTTCATGAAATCTACAGAAAAGCCACTGCTTACATTTAAACAGATTTCAGATGGGGAAAAATGTCACATTTGCAAGGCCTTTATGGAAAACTAGCATTATAAGAAAAAGCAGGCGGCTACGTATCAAGGTTTGAACAGACATGAGACTAATAAAGTGACTTTCAATATATGAACTGTCCCCTAGTTAATTTAGTTAGGAAGGAAGTACTTCCTACATATGACTTACTCAAATACAAAATTATCTACTCTATTAAATGTTATTACTTTTTCTTTTGGAATATAAATTGTATTCCATAAGCATCAAAATTCTATACCCAATCTTTTCCAATATTGTTTCTCCTTCAAAAACCTACTATCCGGTTCCCAATATCACTCAAATGTCATATTCCTCCTATATAGGCTTCACAGGGTTTTTTTTTAAATTTCAAAGCTGATTCATGTAGAAAACTTACGCATGAACTAAACCAGCTCCAGAATACTAAAACTATTACCTGCATTACACTGCATTCTCAAACTGTTAAGCGCATTCCAATTCTTCAGCGCAGATATGCATGGAATATTTTTATTAATTTAGGTACTGAATAGAATTATAAACCACAAAATTAGTATCAATGACTCAACAAGCCTTCAGCATTTTCACATGTTTGTGTTACTATGCAAGTTTTTGATGACATCACTGCCAAATTCTGAAGTTAGGATAGGAGATTATTCACAAACAGAAATGAAAGTGACAGCTCAGGGTGATCAAGCCTTCTGAACCACAGTATTTCAGTAGAACAATGTCGTTCAATAAAACTCAAAGCTCCACCTTAGAATTAACATTACTATTTGGCTTCACACATAAAAACACGTGCTGCTTCTACACTCAGTGCTCCAAGGAGCAACTGTAACACTCAAAGAACAAGTACCACCTTATCACAACTGTTAAAACCGTTGTTATCTCTGCTGCATAAAGGTCTCTTTCATAATTTGATATCGCTAAACATCTCAATGCACATCCAACGTTCATTAAAATAGAATTTATGTCTCTTTAGACCTTAAAAATAACCACATTCCTCACAACAAAAACTGAAAAAGGAAAAGGTCTCAAACGAAACAAGTCACCAGATCCTACTGTCCTATTTGGCAAGAATAACAGAATGGTCATGGTTGGAAAAGACCTTAAGATCGTCTAGTTCCAACCCGCCTGCCACAGGCAGGGACACCTTCCACTAGACCACAGTGCTCAAAGCCCCATCCAACCTGGCCTTGAACACTGCCAGGGATGGAGCATTCACAACTTCCTTTGGCAGCCGGTTCCAGTGCTTCATCACTCACACAATAAAGAATTTCTTCTTTATAGCTAACCTAAATCTCCCGTTTAAGCTTAAACCCATTGCCCCTTATCCTACCACTACTGTCCCTGACAAAGAGTCTCTCTCTTGCATCCTTCTATGCCCCAACCCTCAGTAATCGATGCATGGTATTTCTTAAATCCCTAGCAGAGCAACACCAGGCGCCTCCACTCTACGCACAAGCAGCTCGCCACGCAGTGAAGGGAGGGGCGTGCAGTGTGGCAGTGCAGCACAAAGCCTCCGCGGTGCGGAGGCCCCCACCGCAGAGGAAGTTTCTGAGCAGACCAGCCGCAGATGGGAATCGAGCACAGCCGGCGCGGGAAGGGAGCGGGGCGGGCGCATTCAACGCCCCTGAGGGAGCCAAGACTTCAGGGAAGGGAAGGATGGCGGGAAACAAGGCAGAGACTAGGCCTCAGCAAGGGCCTAAACGTCTTCACCCCAGTGGCAGGCGGCCCTAGTCCGGAGGAGGAAAGAACGGAGGGAAAGCCACCAGGGCACGAAGCACCTCCTGTCCTCCTCCTTCCCCTCGCACCCTCACCATCGCCCCCGCGAAGTGCCCAGCCCAGACCCGGGGCTCACATTTTCCGCTGCCGCTCGAACTCCGCTTTTTTCTCTTCCTCCTCCCGCTTCTGCTTCTCGTCCAGGCTGCTGCGCTTGCTCACCGTGCGCCCGAAGATGTCGATGCGGTCGGGCGGGGAGGAGGCGCGGTCGCGCTCCCGCTCCCGGTCTCGGCGGGAGGAGGGGGCCGTGTTGGAGCGGGACCGGGAGCGGGACTCTCGGCGCCGGTTCCGCTTGCTCTCCCGGGACTTAGATCGCTTCCGCGCCCGCTCCTTCTCCCGGGAGCGGGATCGCGATCGGCTCCGGTTCTTCTTGTTGTGCTTGGAGCTTTTAGTGTGCTTGGAGCGGGACGAGCTCCGGCTGCGAGACCGACCCATCCCGGCAAAGGAGAGGCCGCGCCGATGACCGCTCAGACCACCCCCGCCCCCTTCGCTAGCGGCGCCGGAGAGAAGTGCGAGGAAGCTCCGCACGCATTAGCACCGCCCAGGCGGGCCTGTCGTTCTCCCACTTGCCACCGCTTTGCGCTGTGAGGAGAAAGAGCAGGCCCCGAACGCGGGAGCAAGTCCGGACGCAGGCAAGATGGCGGCCCCAGCAGAGCGGTGACTCTCCTCTTCCGCCCCACAATACACTGCGCCGCATTCGGGCCGTTTAGCTTCTCGTTCCCCCTCGGCGTCTAGTCGGAGGAGCACGAAAGCACTCGGTAATCTCCGACAGCCAATGGCAAGCGTCGCTCGCCGCGAAAGCATCTTTTGGCGCTCTCTGCGCATGCTCACGCGTTGTGCGTGGGTATCGGGGTGTTGAAGAGCGCTGAGGCTACGTTTTTGGGGGGCAGTCTCCCGAAGAGCGTACCGGGAGGTGGGCGGGCTGGCTGGCTGGCTGGCTGAGGAGGAAAAGGTATAATGGGGGTTTCAGGCGTTTGGAGGCACGTCTAGCTCTCGAGGCCGCCTCTGGAAGCGGCCAAGAAGTAGGGAGCCTCAGCCTGTGTAACCAGCTCTGCGTTCAGTGTCGCCATGCTCAGCCGAGGAGGAGATGCCGTGTGTTTCTTTAATTGATTTTTTCTTTTTTTTTTTTGAGACTTCTGTTGCTTGATTTTGTTTGGTTTGACATAGGGGACAGAGGGAATCTGTTGCTCTATATTAAAGAAGTTACAAAACTCATTAACCTTCCCAAAAAGTAGTGGTTTTATTTTTCCTGAGCCTTCTGTTGAACCACGTAGTTCAACAGAACTATGAGCTAGGTTCTGCTTCATTGTAGCTATCTCTAACGTGGCACAGTACTTGTTTTGCCTGCATTTTGACGTTACTTCTACACGTTGTTCTTTGTTGACAAGTATGTAGGCAAAGGAAGCAGCTTCAGGTCAAGTGTAGTGTGTGAACTAGTGATTCATTAGGTATCTCTATGAGGTTTTTATCCCAGCTCTGCCATAACAAATTCTGCAAGTGATACTGTTCTTGGTTTCAAGAATATGCAAGTTATGGATAGTGAAGCTTGCTCTTTCAGAGAAAATTAGCTCATTGATGCCTTTCAGAGTTTGTGCCTTTTTTTTTTTTTTTTCCTCTTTATATGTCTACATTCTAAGTAAGTTACATTTGGCAAAACATTAATCACTGGACAAAATCCTATCTCATCTAAAGGTATTTTCATCTAATTCTTTTGTCTGAGTGACTTGTCTTTTCTTGAAGGAAGACTTCCTTATTCTGTAATTCAGATTTTAATTAGTGCTAAAAATAAATAAAATTGAAGCATCTTTCTGACAGACCACTTTTCAGGTGACAGCAGAGTAATGGACGTTGTGAAACCTGCACGGCAGGAATTCCAGTGGTACAGACCCCCGGGTGTGCTTGTTTGTCTCTCGCCCCGGGGAACTTCATGCCACAGGTAACTAAGGAAGTTAACAGTCAGACCTTTTAGCTCGGGACTAGGTGGGTGAGTTTCCAGCTGGCATGATTTCCACAGCAACTTGACTGTAATTGAGCACCGAAGCTTTTAAATTTATATGATGCAACAGGTTTGGTGAAAAGTTACATCATAGTTTTATTAATTCTGCATTCAGGTTGAATGTACCTGACCTGGAATGGTGGGGGAGGGGAGAGGACATTACTAACTATTTCATTGTCAGCTATAAATGAGTTTTTAAAATATAGTTATCTGAGTTTTCTCCTTGGTAAATCACTGTTAACAGAACCCATATTTAGCACCTTGGTTGTCTGAAGAAATATAATTTTGAACTGCAGAAATTTGTTCTTATTTAGTAGTACTGATTCATCAGAGGTATAAAATACATTATTATCTGACAATAATTCATGATGTTGGATTGTATGGAATTGAAATTATAAAATATGGTATGATGAAATAATTTTCCCCAGTCCATTACTGTATTGCTCCATCTCAGGTTTGTTTTTTTTTTTTAACTACTGAATTATTAAGAGCATGAGATTTTTAATACCTATACTAGGTTGAAGTCGTTAGTCCACTTTATTATTTATGAGGACTAAATTCTGGTACTTCTGGAAAAAAAAAGGTCCTTTTCCTTTCAAAAATACATTCCTGAGAGCTGACAAATTAGAACAACATGCCTGTGATTTCTTCTTTGCTTTGAATTTTGATAGTTCGGGATTTTTTTTATCCTATCACCTTATTTTTTCTACTTCAGTACGGATGAAGTAATAGTGTTTAGGTTTCCCCTCTCCAGGTGTAATTACAGTTGATATGGAATTGCAGTCCCAAAAGGAAGTTTTAATACTTAAGAACCCTGTTTCATTAAATAATTTAATTTCTTCTTTGCAGTTAGTAGAAAAAGATGGTAATTTACTATGCCTGTTCCATTTCAAAATTTCAGATAGCTGATTAAGCACATGTGATTTTTGTCTAAATAATTCTAGAATTTCTGAGTTTTTAATCACATGTAAAGAAATGTGTTTCTCGTGGTTTGGTAGCCATACTGCAGTTCTATACGCTGTTGGGTTTTTTTGCATTATTTTTCTCCGTTTTAATATATCTCATTACATTAAAATGCATAATTTAAGTCTTAAAATAGTTGCCTTATAGTTGGAAAACGCCTTATTTGACAGCTAAATGGTGGTATAATTAAAGCACCTCACCCTTCTTTACCTTGACTACTATCATCACATGAAATCTCTCAACCCACAGGCAGCTAGGGGTAGCCCTGTGATGATACTGTGTTCTGATAATCTCCAGGTCATACCTGCTCTTACTTACACCATAGCTTTTATCATTAGCTGGGTCAAGAGGAATCTTGGGAGATTAAAGGTGATTGTGTTAGTGTGGCACAGCTGGATGTGAGATCTTTGTGATAGGTCTAAAATGAACTCTGGAAGGTAAGCAGAGAAAGCAGGCAAGAGCATAACAAGGTAAGGTGTTCAGTATATAATTTACTGTCATCTGGTGTAGTCTGTCTCACAATAGGAGGGGCATGAGTAGCACAAAAGAGCCAAGTTCTTGGAATGAAAAAAAAAACAAAAAAAAACAACCAAAACCAATGTGGTTAAAAATGTGTGTTGGTTCTTTCAAAGTAGACATTTCAGCCTGAGTTTATTACAAGGTCAGAAACTATGTATGCAGGGTTTGTTGGTTGGTGGTTTTTTTCCCCTGAAATTATGAGTCAGTGCTGGGATTCATGTAACATAAATCTCAGAAGCTGTGCAGGTGTAGAAGTTGGATTAGTTAATCACTTTTTTTACACCTGATGGCAAAGCTGCTTGTTTTGCTTACTCATTTTCTGCCAGCTACTTTGTTTCTCTTTTAGCATTGCTAGGGAGATCTGGGCTGCTGAGCTGCAGAGGTAGGGAGGTGAAATGTCTGGGAGACTGGCAGAACAGCTGTGAGGAACGCATGATGAGCATGGAATGGTCCTCAGAAAGGGAAGTAGCTTTTCTAGAACTTCAGAGAATAAGTCATTAAAACTGCTGCTGTAAAGGGTTCAATTGAAAAAAAAAAAAAGTTTAATTGAGAGAATGGAGAGGAAACCCTGTACAATAAGAAATAAATGGAAAGGGTTTTCACATTGTACCTTTACAGAAAGGCTGGATAGATTGTACACATAAGTATAGTTATTAGCTAAAATGCTTCTCTTTTCCACATGTTCAGATAATCATGTCCTTGGAAAATGAACAATACTATACAGAATGCTATTGAAAGTGTTTTGTAATTTGGATATGAAAAAAAGGCACAGCTTGAGTAATAGGGACTAGTGTGTGATAATCAAGTTAATTTAAAACTATTTTCATTCCCATGTAGATTTAGTTTTAGAAAGTAAAATTGCTGAATCACGATCAGTGTGGAAATCTTAAAATTACGTTAGTTATCAATGTCAGAGGACATTTTACAATTTTTATTTTGTGTAAATCTACTTACCACTTTTTTAATGCTTAGACTACTTACTACATTCTACTTTTTCTAAGGAAGAAAGTAAAATGAACATTCATTCACTTCCTTTGTTCAGTTTGCTCAGTCCATGCAGGTCCTAAACGAAAGCTCTTGAATATTATTAGAAGTGGTGAATGTAAGTTTTTATCAGAACTTGAGACACTGATCTGCAAGCTGTGTATCCATAGTGATATGCCTATTCATAGTGAATGTTTGTTAAAATAATTGATACTATATGGAGTATACAGATTTAGTATCACATGTAAGTATTTAAATGGTCCTAAGATTTGGTTCATTGGAGACTGTCTAATAAAAATCCAACCAACCTTCTTCAGCAGCAGCACAGTCATGGAGGTGCTTGGACTCTATAGGCATATTCTGATTTATCTGAAAGACTTCATAGCATTTGTAGTGTTTGGTATGTGTAACTGGGGATTTATGCCAGTCAGAAATGAGTTGAGGTGTCAGCTAAGACTCATGAGGGACTGAGCCAATGTGAAAGCTTGAATAATTCCTTTTAAAAAAACCAACAAAACAAGCCAGAGTAGCAGCAGACACTGTTATTCAAAACCAGGTTGCTCATGTTAGTGTAGTTGTTAGACCAGTTGGACAAGCAAGGAAATTGGATTCAGGTGTGTCCTCATTCATATCAATGTCTCTTCCTTCCCATGACAGTATGCTAATCACCAGGCCAGTGTCAAGGCTGGAGGAAAGTGAGAAGGGAGGTAAGGGCAAGGTCCCCTTATGCTTCCTCGGTTGAAACCAATTGGATTTAACAAAATGCAAAATAGATGTGTTCAGATGCAGGGCACAACATGCTTGTAATTTAATGACTGTGATACCCTGAAAGGGGGGAGCCAGTTGTCTTGGATTTAAGTCAGTTCAAAAGACTGTTTTTTGAATTTTGTTAAATAATCATGAGAAAAGAAACAGGGCTAATCTTGAGAGCTAGAGCACAAAATCTGGCAGGTGCTGTAACTGCCCAGGTGTTGCACAACATGCCCCGTCCCACAGCAGCTGTGTTTCAAAAGGGGTGAGCCATGCTCAGTTCTTCAAAGACTACTGCAGGCACTGCCCTTGGGAGAAGACTCCAGTTTATGGCTTCTAAACAGGTGAAGATGCCACCCTTGCGGTGCTGACTCAGACACCTTTGCCTTTAACGGGGCGACAGCCATGCCTCCCCGTACAGCATTTCTGCTTGGCTTGGTGACTCCTAGTTAGCATGTGTATTTTAAGAGTTCCCAATTCTTGCTTAATTTTGAAAAACTATTTGGATGAAGTACTGTCTGTGGAAATTTTATATCCTAAATATTTTACATATTTTATTTGTAACCAGAGATCTTCCTGGGTTGTTTTTTTCTTTTCTTATTTAAACACACTAATATGTCTAGCAGTACCACTTTTTCTGTATGAATATGAAAATGACTGGGAGTGATTACTTTTTAATTTTTTTAAGTAGTCAAGAAGCGACTTGTGTGTGGTAAAAACAGGGTTGCAGGTATGGGAAAAGCATTCTATCTACACTTAAAAGTTAAATCAGTGCTACCACAGTTAATGGGAATTGACCCTGAAGCGTTTTTGAATGTTAATAGTTGTTCTGTTAAAATTTATCAAAAAAAGTTGCATGAAAACTTGTTCTTTTTTTTTTACAACTGTGCAAATTGATGAGCTTTAAAATTTGCACGTATTAATAGCAGAAAAAAGTTACTACTTTCCTAAATTTTTTTTTTGTTAAAAAGTAGAAGACAAATATGTTGTCTATATGAGCAAGCCAGTTTAGCAGGAAGTCTCCCGAGTGCCAGATTTCTGCCTTCTGCATTCACAAAAGTAGTGCTTCATTTTGAAAGTTGATTCATTAATTCATTTCGCCGACTAGCTAGGTTAAAGGTTGGAGGAATAAAGCATTTGGTCATGATGCAGTTTTATTACACAGTTTAACAGAAGCTTTTAAACTTTTTTTTTTAAGTTTTTGTGAAAATCCCATTAAAATGATAACTGAGAGACTATACTTGTAGAGGTCTTTCCTAATAATCTGAACAGAAACAAAATACAGAGAAGCTTGTCCTTCTGAGAGTTTTTATTATCTCTTTCTTCTTTTTAGAAGACATCAGAAATGTTGTGGCATGTGTTGTTTGCCTCTGTTATTGTTCCTCATGTCTTTTGTTCCTGAATCAGATCAGTAGTATTTGTCTGCAGATTGATATTTTTTGAACTGCAATGATAGCAGTTGTGCAGGTCAAACTCAGTTGTATCTTCATGAGTGACTTGGCTGATTTTGTTGATGCAGCTGATGATATGCCATGAAACTATCACTGTAACTGTGACTTCAACAGTACTAGAATAGGGCTGTCTTATCAGTTGCAAAGCTCTGAACACTGGGCACCCTGGGAATGCAGACCATCTAACTTGCTGTTTACATAGTGTAGTGTCATGATGCCCACAGCTGTACACTCTGTAGAATCTGTGCACAGTGTATTTAATCTGCCATCAGCCCTGCCAAGCTTGGTATTCAGAATGGGGTTGGGGCCTAGTTCATTTGGGTCCATGTCTAAGATGATAATTAGAGCAGGATAGGCTTCTAAATGCATGGAATATCTAGTGCCTGTGTGTACTTCTCTAGAGATGCAGCTGACATCAATGTGTATGTGGTTGCTGGTCATTGATAGTCTTGTGTATTGCCATACAAGTTTGATGAAGTTGTTTCAGGTTTCTATCACAGATGCTAATTGCAGCTTTATGAATTCTTAGGGTTACAATCTTAATAATGTGGGAAACTAAGTACGTGTAGAAGGGAATGCACCTGGTCCTTCTCCCTTATCTCTTATTTGCATTATTATCAAGTTTTGAATGCATGAAGTGTACCCTTGTATGGTTTAAACATTTTGTAACACATACTATGGTGGTATATTTGTGTTTTGTCTTGTGTTTGGAGACAGGGAAGCAGTTAGGGAAGAAGAAAAAAACTGTCTGTACCACGTTAAAACATTTAAACGAATACAATATAAAACACCACTTTTTAAAGTCAGGCACTGCTGATTATGAATACAGGTGGCAGAACATAGTTGTAGTAGAAGAACCAATGAATGAATCTATGGTAGCATTTTGTCTAGGAGTAAGTGTGGTGGTCTTGAAGTGAATCTCTTGAACATTAATTTGATTGCATTGGAATAGTCTCAGACTGGGTAAACTGTATTCTTTTTGTATAAGACTAAGTCTAAAATCAAAAATGAAATACGGTAGGTTCTGTTTGAAACACTTTATTTACTGTGAGGGTGAACAAGCACTGGTACAGGTTGTCTGGAGAGGCTGTGGATTCTCTGTCCTTGGAGTTATTCTGGACATGGCCCTGGGTGGCCCTACTTGAGCAGGACAGTTGGACGAGATGACTTCCAGAGGTCTCTTCTAGCCTGAACTATTCTGCGCTCCTGTGAAATCAGATGGTGTATTTTGAGACTCCATCTGCTATTGGAGTTTCAGTCTGCAAGACTGGTCTAGAGCTAGTGGGAAGTAAAACACTTCCCAAAGCATGTAGCATGGGCATCCAGTTCTCAGTAGCCATTGTCTTAGTTCACGTACTTTCTGTTGCAAATTGCTACTTGCTAATGCAGACATAGCTACTAACATCACATGGAGCTGAGTTAGCAAGTCATTTGGTGTTGGCTTCTTTGCTCAGGAGCAGATAGGTGTTGCAGAAAGCACAAGCCAAAAGTTGACACAATTACTTTGTATATTGGATCTATATAGACATAGGCCTTTAAGCCATTTTTTTGCAGGCTGGAAGACTGTGGAATTTGGTTATCAGCATCTGAAAGATAGGCACCAGGCCAATCTGAATGTATATAGCATTGGAATATCTAGCCAATCTAAATTTATAGACTTTCCTGCTAGCTGGTTGATGAGTTAGCACACCCTAGACTCTTTCCATTTAGCTCCTCATTGGTCAATTATATATTCTTTCTGGCTTGCCAAAGGTAAGTAGAAGAAATGAGTAGGGGAACGTAATACTGAGGTTGAGTGGCACAGGAGGCATGGGAAGAGATGAAAGTATTGCAGTATGTGGTGAGAGAGGATATATGTAGCTTAGGGTTGGTATGATGAAAGTTTGTCTGCACGCTCAAATCCAGAGCTCCTGCTGTGTATATTAGGCAATGAAATAGTGCACTGACATGCTGTGACTGTTCAAAGCAGGTCTCCCAGGGCAAAATGCCATCCATGCTTACTCACCCTGCTGGATAGCATTGTCTGCAGTTTTCCTCAAGCTGTTTCCACAGGTATCTGGTCTTGGTAATGCAGAGGGACCTGGAATTGTCTAAGAAGCTGTGCTTCAGGAATAAGTGATTTTGCTGCATCTGTATAAAAGTGCTGCTGTAAAGAGTAAATGCAGAAAAAGTCTCGGAGTTTTGCAATGCAGGCTTGGAGCCAAGTGCAGACTTGCAGCTCATTGTGAGACATCTGTCATCAGCAGGAGCTGCCAGTGGTAGAGCTGGGGGCTACAAATGAGAGTGACAGAAGTACATGATGACCTAGTGAAAGAAAAGGATTTTCTAGGACAAAGGGTTGTGACAAGAAGGCAAAATAAACTATGTACCTGAAAGAGGGTGATCAAGTGTGGGGGATGTGAAGGGGAACTAAAGAGGACAAAACCACACCAAGAAGTAAGCTGTGAATAAGACTGGAGACAGGTAGTAAAATGCATGCATTGGTGAGAACGAAATGAGCATGGCGAGAAAACAAGTAGGAACTGAAGAGCAAAACAAGGAAGTGAAGGATGCAAAACCCCAGAAAACACTCACTGCACTGAGGAAAGAAAAAAAAAACCACAAACCGTTTTCAATATTACTTTTCTATATGGTCTGTTGCTAATGTTGCCAGAATGAATGTTAAAACACTTTAAATGGAATGGTGTCTGAGATGAATTCTCTTCAGCTGTACGTCTCCTAGGAAAATGTGTGAGAACTGCTGATCTGTTCATCTTGTTCAGATCACATGAATGTGAACACAGCAGAGATTTGATTTGGTGTCCCAGTCTACAAATACAGAGGGGAGGAATAAAAATGGAAAGAGCAAGGCCTCCCATGGGAAGAAAGGGAGTGATCCCATTATAAGTGAGTCATACAACATCCCTTCTGGAGGGGTGTTGAAACTTCCCATGGGAGGAAGAAGAATAAACAAAGGTTGGTATTACTAATAAAAGAAAAATAGTTGGCAACCAAGGAAACAATAATTATTTGATTGCAGTGTCCTGAAAAGCTAGCAACAGAAACAATACCAGTTAAAAACAGCAGGCCAGATGCATCTCAGTTGCACCCCTACCTGTCATTACACCAAGGATATGTTTGCCTTAGTGCCCTGAGAGCAGTGCTTTGCCAGCAAAATAAATATGCCCTGAGTTTTCGCCTTTGCTGCTTTACTCTTCATATGACCACAGTGTTCCTGAGGGTTTATCGTGTGTTACTTCACAAAACTAATGTGAAGCAAGCAAGGAGTTGCTATTATCTCTCTGCTTTAGAAATGAGGAGCAGTGTCTGCAGGAGAGCTGTGCTTACAGCCACAGAGCTTATGGTAAGTAAGGGAGTTTGCAAATCACAGGACAGTAAATTTCTTTGCTGTCTTTCTGTGATGGTGGAAAGAGTAATGGACTATTAGTAGTGCAAGGGCATGTATAATAGTTTTTTTTCTTGAAGTTTACCTACTATATAAGAAAATAAATGAGCAAAACTTGCTATTGCAAAAAGGATATTCCAGATCATGACTTCAGCAATTTCAACAAGTGATCCATATAGTTATGAAAAAAACATGAATAATGAAACATTGTTTGTGCAGCAGCAAAACTCTATTAAAAACCAGTGCAGTTTTAAGTTCAAATTAGCAAAGGCAGTTGAGGCCGAGTTGTAACAGGCATTACTGTTTCTTAATGGAGAGGGTTAGGGAGAAGGAAGCTATGCCCTGGTCGGTTACCATGCCTGATGATGCAGTTGCAGCCCTACCTGCACTTCCTCAGAGGTAAACCTCACTGAATGGCACCATTTACTTTAGCTTTGTCACAGTGCAAACAGTTGTTCTGAATTCCCAGTGATCTTATCTTTGCTAGCAGTGTATATCTGAGTTGTGGGATGGTTTGTTCCCAGTTCACTGGGGGTCATATAGGAAACACTGTGCTATCACAGATATCACTTTCTCAAGCCTGAGTGCATGCTGAATGTGATTGAGAGGCAGTACTCCACTAAGAGTCCAGTCTAATGCTGTTGGTAAGGGTTAGGTTGTGTAACATAAGCTCAGTCCGTTTTGGCTAGAGAATGGGTGGATGTTGGATGTTCCCAGTACACCAATTACTGCCCTTTTATAAGGGCTGTAGCACACTTCTTTTTGTCTGCAGGAAGTCAAAGCTGTTTAGCTAGATCTTTACTGATTATTATTTTCTTTGTTAAAGCAATGTCTGTTTCTTATGTTAGCTATTAACATTAGGACAGATCTTCAAGAGCATTGGTATCATCTTTGCCTTTCTTACTGCATCTTTGAATTTTTATTCTATCTCCTTTGCATCTACATTAGGCATTGCTGCCCTGTAAATGAGATCAGTCTTTTAGGATTCTTATTTCCTGTTAAAGTAAGTTACCTTGGAGAACAGAAGAGATGAAAAATGTCAATTTGAATTCTTGATTTTATTTTTTTTTTTGTTACAAAAACATTATAAGACTGAATGGTGCTTACAAGCAGAATCATCTATTAGAACTTAGTTGCAGCATAGGAGTGAAAAATACAGACCATGCAAATTGGTTTTTCTAATAATACTACTTTTTATTATTCGTGTAGCTTTTTAGGTATTTTAATATTAAAGTTTTTTTTTACTGTAAGAAAGCCAAACCTGAAACAAAGTTGACAGCTGAAGACTGATAGTGGTCATTGTACAGGGACTGTTTCGTATGACTGTGTGTAAAACTAACTGTGCTTCATTTTGTAATGTTAATTTATGATAGAAATTTATACTACAAATGAAAGTAACTGTTCTTATTTCTGACAGCTCTGCAAAGTTCGGTATCGTCAGTATTTTGTAAATTTATGTTTCTTTAGATGTTTGCATGTAGCCGTTTAAAAATGTTAACCTCCTAAATTAGTATGAAAGCAATCAGTTCAAATATGCTGTTTTAAAGTGATCTGAAAAACAGCATGTAGAAGTGAGAGTTCCTGAAATATTTTCTTTTGCTTTTCAGTGACTGCCTTGCTTGTAAGGAGGAAAAAAAAAAAAAACCAAACAAACCAACCACATTTTAATTTCCTCTTTTTGGTTTCTTTTTGTGGAAAATGGCTTCTCAGTCTCTTTAAGATTCTTTGAGATATGTGGAAGGAAAAATGCAAGGAAATAATTCAAATATTTTATAATGGTGCTATATGCAGTTTATTTTCATTTGTCCATAAAGTATGCTTGAAAATCTGTTTTCTTCTTGCCTGCTTCAAGATGGGATAAAAAGTTTTCCCTTTAACTGGCTACTTTGATCAACACTTTTGAATTGAAAATACCATTTTAAGAGCTCCAGGTAGTCTCACAGAGGTTGGTAAAAGGATTTGCACTCATGCTTGTGGATGTTGGATTGGATGGTGGTTTAACTGTGTACATTGAAGATGAATGCTAACATGATTGTATAAATATTACATTAGCATGTCCTTCTTAAAGCAGTCTGCAAGAAACCCTTGGATTGCCCTACTCCAATATTCATAAGCAAGTACGACTAAAATAGGAATAGCCTAAATAAGTCTGTATTTGCATTTGTGCTCAAAGCTCTGCAGGGGGTACTTCGTATGCAAGATGCTTGAAGTCGTTTGAAGGTTTAGGTGCCAGTAGATGGCATTGGAGAGCACATCCCCCAGTTCTACAGGTCCGGCGTGTGGTTGCTGTGACTGCTTTCTGTCTGAACTTCTTTACATGATGTTCTTAATGAAAGCCTATTTTAAGCCCACTGCTAAAACGGGGCCTATGGAACTTGCATTTGAAAACTGCTATCCTGTGAATGCAGACTGTATATTTCACTTTTTTTACTGGAGGTCACCAGTTCTCAACACTTGTTTTGCTTGTGCAATTTTTTTTTAAGCATAAATGATTTTAAATAAATACCTCCATTTGAATATATAAAAGGCTGCAATGAGAAGAATTGGAATGGTACAATTAGAGGAACCCTGCTTCCCATTCTGAACAAAAGCAGCATCGACAAAAATCTACAGGAGCAGGTCAACCTTTGTTGAACAACATTCCATTTCCTGTTTTATGGCCATTACACTAAATGCAGTCCCTTGCCTTTGATGGAAATAAGTGCACTGCTTGTCAGTCCCAGTGGAAGCAGAATTCTTGAGTGAGCCTAAAGTTCCCTTTTATAAGAAAGCAAGTAAGTAAGAACAATCCTTTGTGACTAGTTTCACATTGGTTATTACTGGTTTATCAAAGCCTTCACCTATTCCATGTGGATAATGGACTCTGTCCTTAACATAATTATTAGTCTAGACTGGAGACATGTCAGGTTACTATTTCCGCAGAGAAGGGTTTTCCTTTAAAACCAGATGGTGGCTTGAATCGTGGGACTAAATCTGGAATGTACTTCTAAAAAGACCACAATTTGGTCCTATTGGCAAAGATTATTATACTGGGAATCACTCCCAGAAAAGGGAAATACATGAATCGCAAATAAGTTATTTGATTCCCTGTGGAAAGGACCTAGTGAAAAAGTCTGAAGAATAGCATAGGGTAAAGGTACTTTATGTTAACCACAAGTTTTATTTCTTATTTGGCCTTGGCCTACTGCTGTACAGAAATTACCCAAATAATCTGATTCATTTCTGGGAGTGTCAGATAATACTTTTTGCTAAACTGTAATGACAACCATGGGTGATTTGATTAGATTGCTATTTCTCCATCTTGTGTCAGATAGATAATCTGAAACAAATGCTTTCAATTTGCCCTGAAAAGAGAAACTTAGCTTTACCATGATATTTTGGCCATGGTGACCTCTTCAAAGGTCTCAAAAAAAAAAAAAAAAAGGTAAAAAGTGTAATTCATGCCTCATTAGCACTTCTTATACTACATCTTTACTTATGACTTACAATTCCTGCTTCAAAGCTATTCTGAGAACTTGGGAAACTTGCAAGATGGATTTTTGTGCTGATATCTATACAGAGCTGAAAAAGCTGGGAAAGGTGGTCATTCATTTTTTGTTACAGAAGCGAAGTTTATCAAAGAAAGCCTCAGATTCTTGCACAGTGTGAGTATTAATGTGTCTAGCTAGAACTGGTGAAGTACAGAGTCAGCATTTTGATTATAAACTGTCATTTTCAGTATTTTGTAAAGTAATGGTCCCTAAAAATTCCTTCCAGGTGGAACCTTAGCATGTAAATTCTCAGTCCAGTTATTTTTTATTTGATTTACAGATTTTGATACAAGTCAGGGTTTTTTTTTTTTTCAAGTTTCATGTGAGAGAATGAATTTTTATATGGCTTCAAATGCTTTATTACATTCATGTAACAGTGCCGGAATTCATTAGAAAGACTTTTTCATTGAAAAGTTGTTCATTAAAAAGAATGTTTTCAGTACATACTGTTAACCTGTGGTTTTTATTTGTTTTTATTTGTTTTTTTTTTATTTTTGACATTTGAAAGTAGCTACTGTGCACCTTGTTTTACTTAGCCCATAATATTATTTCACAGGAACAGATAAGCTTGTTATGGACTACCTGGGACTCTCCTGTCAGTGATCTATAAAGAGAGTAATAGAAATTGATTTAATTCTCTAAATTTCTTTAAAATTCTATTTCAAGAGAAATGGAGTATTTTTAAAGGATGATTTCTGTCACTGAACACTGGTGCAAGATTAGATCCTCATAAATAAAAATTACCATAATTCTGTGTATTTGAATATGACAGCTTTATACTTACTGGTAATGGGATAAAAATTATTTTAAGACATTATATCAAGGTAGAACATATAAAAACTTGTATTCCATATAAAACCTAAGAAATTTGACAGGCAATATGGAGTATCCCACTTACTTGCCACAGTTCTTTGTATGATGAAATCGCTCTTAAGCAACACCTGCAGCATTAATGTTGGAGCAGAACTGCCAGGAAGTTAACAATTCACAGAAATGAGCACTTTTCCCTTTATTGTCCCTATGTTTGAATCCATGATTCTCTGAAAAGCATGTTAACTTTATTGATGAAGAAGTAAGTTCATCATTGGGTTAAAGTAATTATTATTTATAGGAACAAAGTGTATTTGTAATGACATATTTAAAGTCTGTAGACTTTTTCCTGAGCTTTGACCATCTAATTTCTGTGCTGGATTTTAATAATGAGTGATAATAGTAGCAGAAATTACAATGGAAATAATAATGGTTCTTGGAAATACAGCATCTCACTTCACAAAAATGCTTGAAAGCACATGTATTTAGTGAACAAATGCAGTCTGATACTCTGTTTTAGAGTACATGGATTTTAAATCCACCTGAATCCTTGTGAATCTGGGGAACTTCACCATAGGCTTTTTCTCAGAAAGGCAGGTATCACGACTGATTGGGTGCCTCTCTTTATAGCTGATGTTAATAGGCTCAGTCGGTACTAAGGCCTATGAGAACAGCATTTTGAATGCCCGTGCTGAGCAGATTCTTGCAGAGACCGAAGTTTACCATTAATCCAGAGTGGTTCTGCTCTGATCTAGTATCAGGGAGTCACTTGTAAGTTTAATGGTGGCTCCAGTGTTACTACTTAAGATGCTGGGTTTGACTATTTCAAATGCATTACTGCTATTATCCTCATCACTGTTACAGAGAGTTCAAAAGCAGCCCCCAGACCAAGTAATCCTGCACGGCTCCAGGTAGGATGTTGCAGGTGAATTTCTGTCTTACCATTTTGTGGCAGTGGGCATCCATGTTTCCTCTTCTGGTCCTCCAGCTGCCTTCTTTTTCCTTGTATATTAGGTTATTTCCTTGTATATTAGATTAGGCTTCCATAGTAGAAAATGAAGCCAACTATCTTGGGTTTAGGAAAGACAGAGGCTGTTTTCGCTAACTCAGACACAGAAAATATGTTTTTCATAGTAGCAGAGGGGTACACCACTCATCCTAGAATCCTAGAATTTTCTCCTTAATTTTTTATGAAGTTTAATGAAGTTTTCCTTTAAGTAAAATCTTGGGGTTTGTAGTACAGTCGTCTCATAGCATCACTGTTAAGCCCTAATTTAGCATCATTTAAGCAGGACCTCTTCCGGCTCTGTGATAACAGCATTCCTGAACCCTCCCTTGGCTATTGTAGCTTTACTGCAAGTGAAAGACTAAGAGAATCTTCACTGGATTGACATCAAGAAGGGATCATCTCCCTGGGGCAGTGACTGTGGGTGAGTCACTGTTATCTTTCCCTGCTGAACTGCAAATATGTCTGAGAGCTCTGTGAAGGAGAGGCTCTGGCAGTGTGTTGCTTGCGTCAAGCCACATGGAGGTTCAGATTTTCTTGGGTAACTTACAGTAATATCTCTAAACCGGCAAACCCTGGTGGAATTATTCCAGTGCGACAATTCCCTCATTTGTAAACCTCTCTCCTCAACCCCTGTCCCATTGTCCTCCCCCCCCACCTTCTCCTCCTTTCTGCCCCCGCAAAAACAATGTTAATACAGCGTGACTGGAGAGACTTGATATTTTGTGTAATTATTTCCTTTAATAACAATTGTAAAGCATGTAACTTAAAAAAAAAAACTGTATTAGAGTCAGACAGATTTCTTATGAAGTTGTATAAGAATAGGAGCGTATAAAACATTGCAGATTAGGCAAGCTCAAGACATAGAACTTGGTTCTTGGCAGTCCTTCTGTGTCTTGGATGTTGTAACTACTATTGTACTGCTAGTTACAAAAAAAGATGATGAAGCATTTTTCCTGAAATAAATTTGGTTTTGTAATAATATAAAATTATAGTGACTTCATAGCCCTGCTTCAGAATCAAAGATCTTTTTTTTTATTATTATTTTTTTAATTGGGATATATCCTAGTGCATATATCCTATATGAGTAATGCATTACAATGCAACTAAAAATGTCTCTTAAAATTCAAATATTTCTGAGCATTTTGTTTTTGGTTTTAATATTAAATAATTGATGCGTAGCTTAGGAGATTTAACTGTGACTTTAATTTAGAATTTAGGTGGAGGAATTTTCATCTAACTTTAGTGGTCAGCTAAGTCCCCCAAATAGCTGATGAGAAGACATGGAGACCTCACCAGGTCCTATCCTAGGAAATGTATGACAGTGTAAGTGAGAACCGTTATCCCCGGCAGCTCTCTTTTGCCTGGGAAGGAGAAGGGGGACTTGGTGTCCACACGGCTGCCTTGAACAACATCTGTCCCTCTTCAAATGTACAGAAATCATGGGAACACTTTAAAAAGTGCAGATATAAAATTTGGTTGGTTGGTTTTGTTTTTTTTTCCTGAGCACATTAGAGTTTATTTTTCAAACGTTTCTTAGAAGTTTCATGAGACGGAAACTTTTCAAAAGTTTCACAAACATGGAGGGCTAAGATTCTAAGAGAAGCATATTAAATGTCCTTTGAATCATGATGAAATTGTGAAGACTGAACTGGTAAGCAGGGACATCTCTTTGATTGACCATATAACTGTGACATTAATTTTGTTCTCATTGCTGTCGTTCTCACTGGTATTAGTGGTGTTCTCCTTGCTAGTAGTAACGCATCACTGCAGACCTTACTAAGTTCAAGGGCAGTCTCTCTTTTGTGACTGATTCTGCAAGAAAAAAAAAAAAATCTTTTGGAAAAAAGCCCACCCAACCTTTATGTGATAAAGTTTTTGTTTGTTTCTTACTTGATTGGGGAATTTTTTTTCTTGGTTAAACCTTGTGTCAAGCCCAGGCAGTATGTGGTTTGCAACATTTAAGTTCTGAGTTGTAATGTTACAAGTTAAGTGTATTTAAGTTATTTTGTAAGGCTTGCTGTATAGAAAATGTTGCCTTTTGTCCATTACATAACAGAATCTGAAGGGAATTAGGCAATAAATAAGTACATTAAAGACATTTGCAGTATACTCTGCAAAACTGTTAAACCAAATGATACACATCTTGAAAGCCTGGCTGAAAAGATTATTGAACTCTGAAGGTATTTTTTTACTTCAAAAGTATTGTAAGGAGGTATTCAGTACTACTGCTAAGAAATGATCTTGCTTTTGCGGAACTATACATTACACAATTAATTTATACTTTTTGACAAATTTTTAAGTGCACATCTTGGAAAAGCTAACAAAACCAAAGAAATGCCATAAAAGTTCACATCCAGTGTTGTTACCAGAGCAGAAGGTGTAGTATGGGTTAAATTCTATTCATGGGAAACAGTCTGCAGGGAATAGAGCTTTATTTCAATGTTCTTACCAATACAGGTTTTTACTGTTTCTTATATTCTTGCAGAAATCTGTGACGCTAGCTACCTGGCTAGATCAGTTTTGACTCTGATTTATGATCAGAACTGGTAGAGGAAACGTCTAGTGTCCTTGTTCTGTATCTTTGAAACTTCAGGTGATAATTGAATTTGTTATTGTTTTCTTGCCATGGTGAATGGATCCACAACTGTCCAAAGCAGGAATGGCATGATGCACAATTTCACTTGAGTTGTACCTGGGGGAAGCCACCAAAGTTAAACTGAATGTGGGACTGCTCTGAGGGATTTTGCTCAAAATTACATATCTCTAGAGGCAAGGCTGTGTAAGAAAATTTTCACACAGGACATATAATAAATATTGCCCTGTAAATTTTATGAGGTGAAAGGGCAATCCGAGTTCAAATATGGAATATCTGTGTAATTTTTTATTTTTCCCATCACAAATACCCATGTGATTGATTAATTAACTTGAACTGTGAAAAGAGATTGGGCAAGCAAAATGAAGTCAACCAGTGTCATGATTCTGTCCTTACGCAGAAAGAAAAGTGGTTTTTTGCCAAGAAATATTTAGTAATTGGAATAAAAGACCAGAAGAGTCTTTTGTTATCCTTTTTTACAGTTCTTCATGGAAGGTGTGAAGGAATCATTTGGTAGTGGTTGTGTTGCACTGATTTTCATTTATTTCTGGAGATGGAGGCAAGATTGCTCATTTCTTTAATACTGCTATGGTTGTCTTTCTTGCTGTGCTAACCTTTAAATCTTTATTCCCTTATGGCACTATGTTTGGAACATGAAATTCAGGACTTAGTATGCTTGTAAGGATGCTATGAGAGAGTCAACAGTGCTCAGGAAATTAGTCTGAAAACATGGTTTAATCTCTTCCTGTAGGACAGTCTGATGGGCTGTGCTGTGTGATTCTAAATCGGAAAGATGAGTGCTACTGATGCCTTGCCTTTCCCGCAGCACAGAAATTAAATGCATTTATTTGCTTTTATGCTCTGTTTGCTTATGTTCAATAAGTGCTGTTGTCCAAGTTGTAGCATAGCCTGGTGGTACCTGATGGATGATATTTAAGAAAAGCCTACTTTGGTTTGCTGTCTGTATATTTCTCTTAGGTAGAAGCTCTCTTTGATTTTCCTTTTCCCCCCAATGGTATATTTTCACTGTGCATTTCAAACAGTGATGAACAATAGCTCTGATTACTCCATGCAGGCTGTGTCCCTTCAGACTGTATTATCTCAACAGGGACTTGGATTGAAAAGAAAGCTATTTCCTTGTTTTCTAGCAATAAGTCAATGGACTCTTAAGAGGACAAGCTTTGCCACAGATGCAGTTCTTAGCCTGTGAGCAAGCAGAAGATAAAAGAGATCAAAAGCTTCATATTCTGGTGAGGAGGAAAAAGCTGCTGTTAGCAAGGGGCCAAAAGCTTTAGCAACACAACCATTCTCTAAGAAGTGAAAACTTAAAAGGAACTTTCAAAATGTGTATCAAACAAAATCTAGTGTATGTTCTCTGTGGACAAAGGAGCATATGCAGGCTCACCACTTTCTGTTTCTCAGTGAAAGGTAAACAAAAATCTTGTTTGATTGGTCTCTTTTGTATTAGCCTAGTTACATAGGAGACAGTGGGGGAAGGATCAGCTTAGAAGCTGGAAGGACTGTGCTCAGCAGAACTGTTTTTATTGTTCAGGGAGTTGAGTTTTAACTGCTGGGCTGAATTACTGTATAAAATATAGCTTTGCAATAACTTATGTTTTATTAGAGAATTGTATTTCATTTGATCATAGGTCTCTTTTTAAGGATTCACAAGTTTAGCTGACCTTAATAATAACTGAAGCTGAGAGAAACCACTAAATTATCTGTGGTATTAAAGCAGCGTTCAGGCTGTCATTTGAAGTATCTCATAGTTCTTTCTTGCTGTACATAAAACCATTTATTGCAGAGGACTTTGAGGTTTGTTACATTAAGAAACACATTAAGTTCTGAAGATGAAATCTGTCTTCCTAAAGACATAAAAGTAATTATGTAATTCATTTACATTTAGATATGCAATCACATATAATTTGTGAGTCCTTACAGTCTTCTGTGCCTTTTATACAAAAGCAGGTGGTTGTTACATACACCCAGGAGATGCAGTTTTCATCAGTGGATTATATGCTGGAATTCAGAGATACCACTCTTCACACTGTTCTTGTAGGCAGCATTAGGAATAAAATCTTTTAGTGCAGTGACAACACAGAAGAATTATATGGTTGAGACATTTTGTTCTTGCAGAATTCAGTTAGTCTTGTTTTCTCAGGGAGTAGTGTTGCCAGGCCATTTTCCATTCTTTACAAGTAAATAGTGGAAACTACTGTGCCTCTGAGATCCTAAATTTGGAGGGAAAATTCTTCTCAATTTATTGCCTTTTCCTGTTAAGGGAAAATGCTTCCCAGTTAATTGAAGAGTTTAGGCAATGGTAGTTGATTGTGGAAGAGATTTAGTCTCCAGGATAGATACATGAGAACGTTACCAGAGGTTTCACAGGAACTTCTGCATGCTGTACACAGAATGGGAGAGTTAGTCAGCTGTAACATACTGATGAGGACTCCAAAGCCATTCTGGTTTGGGTTTTTTTCTCCATTTGGATTAAATGAGGTGATGCTGCAATTTTTTGCACCCTTTTCCTCTTCCTAACATATTTTATAGCTATGTATCTTTGAAACACTTGTAAAGCTTATGCATGTACGTATATGCTCTCTTAAGAGTCTGAATAGAATTTGGTAAATACATGTTCAAAGATTTTTTTCACTCTCCCATACACGTGTTCACCTAAACCAGATTGAATTATTATGAGGCTGAGTGTCTCTCAGATCACAGTATATTTTGTTGGTGAGAGGTTTAGCATTAATAGAGTGATAGAATGATAATGACAAATCCCTAAATAGTGTTTTTGTTTGATCCCTCCCCTACCCCAACCCTGCTTTATTTAATTCCCCTCCAAATGGCTCTGGGCAAATTAGACTGCTGCTTGAGCCCCTTTTCTGTTACTTCATATTTGGCAGACTTCACATTGTCCTACCACAATCCCAAACTGTTCCTTAAACTTTCATAAGCATAGCCAGACATTTTATAAATCCATAACAGAGAGTCTCACACCATCATCATCAGGGAAAGTGATCTTTTTTTCCTGTTGTGGTATCTATATGCCTTCTACAGCACTAATCTCTTAATAAGGATAAAAGAGCAATAGCTTGGTCGGGTAATACAGGACACATAACAGCGTTCCTGGTTTATCCATCTGTTTACCTTATTGATCTAATTACAGATTAATTATCCACATTGATGCACTTTTCTTCTAGACTGTATGTAGGTTCATTTAAATCTGCATTCCTCTAAAACCTTTGCAAGAAAAAAAAAAATAAAAAAAAGCTCATGAGTCAAATGTCTCACTGGCATTCATGTTCTAGAGTTGCTGAAGTAATCTATGTGAGCATCCTGCATGGAGTAATTTCATTATGGTAATCAGCATTAACCATGTGCCCTGTATTAAACATGGCCTCATAGAATGGTTTGGTCTGGAAAGGACCTTAAGGTCATAGAACAGTTAGGGTTGGAAAGGACCTTAAGATCATCTAGTTCCAACCCCCCTGCCATGGGCAGGGACACCTCACACTAAACCATGCCACCCAAGGCTTCTTCCAACCTGGCGTCGAACTCTGCCAGGGATGGAGCATTCACAACCTCCCTGGGCAGCCCATCCCAGTGCCTTAAGATCATTTAGTTCTAACCCCTCTGCCATGAGCAGGGATGTCTTGCACTAGATCATGTCACCCAAGGCTCTGTCCAACCTGGTCTTGAACACTGCCAGGGATGGAGCATTCACAACCTCCCTGGGCAACCCATTCCAGTGCCTCACCACCCAAACAGTAAAGAATTTCTTCCTTATATCCAATCTAAACTTCCCCCATTTAAGTTTGAACCTATTACCCTTTGTCCTGTCACTACAGTCCCTAATGAACAGTCCCTCCCCAGCATCCTTATAAGTCTCCTGCAGATACTGGAAGGCTGCCTTGAGGTCTCCATGCAGCCTTCTCTTCTCCAGGCTGAACAGCCCCAACTTTCTCAGCCTATCTTCATACAGGAGGTGCTCAAGTCCCCTGATCATCCTCATGGGCCTCCTCTGGACTTGTTCCAACAGTTTATATGTTGAGGACACCAGAACTGCACACAATTCTCCAAGTGAGTTGTCACAAGAGCAGAGTAGAGGGGCATGATCAGCTCCTTTGTCCTGCTGGTCAAGTTCCTTTTGATGCAGCCCAGGATACGGTTGGCTTTCTGGGCTGCAAGCACACACTCACATTCATTTTCTCATCAACCAACGCCCCCAGGTTGTTCTCTGCAGGGCTGCTCTGAATCTCTTCTCTGCCCAACCTGTAGCTGTGCCGGGGATTGCTCCGACCCAGGTATAGGGCCTTGCACTTATTATGGTTAAACCTCATGAGGTTGGCATCAGCCCACCTCACAAGTGTGTCAAGGTCCCTCTGGATGGCATTCCTTCCCTCCAGCGTATCAACCGAACCACACAGCTTGGTGTCATCGGCAAACTTGTGAGGGTGCACTCAATCCCACTGTCACTGTTGCTGGCAAAGATGTTGAACAGGATTGGTCCCAGCACTGACCCCTGAGGGACACCAGTCATTACTGGTCTCCAGCTGGACCTTGAGCTGCTGACTGCAACTCTGTACATGTGACATCCAGCTAATTCTTTGTCCAGTGAGTGGTCCATCCATCAAATTTATGTCTCCAGTTTAGAGACATGGGTATCGTATGGAACAGCGTCAAAAGCCTTGCACAAGTCCTGGTAGATGACGTCAGCTTCTCTACCCTTGTCCATCAGTTCCGTAACCCAAACATAGAAGGCCACCAAATTGGTCAGGCAGGATTTCCCCTCAGTGAAGCCATGCTGGCTTTCACCAAGCACCTTGTTGATTTTCATGTGCCTTAGCATGCCTTCCAGGAGAATCTGCTCCAAGATTTTGCCAGGCGCAGAGGTGAGACTGACTGGTCTGTAGTTCCCTGAGTCATCCATTTTCCCCTTCTTGAAAATGGGGGTAATATATTCCTTTTTCCAGTCATTGGGAGCTTCACCTGACTGCATGATTTTTCAAATATCATGGACAGTGGCTTAGCAACTTCATCCGCCAGCTCCTTCAGGAACCATGGAAGGATTTAATCAGGTCCCATGGACTTGTATGCATTCAGGTTCCTAAGATGATCTCACACCTGATCCTCTCCTACAATGAACAAATCCTGCATTAGCCAAATGAACTAACTTGGAAGTCAGAGACTTTCCAATCAGTGTTTTAGGCTTCAGAGTGTACAGTATGCAAGGTTGAGATGTAGGGCTTGCAGCATCCTTCACTGGATTTCATTTTACTTTAACATCATCTGAATAAATATAAACTGGGGACTTCCTTATCTAGCAGTACAGGAGAAGGTCTTCTTTATTTTAATTGGCCTAACATTTGTTTCACTCTTGTGTTTTGGGCTCTACCCATCCATTAACATTTTAGTTACAACATGACATTTCTTTTTATCATGTCCTTTTTAACTGTCTCACAAATAGATCTTAATAGTATCATTATGAGGCTTCCTTGTTCCTTTCATTTTAGTCTATTTTCTTTTCCTTTAATAAGGAGAACATATCCTTTTGGCTTTAATCAGGATTTAAGATGGCTTTATGTAGTACAGAACATTTGGCAGCACTTTCTTTTGTGACTCTTCAGTACTTACTAACTTCCTACCTATCTTCAGCACGTAATTGCCCATTGGCAAATTGCCTTCAAATCACAAGTTTTTCCTGCTCATGTAATTTTGAATCAGTTCTCCAAATTCAGCTAAGACAAAAAACTACTGTATTAAAATTGCCATTTTGAAATAGTTTGCTGTATTAATTTTTCTTTCTTTTTGATGGCAAAAAGAATTTACTTCTGACATACTTTTCTCATCTTTTTCACCTCTATTTTGCTTTTGTGAGTGGTTACTGGAGCAAACTATTCTCTGAGTAGTACTACATATGGTTTTGGCGTATGGTACTGGAGGTAATTAATTGGGGCAGCCAAAAACAGAGCCAGGGACTGAAATAAAAGTAGCATAGATGATGAGGTCTGATGCTGGGGCTCCCTCTCTAGCTTTCCTTTATTTAGCACTATACCTCCATCCCTTGAAGAGTTTGCAGTATGATGGATGTCTTTTTAGAATATGTCTTACAGTTGAAGTTATGAATTTGCTGAAAAGGTTGCTGTTTAAAAGCTTTATAATAATCTATGCATGAAATCAGTCTAAATAAATGCTCTTGTCCTTCCTAGCTTTAGTGTGTTAAGTGTATGTGTAATGGCTGAGTTGTCAGCAAAGCATTCTCAATAATAAAGATACTTTATATTTCTCTCTGAAAGATTATGATTCCTATATTTCACAGGTATTTTTGACTACTTGGAATAAAAGAACCCCAACTGTTCTGCTCTCTTCCGTATAGCTGTAGCATTCATGTTTTGTTTATGGGGTTGTAAAATTGCATATATGATTATCCTTGGTTCCTGTACACTTTCCTGCTGGGCTGTACTACCTTCTAGATGCATTCAGTTTTAAGTATTGTGGGGGTATGGACTGCAGCTAGAGAAACAGGGATATTTGTCCTCTGTTTCCTCCAGCAGTTCAGTATTGCAGATGTTCTTCCTTTTTATGCTTTTTGTTCAAGTCTTCAATTCACTACTGTTTTCATCAGCTGTGTAATTTGTTAGCCTATTCTGTGCCTTATCTTTAATGTTCAAAGGCATTGTATAACTTTTAGTACAGTTCCTGGGCTGTTACAATGCTACTGTTTGCATTTTCCAGGCTGGAGAGTTTTGTATCTGTGGCTTAAATAATGTAATGACTTATACATGCCTTTTATACAGTGGAAATCCTTGCAGTTTCAGTGGGAACAGTCACAGGGTGCTAATTTTATAGAGTGACAAAATGTTGGTAAAAGTTTACCAATAAACAACATTTTTGATAATGAAACTATATTTCTGGAGAGCTGTACTTTCAAATACTAGAGGCACTCTATCCTACTGTGTTTTGGTGTTTTTTTTTCCTTTATCTGCAGTTATATATTTTTAAACCAATATATGAGTATTCCTCTGAGTTGCTGTTGTTTTTGAAGAACTGCAATGGGTTTCTGAGAAGATAAGCAGGTAATAAGCCTAACTAGATGGAGAAGGTTGTAGTTGTGCCACTGACTTCAAGAGGTCCAGCGCTTAGCCCCTGAACTTTAGTGGCTCAGTGAAATGCTGCTGCATACCCCTGCTCTTTTCCATCTGTCAGCTGCGCATTCTCCAAAGTACTTACCGCCTTGTGCTATGAGCTGGCCACTTACCCAGGATGTGGGTAAGTGGCAAATATAATTGTTGCCAAGAAAACTGGAAGTCCCAATCCTTTTTCCTTACTCTTTTGTAGCCCTGTTCCAGTTTCTAGCCATATGGTTCCACCCGTTCCCTTGTGTCAGCTTTTGCAGTAACACAATTCATTTCACTAGTCTGGCAGGAAGCTAGTCAGGTTTTCTTCTGCTGTATTTTGCTGCCAGATTAGTAAAATGCATTGGCTTGCCAAAGGATCTGATAACAGCTTACTTTCCATACTGTCAACTGTCTGAGAAAAGAGCTCTGACAAACCATACGCTGTCTCTGTGGCTATCTTCTCCACAGCCCAACTTCTTCCCATGCTGGATGTAAGTAGAGGTCAAACACTGGTATGCAAGATCTTTGATTTGAGAGTGCTATTTTCCCCCTGGAATTTCCCCTGTGGCATGAAATTGCTTACTTTAGATAGCTGGATAATCAGGAAAAGAAGTCTCATTCATCTTGATTTGAAGGTCAGCCCTGAGAAACACCTTTTGTGTCTTTCTTAAGCGCAATTCTGTGCTGTTTAGAGCCAGGGACTGTAGGTGCTACAACACCGTTAATTTAGGAAATATCTTTGGAGGTTCTCTACAGAAGGCAGTGTTGCTTGTCTTTCCTGGAATCTGGTGTAAAGCAACTTAGGCCTGACTTCAGGTGGGCCTAGATTTAGAGTAGAGGTTGCTTGGAGGAAGAGACTGTCTACTGCTGCTGAATGATTTCAAGATGACTAAGGACATTGCAGGTCATAGATAGGGGGCTGGTAATGAATGCCTGCTCTTCAGCAGTGAGAAGAATAAAGATAGCAATGTATTTGCTCCAGGAAGAAAACCAAACATAGTAGGATTTTTTGCTCCCTTATTCCCTCCAGAGTAAAAAGCTATGTTTCTGCATGCATCTGTAATCTGTTTATACTGATCCAGTGGAGGGTCCTGCTAGGTATGGGGCATCTGTGTCCTTAGGTTCATAAGAAATAGAGAAAGCACACTGCGTACAACAATCCTCTTGAGGTGGTTTTTAGGCAAGCTGAATTTGCAAGTGAGAGAAGGCTGAGCCTATAGGTTGGTTTCTTGCTGCCTGCTTGCTCTTCTGTGTTGGTACATGAACAAATGTGCTTTATGAATAAGGAGCAGAGACCATGGCTGAAGTTTCCTCCTTTTGTTGAGAAGTGCTGGCAGTTACTGTTATGAATCGAACAGGAAATTTTGTGTAGGTCATGGGTATGCTGGGTTGCTGGCACATGGATGGTGGCATGGGGATGAGACCAGCCTAGGAAAACGTTGCTGCGTGAGGACTAGTGGGTAAGTACTGACCCTCAGGGTGTACTGACCATGGTGGTCACAAGATACTCCAAGAGCCTGAAGTGGAAATAGTTTACTCCATTTTAGTGCCATAACTGAGACCTTTTTCATGAATAAATCTACCATGGAAATGACCAAAAAGAACAAAAACTACATTCCTGAAACAGAATTATTTTGGCTTTGAAGAAAAGAGTTTCTTAGAAACTGTCATACGAGACATCTTGTAGCACTCCACAGACTATGTGGACTGAGTGGAGGCTGCCCAGTGGAGACATTTCAGGCAGCCAGATTTGAGAGTTTCAGAATATTCCACCTGACTGGTCACCAAATTAACAGGCCAAGTTTGTTTCCTGGGAAGTCTTTAAACAGAAGCACTTACTTTGACTTTTGTGAGAGGAAGAGACTCCTAAATGCCACAAGTAGTATTCTGGTTTCCTAGTATTAGTGGAATAAAACCCCTTTAGAATAAAGGGGTTTAGAAAAATTGAGTTTTCATTTGAAGATGATGTCATGAGTACCTTAAAACTGGAGATAAACATCTTGCCTTACATCTTACTTGTAATCCAAAAAGATCATCATTTCTCACCATTAGCAGGGTTGCCATTTTTCTAATTTTAGGTGACGTCAGCTTTTGGAACAGAACTAATTTATCCAGGAAAAAAAAAAAAAAAAAGATTGCTTGTTTTACAGCAGTACAGCCTTTATATTTTCTTTTGTTAATTTATCAGCAAAGCTCCCATTGTTTTTTTACTGATGATAAATTACACTTTTTTTATGGAGTGCCGAGTCATAGTAATTTCCTTGTTCCAATTTCATTAACTTCCTGGTAGTATTGTCTGGAGCAACCAGATGCTGATGTGTAATCCAACTGTTTCCCTAGTATGTGGGAAGCAGTAAACTTTTTGTTTATCTTGTAAACAGTTCTGGCTATATATCTTTGGCTGTTTCTTTCCCATGGCCAGATTAAGATTGGCATAAACTGATTCTCACTGGCAACATGCAGTGCCTAGAAACAGGGACAAAAAAATCCCAGACCTATGTCATTAGCCTGGTTCACAGAAGTTGACTGGCTTTGTTTTGTTTTGAAATCTGGATGGGTTATGTTATTTTTACATATAATCTATACATGAACAGTCTCCAAGAAGCTGAAACTTTTCAGTTCGTTGTAAAATTAAATATATTTTTCTAGAACCTTACCTAAAATCTTCTGCAAAAGGGGAACACTGCCATTTAAAACTGATGGCAAAATATTAAATTGTATTGAAGAGAGACATTTTCTTAATTCTCACAAAATAATAGCAATTGCCAAGCCAAAAAAAAGAGTTAATAATTTTACACGAGTGCTGTAAAAAATAGCCAGGTATTTTGCATCTGTTACAGATATTTACTGTTGAAAAAGTGATTTTGCTAAGCGTCAACCTGTATTTGTGTACACGTATGGATTTTGTATCAAATTATAAAATCTACTGTTGTAGATTAAAACTTTGGGTTTTGAACATCTCTCAAAAAAAAATTTATAAGGGTTTTTGGACTAGTCTCACAAGGGTTTGATTTCTTGAATTGCCATTTTTACTGGTGTAGCCAGTGATATCAGGGCCATAATTAATCACTTATACCTCATATTAGTAAATTGCTTGAATATTTTGGGATGAAATATCTTTATTTTCCTTAAGATTCGATCAAAATACAGCAGCATCTGAGATTCTGTCCAAGTTCTTCTGTCAAACCTGGGTATTTTTAGCAACAGCAAATACAAGTAATTATGAGCAGCTATTGCAATAAGGTATGTTTTCATTTTCTAAGTTTTGAAAGGATTACTTGAAGGGGGGGGGCAGGGAAGCAATGCATCATTTCTAATTTGGAATTTCTTTGCTTTATGTACTTTGAGATAGGTTTTATGAAATGCTATGCCAACAAAAAGTTTCACAGTGGCACTTTCATTGAGGTATACTTACTTGAGCATTCTTGATCTGAGTAACAGTTTGAAATACTTATTTTTTAATTTTTTAGACTTGATAATAACAGGTTTTGGAACTTAGAACAATGTGTGTTTAAACTCCTGAACTGTATTTGCAGGACCGGTCTTATCTTATTCTGTAACTATGGAGCACCTTTTTGCTTGATTTAAACTGGCTCGGAAATAGGCACTCTAATCTTTGCTTACATGACCAGATTGAGATTGGCATTCGGGTTGATTTTCACAGTGTGTGGCACATTTATAGTGTTTCTTTTAGATGCAGCAAGATTGTGAAGTTGGCTGCAACTACATATAACCATGTATGCAATACAGCTACTGGCAGGTCTAGGTTCAGTATGGAGGCACATACAAATTAGGCACTGAAACTCTTCCATTTTGGGTGGCCAGGTATGTGGTGGGCCAGAATTGAACACCTCGTATTCTTATACAATGTGCAGGGAGATCCAAGTGCCTTAGGGCGATAACTGTGCTTATGGAGTAATGTTTCCATCTCTGGCAACTAGGAAGTGGGAGCAGGAAGGAAGAGGAAGAATCATCATCTACATAAAAGATCACCTTGGAGAATGTAAGTGGACTTTGGAGTTTGGAGTTCTTCTCAGGTCAGTTGTTTGCACCTGCAATGGCTTTGCAAAGGGCTTACAGAGCTACTATTTAGAAAACAGTACAGTGGTATATTTAAAAAACCTTTCTCCTCTACTGCCTGGTTCTGGGCTGTAGATAGGCCCCTTTATTAACCTGCGATCCAGAGTTCAGAAGCCAAAGCTAAGAGATGTTGTCCATGTATGAGTACTGGAAGTAGCAGAAAAGAGTTTGCACCATATTTTCTTAAGTTTGTAGGTTTCTAATGACTTTTTATACTGTAGCTGGTACTATAGGATTCTTTGAAGATTCCCTGCAGCAGTGGCTGAGCAGCAGAAATGCCTTGTCCTGCCCACCTGCTTTCACTTCCAGGTCACAGATCCATCCTTCTTGGTTTTATTTCTGATACTCTGAAATTCAGGATTTTTGCTGCAAAATAGTCTGAAGGGCTTGAGAATGCTCTTTCTTGCACAGATAAGTTTAGCTATCTTGAGTTAGGTGGCAGCTCAATATGAAATTGCTGTTTTGCACCAATTCCTTTGCCTTGGCTTTGGCCTATATTTTGCTTTAGATGCTTGCGTCGCACTTGGACCTCACTCTTGGTTTTGTCTACAAAGTGCAGTAAACTGGGCTATAGAAATACTGGGACTGATTTCTGTGAAAGATAAGTCAGTCTGGCTGGATATCTCCATAATACAATTGTATTAACTCTGCTAATTTGGATAGTTTATTTAGAGTTAGCTGCCTTTAGATGGAACGGAGCCACAAAGTGTAGAAGTATTCTGCTCCGTCCAGAAATTCTGAGATCGGAAGCAACTGTAGTCCTACCAGTGCCAAAACAGCTATTATTATGTAAGTTCAAAATTTATTGCTTGCAAAGTAGTTATTAGTTTGGTTCGTAAATTGTCTGCTGGAATGGGCATAGCAAGTGGAAGTTTTTACTATTGTTTCTTTTTGTTCCAACAATGAATAATAACCAAACACATTGGATTTAAAGTTTTAATAAAGCTTTGGGTTGAATTTTTGTTTAAAACTTTTCTTTATAGGTAAAAAATATTTCTATGTCTCATAAAAGTAGTAGTCATGAACACCAGAGCTACATGAACCAGTGTTTTTATTCAGCTCCATCTATTTTTATCAATGTTGTTTATATACTTACTTATACACTTATTTGCAGTGTATTTGTTGAAAAATATAAGGTATTGCTTTAAAGTAACAGCAATAGAGGTGAAAATGTTTTAATTCTTATAGTACAGATTTTACTGGAAGAAAAGTACACATTACTTGTATTAAAAATAATTACTACATTAGATGCAGATATTTCAATTTTACTACTAGAAGGTAAAATTAGGATTCTCACATATAGTAATTTCTAATCTGTTTATATTTTTCCACAGATTTTATTAACACTTAACTGAATCAGACCTTCTTCTTCTAATTAGATTAGCATTACAGGCATTTTTCAAATTTTTAATGGCAGGAGAGTAGTATCCGCTTATACATAATTTTTTGAAAATAGTAAAATTCTATTATGAAAATAATGACTGAAAAATAATTACTTTACTAAAATCCGCGTACAGCTACTGCTTACCAGTTGTCGTGGTTTAAAACCAGACAGAGCTCCTCACTCACTTCCCCCCTCTCTTCTTGCCCTCCCCCTCGAAAAGAATTCAACTCCCACTGGTTGAGATAAGAACAGTTTAGTAACTAAGGTATAACACAGATCACTACTGCTACCACCAATAATAACAATGATAAAGGAAATAACAAGGGAAGAGAATACAACACCTCACCACCAGCTGACCGATCACTCGCCCCCCCAGCCCGACCAAGCTCTGACCGATGCCTCCTCCAGCCCTGCAGTCCCAGCCCTTCCGGCTAACTCCCAGTTACCTCCTGGGCATGACGTGCTGTGGTATGGAATACCTCTTTGGTCAGTTTGGGTCAGGTGTCCTGTCTCTGCTTCCTCCTGGCCTCCCCTCCTCCCTGGCAGAGCATGAGGCTCACAAAGTCCTTGGCCAAACCAAAACATCATTGTTATCAGCTCTGTTTCCAGGCTGAAAGTCGAAACACTGCACTGCACCAGCTACCAAGGAGGAGAAAAATGACTGCTACTCCTGAACCCAGGACACCAGTCCAGTCCTGTAGGAATTTATTTAAAAATGCATAGTTTTCATATAAAGGTGCTCCACAAAATGGATCTGATTAAAGCTAGTGAAACTGCAAATCTGAGTGTTTTCTAAATGTTTGTATATATAAAACCTCCTGTCTATCGGGAAATTGTCACACTGTAAGAAATCATGGTTTCAATAAAAGAAGCAAGGCCAGTGTGTGAAGTAAATGAGATATTGCCTCATTATCTTTTTTGCTAACTGCCTACAGTGGGCTTAATTCAGGCATGTTTGAAAATATTTATATAATCTCTCTTTTTTCTCTGAATATCATAATACTCTTGTGCACATTGAGTTGTATGACTGTCTCATGTGGTGCAGTGGTGCAGTTTAGCATCTCTTCCAATGCTTCTGGTGAGCATACAGGGAAGTAAGTTGGTTGTAGCCTGGTTTTTGTGAAGTGATAGAGTGTGGGGGAGCTGGAAGGGAAGGTGAAGACATTACTGAATTGAATGCATAAATCTCTTAGAAGTTTTGAATGCACACACTATAACAGAAATTTTCTTCCCCCCCCCCCCCCTTCTGTTTTCTGGTTATACCAGAATAGACTTAAAGAAAAAAAAAAAAGTCCATTGGAGCCACCTTGCATTTCCCTGTCAGTTGCCTTTAAAAAAAAAAAGTGTATATAGCTCCATAGAAAGCTGTTTTGGAAATAAAAGCGGGTCAGGTTAGAAGGTCATAAAAGAACTGAGGAAAGCCACTCAGAAAATGCCCCTTGCTGAAGAGCGGCATTGTTAATTGCCTCTCCCACAATAAAGTTCTGGTGTCTGAGGAAAGCTGGAAGAGCTACAAGTAGTGTTTTAATCTGTCTTCAAGCAGTGGGTGCCAGCAAGGATAGAAGGCAGCCAGCAGTATGTTTTTTGTTTTTAGACTTTCTTTTCTGACACCAGCTGGCACTGAAGCACTTGATGTGTTTAACAGGCAGGAAGGATGGCTATGAAATGGTTTAAAATAAGTTTGAGGAGTACTGAAATCTGTGTAAAAACTAAACATATGAAAGATGTTTCTATATTTGATAGGAACTGTAAATGAAAAGCCAAGCATTTGTGACTGTTTAGAGGTTGAACATCCTCAACTTCAAGAGGCTGAATCCCTGGTGATAGGCCAGATTTAACTGCAATCTGGAAAAAAAAAAACCTCTAGAGAATGTGCTGTTGAGATATCCAAAATTAACCCTTGGCAAAACAAGCGCAGTTATATTCCTTGTTGGTTTGGAGACATGATTATGAATTACAGGTGTGCTTTGCTTGGTTTTTGTTAATCCTTTTTCACTGCCCTTTTACAAATATGAAGTTTATTAATTTCATTTGTTTGTAAGACTTTGCTTTGTTTTGATGTCTTCAGATGCTGTGGAGTGTCTGCACAAATTTACACACAGAGAAGGGCTGTTTTGTTTAACAGTGTTTTGGGACTTGAATGTTTTGTTGTTACTCTGCACTGTCTAGCCTTTCCATTTTGGAAAATGAGTATGAATATAAATAATGTCTCTAGTGGATAGTCCATCTCAGATGTATTCTGGTCTGGCTTTAGATTTCATTTGGTGTTGAGGTTATTTGTGTGCCTAACACAATTAACTGCAAATTTTGACCCTTGTACATATGCTGTATCTCTCAGCTGCTGATAGGAGGGAAAATTTGATTTTTCCTTTGAGTTATTTTCATATGTACATTTGACTGCAAGTGTGCAGGGAACTTACAAGACTGAGCTTGGAGATATTTTGTTTGGCAGTTGCATATAGCATGAGTATATATAAACTGAGGTTTATATTTGTGCCAGAATAAGACATGCCTAGAGTTCATATCAGAGGTAGTTCCAGATTTTCAGCCAAACCAGCAGATTCATGTCATATTTTTCTGAAAATCCCATCATCAAGTGTAGAACTGTCTCTCTACTTTTTGGACAAAAACCTGTGGATTTTTTATAAATGCAAACACAATATTTTTTTTACACAGTCTGTTGCCATAATAAAGAATCACATGTAAAACTTGTCAGGTAGACATGAAAACGTGTAGAGATTTCATGGTGGGCTTTCCTGAGAAAGCACTCCAACAGATTTTGAATGACATTGGCAGCTTAACTGAAAACATTAACTGATTTTTTTTGTTTTGCAGTAGCAGGAAGCCGTATATGCAACATATTTATTTGTATAGGCAGTGTGTATGAAAGAACAGCAGCAGGTAAGTAACTTTGTACTGTATACAGAAAGAAAGTTATTTGCTAGTGATAGGTAGTTCTGTACTGTCATCTCAGCAGCAGAGATTTGAATTGTCATCCCACCTCTTACTTTTCTCACAAAATTCAAAATAAGCGTTCACAAACTACGGAGCAGCTGAATAATTTTACTATTATATCAAGTAAACTGTTAGAAAAAGACAATTAAGGTAATCAGTCATCAGAATTTACAAGCATTAGTTTTCAAAAGGAAAAAATACTGGGATATAGTACAAATGCATTTTTTAAGTGTTTATGTTGATACTTGATTGTTTTTTCTGATTCTTCTAAATGTGACCTGGTTTAAGTTGCAGAACAGACATTCAGGCATAAACCATATTTAAGGAGTAAGATATACTCTCCATTTCTTCCAGTTATTAATTAACAGTAACATTTGGAACAAATAAGGGAGTACCATAAGATATACCCCCAGAGCTGTAGATACCACTGATTTTATGGGCTGTTAAGCATATATGGTAAAAACCTGGCTAAGAGTATTCCTCACCGTTTAGGCTATTGACTGGTGAATATGAGTGATCTGAAAATTAAGTGACAAATAATGGACTTTGTTTATTTATTTTTAATAGACATCCTTAACTAATGTAGGTTTTGAAGGCTTCTGTTTTTTTTCATATTAAGCATGGAGTGTTTTTCTGATCTTACTACAGAATGTATTATGATGTGTGAGAAAAGAGAAGACCTGATGTTTCAATCTTTCTGCTTTAACTTCTACTGCATGTTTATTTGCAATATTTTATTAGACTAGAGTCATCTTAGTTCCCTGTGATGGTATCATGATGGTGTCTTGTATAAATCTGTAACTGGTTCAGGAAGAAGAATTTTGGAGAGCTGTTTTAAGGGAGTTGAATCAATACATTCACTAATTGAGGGAAAGCAAGAGTATATACTGGGCATAAAAACATGAAAATAGAAAACTTGGCAAATGGTGTAAGGCCTCTGTATGAAGTTCTAAGTAATGGCTTTTGGCACTCTAGTTTTCAGAATTTCAGATGAAACACTTACAAAAAGAGAAAATTACCATTTTTTGAGAAGGAAAGGAATTTGGACTTTGAATTAGCAGTGAACTAAAGGAGGATAGTAGGTGTGAATTGAAACTAATTGGTGCTTCAGATCATTGAGCTGCTTGAAAATAACATGTGTGGTGAGAACTGTGGAAGTTAAGTCTCTCTTAAATGCCTAATTAAGCACAGTTCTGTCCTGCATGGGAGAGAAAAAAAGTTAATGTCACTTGCTGCTTTGTACTCAACTGACTGATTTAAATGAACAGTCAGTCAAAAGTTTCAGCTTCTGTGCGGTAAAGTTCTCCTTATGATTAGGTTGATCTATTAGTCCTAGAAAGGGTGATGCCCTAAGGCATACAGATACAGGCATAAAGATGGCAGAGGTACAATCAGAGTTGTCCAGAAAATGTGTAAAGCAGGTTGCTGGCACAACGGATGAGCATTTTCAAGTGTGTGTAATGTGGGTGCAGAAGTCTTGTAGCTGAGTGTCTAAATTGCGTCACACCCTGTGGCCTGACTGAAGCACACATCTGTGTGAGTTAGGATATGGCAAAGATATAAAAAATGAAATTTTTACTGGAAAAGTACCCATTAAAAAGCATGGAGGAACCTCCCTTCTACTCCCTTGAAAAAGGGTTGACAGTTGATCAGACTTGTATAAAATAAATTGGACCATTTGACATGTAAGATCCTTTGCTTTCAAAAAGACTATTGGGTTCACTGGCCACAATCCAACAGAGAAAACAAAATGTGCAGAATAAACACTGTCTATAACAGGTGGACGTAATGCTTTATTATGCACAAATGCTGTTTTGTGTTGTGTAACCTGGGGACAATTTAGCAGACAATTTTGTACTTAGAAAAATCATGGTTTATGCAGAAAAGGAGAACCACGAATAATGAATTGTCTACATCTGAAAATACCACACTAGATCTGAAACACATGTCCCACAGCATTGTCTTACAATTTCAAAAGCAGAGGAAGGAAGAGAGATTATTAAATTTAATTTTACTCCCTCATATCACTTTAAAACAGATGTTTAAAACCAAAAACGTATCCTTGCTTTCCAGTATTTATTCTGAAATATTTTATTACCGATGTTTTGTCATTCAAGACCAAACATACAAACAGTGGCCCTTATTCATCATGCAGCTAAGAAAGAGGTATTGTGATTTTGTGCCTGCAAACCTCAGTTTAACTTATAAAACAAAACAAAATAAAATGCAAACAGAATACCACTCTGTTGTGAGAAGTATGGGCTCTGTGTGTTTATGTGTATGTGTGTAGGAATGGCTGCCTGGCTCCAGGAGAAGCTGATCCGTGAGGCTTCTCTTCCCCAGTAGTTTTTTACCCTCAGTTCTACACAATCAAGTGCCGGTATTTTCAAAGAAATAGGGGTTAGCTGAGGTGTAAGCTATATATTTAAGAAGCCAGGAGTCATCTGATGTAGTTTTTGAAGACCAAATCATACAGAGTTATTTCTTGGACAGCTTCGATGTCTGTGAGCAAAAGTGCTGACATTTTGTGCAAAAGAATCAGTTGTCTTCATGTTCCTGCAGAACTGTGAAGATAAAATTATGTCACTACTCAGGTAGAAGGATGGACTCCCACAGACTAGACTGGAATACTAGAGCCTGCATCACCAGCAGATCACTGCAGTTCTGTGTTTCCAACTTTTGAGATGAAAGAAGAAACAACTGGTTTCCCATACAACATGTTTTGCTGATTTCATCCAATTTCATTATTATCAGCCGCAGCACTTTTTCTTCTAAGTGATTTATAAATACTGACTAATTTGTTCTCACAATTGTCACAACAATCTGGATTTTACTCTCTCAGACTAAAAAATGTCACTGAAGACAAGGAAACAGACTAAGTCAAATATTAATCAAAGGGTTCATTTCCTCTGTGAGGTCAGCCTCAAAATGGCATTAGATCCCATCTGGGCAGTCCTTATTATTACCAGCATAGGTCTAGTCACTAGGCGCTTCTTCACTTGCTCATTTTCTGTGAAGCTGGTTTCTCTGGAACCTTATTGCCAGAGAAGAGGAAATTAAAAGAAAAAAGAAAAAGCAAAAAGAAGCTTTCCATTGTTAATGCAGCTGGCTTTGTAAGTTTACTTCAGCTTCATTCCAGTCCTTTTCATTTAATGTTTTCCTCTGCATATATTCAGGTGGAAATGTTTATAGTGTTGGGACCGATCTTGTTCAACATCTTTATCGGTGACATGGACAATGGGACTGAGTGCACCCTCAGCAAGTTTACCAATGACACCAAGCTGTGTGGTTCGGTTGATATGCTGGAGGGAAGGAATGCCATCCAGAGGGACCTTGACACACTTGTGAGGTGGGCTGATGCCACCCTTATGAAGTTTAACCATAATAAGTGCAAGGTCCTACACCTGGGTCGGAGCAATCCCAGGCACAGTTACAGGTTGGGCAGAGAAGAGATTCAGAGCAGCCCTGTGGAGAAGGATTTGGGGGTGTTGGTTGATGAGAAAATGAACATGAGCCGGCTTCAGTGTGCGTTTGCAGCCCAGAAAGCCAACCGTATCCTGGGCTGCATCAAAAGAAGCATGGCCAGCAGGTTGAAGGAGCTTGATCCTGTCCCTCTACTCTGCTCTTGTGAGACCTCACTTGGAGTATTGTGTGCAGTTCTGGTGTCCTCAACATAAAAAGGACATGGAACTGTTGGAACAAGTCCAGAGAAGGGCCACGAGGATGATCAGGGGACTGGAGCACCTCCCGTATGAAGACAGGCTGAGGAAGTTGGGGCTGTTCAGCCTGGAGAAGAGAAGGCTGCATGGAGACCTCATGGCAGCCTTCCAGTATCTGCAGGGGACTTATAAGGATGCTGGGGAGGGACTGTTCATTAGGGACTGTAGTGATAGGACAAGGGGTAATGGGTTCAAACTTAAACGAGGGAAGTTTAGATTGGATATAAGGAAGAAATTCTTTCCTGTGAGGGTGGTGAGGCACTGGAATGGGTTGCCCAGGGAGGTTGTGAATGCTCCATCCCTGGCAGTGTTCAAGGCCAGGTTGGACGAAGTCTTGGGCGACATGGTTTAGTGGGAGGTGTCCTTGTCCATGGCAGGGGCATTGAAGCTTGATGATCTTAAGGTCCTTTCCAACCCTAACTATTCTATGATTCTATGATTCTATGATTCTATAGAAGTGATCCTTTCTTAGAATTTATGGTTATCTTCTCAAGTGTGGCATGTGTAAGAGTTATCTAGGACATTCCATTCAGGCAGATGCAAAATAGATGCTGTTTTGTTATCTGTGGCATCGCAGAAAAGAAAGAGGAAGGGAATGAGTGAGGTAGCTGAGCCATGCTCAGCCCAAGCCCTTAATGCTCGTCAGAAGATCTGGCAAACATAACCAAGGTTATGTTGTTCTTCACAGCCAGAGAAACCTGGGATGTGCTTCTTTGAGGCAGAAGCTTCCCCACTGCACTCTCCTGCAATGGTATGACTGTACCATCACCCACTCCAGTTATGGCTGTCTGTCACGAGTGAGCCTGCTATTGGGAGTGGGACTGCTCATAAAGAAGACACTCTTTCTAAGCAAAGCTGATAACAGTGGACATGAAATATGGCAGTGTTTCTCAAAGATCTTACCCCTTCGTACCAGATTCAGCCTAATTCTCTTTGGCTGGTAAAGTCTCATGGAAATGTAACACAATGTATGATGATGATACTGAAAGTCTCAGAAAGCTTTTTGCTTGGAGTGCTGTTCTGAAACCTCATGGAGAATTTGGGGGAGGGGGGTTTCCTGCCCTTTGTGTGGAGTAAATTAACTCCGTAAGTAGGGTTTTGAACAAAAATAAGCATTTAAAAACCTTTTCTTGGCAAATGCTTTCCAAAGTGTGTCATCTTCTATGTGCATTTTGCATGTGAATGCAATGGGATGTTTAACAATCCAATTTCCATTTTACCTTAATGCTCATTTAATAATCACAAGACCTTTACTTTTTAAACATTTGCTTAAATTCAAATATTAAGTATTAGTAAGGTTTAATCTGAAAAAAGTGTAGCAGCAGTTCTACTTTAGTTTTACTCCAACCTTGTGTTCACCTTGCACCTATCACATAGGGAAGCCTGAAACATTATTAGTAGGTATAATCTGTGACAAGCTTATCTCTGGAGAGCATTACAAGAAGTCCAAAAATGTGACTTCCTATTGTCATGAACAGGGTGAAGAGTTATACCCATTTACTGGGGCTAGACATGGAGATGGCTATTAAATGGCAATGTTTCAAAGTTTGATAAACCTAATGTAGAAGATTCAAAGCAGCTAATGTTTTTAATGTTTGTAGGATTTGTTTAGGACTTTAAAAATGGGAAATGCAATTTAATCAGTGGCATGCTAATACAAATTAGCAGTTTTCAACCCATCTTTCTGAAAAATGAGATATCTTTAAAAATTGACTGAGTTCTTCAGTGTCCGCCAGCATCTGCCACCTTGGAGACATTATAGGTTATTGTCAAAAGATGACTGGAATACAGAGCCACTAAATATTTTATCTTAATGATAATGTATGCTGCAAAAGTGTTGAACTTTATATTGAGCTTTGAATTGACTTGATAAAAGACATACTGGATTCCTTTTTTTTTTTTTTTTTCACATTAACTTTGTGCCAGGAGCAGGGGTCAAAGCTAGCATTTAAATTCAGACTTTTCTCTATTTATTGCTGGTAAAATGGGCATATCAGGGGAATTATTTATTTTATTGTAATTTTAAAAAAGTCTGGATCAAGTTCAACTAATTAGTTGTGGTTTTAAAGAGATAGATGGGGTAAATGTCAGAAGTGCTGTGAGTCAGTTATTTAAGTAAAATATGTCCTGTTCCACTGAAGTTGAAGGTCATTTTACCATCCCTAACCCTTTGAAACTTTTGTGCTGTACTCAACCATGCACCCAGCTGTGCCCTACCCACTTACACGCATTTATTAGTCAGAGAATCTGTGATAAACACCAGTGACATAAGAGCCAAACATCTATCATAGTCAAATGGACTGTAATTCAAGACAGTTCAAAATGTATTTCCTAATTTTCATGATTGACTATAACACAAAACCAGGTATTTCCTGCATGTCTAGAGCTGTTTCTTCTTTCCTTTATTTTTTAAGGGAATTTCAGAAAAAAACTGTTCAAGCTTAACATGAACAAGTCTCACCAAGTTTTCTTTCAAGAGCATTTTACAGTCACAGTCTCATTGTCCAAAGCTGCTTCTGTATATGAAGCAGCAAATAATTTATGTGCAGTAAAAAAAGTGAAGGTAATTTTTAGGGCTGTAGGTATTTTTCCTGATATATTGGGGTTTTCCCCTTTATTATTTGCTTTCTACTGTTGAATATAATTCTTACAAAGTGCTATGCATGCTTTAATTCTTTTTTCAGTTTATAAATTTTTTTAAGGAGGACCTGATTAATTTTACAACATAACGATAACATTTTAGCACTCACATAGTTCTTTCTTTTCGAAGAATTTCCAGGAAAAAGCCTATGATCTCTACTTTTTCCAAATATGGGTATTTGCTCTTAAACATTGTTTTGGGAATAAAAAAATTGCCCCAAATAAAATGGTTAAGTGTTCTAAAAAATAGCTGTTTTCAGGCATTTACCTAGTGACTAATTTATAACTTAGCAGAATGGAAAAATTCTATTGTTTTGTTATAGTATTGCAGAGTCCAGTTGTCAATAATGACTTCTTTCCTCCTTGAACTAGGTGGTTTAGATCTTCCCTTGAAACTGCTTGTGTTCAAAACGGAGAAATGAGTTCAGAGTTTGAAAAAAATGGCAATCCAACCATTTGTATGCTCCATGTCATACCTCCATCTTTTCAGAAACTGAAATATGCTCTACTACTACTTCCTTTGGTTACCTGCATTGGTTTTGCATCAACAAAATAGTAAGAGATGGTTTTAGGGCTTTTTGTGCCTTAACTGCAGAATCATGTGGATCATGATGTAGTCACTTACGCTCAAGTATCAATGGGAGGAAAATGCATTCAAGAAAGTGTATCAAGAAAGTGTAGGCTTGAGCCTTGTGAAATGAATAAATTATGGGGTTTAATCGCACCTTCATTAAACCTGATGTCAAAGATTTTGCTGTCTCAAGTGGCACAGGATGGCTCAGAAAGGAATTTTGGGACTGAAGGTTGATGCCAAGGTCTTTGAGAGGTAAACAGGAACTCTCAGTCATGGAAAGAGAGGAGCAGTGTAAAAAAAAAGACTGAGAGACTGAGAAAGAACAAAATGCTGTTTGCTTTGCAGTACTTCACTGAATGAAACTTGGAAGCTACAAATTTACTTGATCAAGGCAGAAAAAGAACGAATGGAGAGGATGTCAAAACACGTAAGTTTCAGCAGATAGTGGATGTGCAGCTGCTGCAATTAAGCTCTTCAAGGGACATGTGTTAAGTTGTAAAAGTTTGAAGTCAGAAATGTTTATTTTGCACAGTTATTTGTTGTGCTGGGTGGTGAGCACATACAGCCCTATGCAGATAAGTACAATGAGAGACTGCACTTTGCCCCAAACACTGACAGGAGTGCTGTGGTGGTGAATTCCTTCATTGCCTTGAGTCTGTGGGAACAGGGAATAAGGGTCCTGCCTGTTCTCTGAGCAATGGAAATGGGGTATTTCTTGCTGCCACTAGCACAGTGACAGGGAGTTCTCCACATGCCTTCAGAAAAGGCATTTCTTACATCTCTGAGCTGTATACTATACCTCATTGCAGAGCAAAGTATAATGCTGTAATAACATTCATCGTATATTAGTTGGGTATGCACATACTACATTTAAATTACCTTAATAACTTTAATCAAGCTTGTAATTAATGTAAAGCTTTAAAAAATGCATTTAAAGCATTACTGTATGTTTTTTTGTTCAAGTGTAAGGAGTGGGAAGGAGATGGAGGAGGAAGGCAGCATCAAGGTTAAATTCAAAGCTTCACTAAATGAACAACTCCTAATCTTCCAAATATTCCTCAGATGTCTCATTATAACCATTGACAATAGTTCCAGTGCTTTTCTTGGTGTCATTTGTGAATATGAAAGTACAGCAGTATAGCAGAAAGCATCAGGATAAAAAAGGGAAGAGGAGAAAATCATGACCCCTTCTTTTGGCCCTTTGGCAAATACATATTTGCTTTTGGGTATACTGAGCACAGCACAAAAATCTCTCATGAGAACTTTGTGTGAGGAAGTGCACTGTGTCTGTCACTAAAAGAAAAAAAGGAACGTGTCATCACTCCAAGTGGTATTGATTAAAACAATAAGGATTTCCTGGTGCCAACAGTTGAAACAACTGTGTGAAAAGTAGTGAAGAGGTATTACCATATTGTTGAGGCTTTCTCAGGAAAATTCCAAATAAACCAAAGGATTCCTGTCAATATTTGTGTAAGGAAACATGCTGCTGCCTGATTCGGAGGCACTTCACACACATGCACAGGCACACATACCCTCCTTCCTGCATGCAAAATTCCTGAGAAACTTTATCACAATCACACAAAAAAAGGACACACTCAGAATTTGGTGCACTCTTTCTCATGCTAATATTTACAACATCGATCTCTTATTGTCAGTATTTAATCTACATTTCTCCCAGCACTGGTCAATGGAAAGCACAGCTGCTGAAACCTCATATTGTGCAGGCAGTGTGCCTTTGTGTCTGCAGCTGGGGAGTTCTCATGTCCACAATAGCAAGTCTGAGCACACTAAATTAGGAAAGGTTATTGTTTCATTTATTGACTACACAGGTTTAAAACAGCAAGTATATCGTTTGTTTCATGTTTTATTTGTTAAGGTCATTTTCACTAAAAGCTGGGCACATGGTCACAAATATAGGGCAGCTGTACTTCCAGCCACCCCAGTAGGAAGAAAATTCCAAACATTATTGAAATGAAATTGGATGGTTGGTTGCTTTTATGTGGCACAGCCTCCCACCTGCCTTCTCCCACCCATCCATTTGTGAAGGCTTGCTGCAGGTTTTTTTCTTCTCTTTTTGCATCCAAGTTCCTTCCCAATAAAGTGTTTATCCTACTATACAATCCATTTTAAGCAAAGCTGGTTTAATGGTGGAAGGGAAGACAAGTAAATTCAATTTTTGAGCTCAGTTTCCAAATGCTTCATTCGTGGAATGGTCTATAGAAAAAGAAAGGCAGCAATTTTAGCTGGAAGCAAATAGTACTTGGGAGTAACAAAAAAAGGGAGGGGAGAAAAGGGAGAAAAAACTATTTTAACACTTTAGGTTATAATGGTATTCAAATATATATTTTTCTGCCATTTATTCAGTTGTGAAGGAATTCTGTGAATAATAATAGCTGCTGCCAAAGTTATTTATATTTAAGAGGGTCTTTATGTAAAATCATTTTTTTTTTATCAGGAGTGATTTTTCTCTAGGAGAAGTCTGCCATCTCCTAGCAACCGATATGGCTATCTTTTTTAACAGACACTGCAATAACAATAGGTGCCTAACCTTTATATGGAAGCATTTGCACATGTACAATCAGACCGCTTAGGAATTCAAACCCAGTTGTTAAAGTGCTCCAAGGGAGACACTGGTTACTACTTTATCTACTATGCATCTCATCTAACCAAGATTTTATAATGGCAACCATTTTAGCTGTAGCCGAATACCTCCCAGCGAGATCCAAAACTAAATCTGAAAATGATCCACACCTTAACCTTCCCCTCTCTTCTCTCACAGGAGACAAGGGGACTCACTTCACTACTTCGGTTTTATTTCCTTCTCCGTTTTTGATTGTGTCGCTCCAATTGCAGAGACATAGCATCACTTAAACTTGCTCGGTAAAGACTTATTTTAATTTTTAAGTCTAAACATGAGAGTACAAAGACCTCTATCTGCAAATGGGTAACTAATTTTAAAGGTACATGACTGTAAATTAAGTA